>NC_137458.1:62192540-62792540 GCF_964235325.1 Thermobia domestica
AGACCCTATAAATAAAAGTGAAAGTGAACATGTTTCTGACTAATAACTCTTGAACCACCGGATCGATCTCGATCAAATTTTCAACATGGATGAGATTTAGGCCGGGGATGTTTTATTATTATTATTATTATTATTATTATTATTATTATTATTATTATTTCATGTTGAAGGTGCAACTTCACTTTGAAGGAACAGGGGAAGAGAGACATGTATAAAAATGATCGAAAATGACCCAAATTAATGTCGAATCCATAGTTTCCGGGGTCGCTGAGATGAACAGTGACACTTCCGATGCCGATTAAATCCAAATTGAGCCCCGCAACTTGGAAGTGAAGAGGGGAAGATACATAAAAGTGATTGAAAATGACCGATTTCAAAGAGCGCTTCAGTAGCAGTAAAAAGTGACTGAACATATTAATACTTTTTTTTTTCTTATTTTAACACAGCGAAGTCCATAATTGATGCTAATGATGGCTAAATGTAAAAATAAGGTCTTGAAGCTAAAGAGAAATATTTATTAACCACAGAAAGAAAGAAGAAGAAATGTTACATAAGGGAGCCTCTGAGAACTCTCTATTGTTCGTTTAAGGGTTAACACATTTTATAATAATATAGAATCTATCTAGCTTTCAATTTAGTTATTTGTGTCTACCACCTACTTGTTTAACGAGAAGTACGCTTTTAGACGCGATAGAAGACGATATTAAATGGAAGGGAGCGCATGCAGATGCGCTTAGTAATAATATATCTCTCCATCCTCGGTGACTGAGTCTGGAGACGCGATCTTTTGGATTTGTCTGACATAATCCTGCCATTTCATTCGATTTTCCCCCCTCTTTGTTTAATGCACCAGAGAACATGCCCCATTAAACGAATTAATGGAATAACGCTAATTGGTTACTTTCAAATCGATATCCTGCTCGACTGATCACATACATGTATGAAGAAGTAGCAGTGTACACCCCGTAAAGGAGTTTGGTTAGTATAGCGTGATATTTTCTCAATTAATGTTAAAATCGGAAATGGTAATAGATTCCTACCACCTTCGGTTTTAGTATATATATTAGAGAGGAGATGTAATATATATATTCTTGAAACACTTAATTGATCACAGGAAACCACTTCTCGCTGTTACTATTTGTGCTCTATAGTTGTCAGTGATGAAACTGGAAATATTTTATTTCTACAAGTTCCGGCGAATGAATCGATTCCATGAACGAAATCGATTCGTATTTTGATTCTTCTCCATCCTGTCCAAAACAGATAGTGCTGCATCAAGTACTCATTGAGATATTTTTTCCTCATAGGGATGAACACGCGGACAGGCAGACTAAATATATAAAGGAATTTTCGTAAACCAAATTCCTACATAGTGTAACAAGAAAATATGTATATTATAAAACAGAATGAATTTCAATCATAGATTTTTAAAAAGAAATTAAATTTAGGGAGAAAATACAAAATTTTCATTTCTTATACTAAAGGTTCGAAACTAGTTAAAATGAAATATTTTAACATATATTAAAAATACGGAGAAATTTTTATTTCGAATTTATTGTTCTTTTCAGCAGTGAGGCTATAATATGAGAAGTGGGCCTAGAGCTTAATGTGGGATCCGAACCACATTAGCTCCGATCGGGAATCGAATCCAAGTCTTCCACGCCAAAGGGGCGTACGCTAATTCCTTACCACGAGAGACCTCGAAAAATACGGAAAATGAAAGAGGCTATAAGAAATTTCGCAATTCTGAGCATTTCGTTACGCACTGGCGCGGCGTTCGTTATAACGACATTTTACTGTATTACATTATGGGGAAAAAGAAGGAAAGATCGATACACCTGTGTAACAGTGAGACATCTCTCAAAAAATAACACTTTGTTGTTGTTGTTGCCTCCTACTCTACTTCTAATTTTGCCATCCTTTACAAGAAAGTGGCTTGTTTTTCAATGCAACAGCGCCATATATTATGAGTGGAGGAAATAGTCTCTGTGCATTTAAGGTTACAGAATACTTTTTTTTTTCACTCAGAAAACAGTGGTTATTGACGAACATTGATACAGACTCGCAGCATTTTTAAAACTAAGGGTGGTGGTTGAATGAGGGCCTCAGGGGTGAACAGTTAATGGTCTTGCCAAATGGCAGGTATCATGGCGTCGAGAGGAATTAATCTAAACGGTCACCATTATTGTTATTTATTTATTTACTTGTTTGTTTGATTGTTTGTTTATTGAAGTTTAACGTCCCTTTTCAGCACTGAGGATGACACATGGAATCTGTAGGCCTACTAGGGTAATGCGTTCAGATTTCAATGTTCTCCCTCGGGGAGTCAAAACTGGACCACATGTACCAAAAGCGCATCACTAGCCCCTAGGTCAGCGAGGTGAGCTGTTATTATTATTATTATTATTATTATTATTATTAGTAGTAGTAGTAGTAGTAGTAGTAGTAGCAGAAGAAGAAGAAGAAAAGTAGTAGTAGTAGTAGAAGAAGAAGAACAAAAATTAGTAGTAGTCGTAGAAGAAGAAGAAGAAAGGTAGTAGTAGCAGAAGAAGAAGGAAAAAAGAAAAAGTAGTAGTAATAGTAGTAATAGAAGAAGAAGAAAAAGAAGACAAGATAGTAGTAGTAGAAGTAGCAGTAATAGTAGGAGAAGAAAATTAGTAGTAGTAGTAGCAGTAGTAGTAGTAGAAGGAGAAGACAAGGTAGTAATAGTAGCAGTAGAAGTATCAGTAATAGTAGAAGAAAATTAGTAGTAGCAGTAGCAGTAGTGATAGAAGTAGTAATAGTAGCAGTAGTAGTAATAGAAGAAGAAGAAGACAAGGTAGGAGTAGTAGTAGAAGTAGCAGTAATAGTAGAAGAAAATTAGTAGTAATAGTAGCACAGTAGTAATAGAAGTAGTAGTAGAAGTAGTAGTAGTAGTAGTACAAGAAGAAGAACAAGTAGTATTAGATAAAGAGGAAGAAGAAGAAGAAATGGTAGTAGTAGTAGTAATAGTAGAAGAAGAAAATTACTAGTAGTAGTAGTAGTAATAATAATAGAAGTAGAAGTAGAAATAGTAATATTAGAAGAAGAAGTAGTAATAGTAGAAGAAGAAGAAAATTAATAGCAGTAGTAGCAGTAGTAATACAAGTAGTAAGAGTAACAGTAGTAGAAGTAGAAGGAGAAGACAAGGTAGTAGCAGTAGTAGTAGAAGTAGTAATAGTAATAGTAATAGTAGTAGTAGTAGTAGTAGTAGTAGTAGTAGTAGTAGTAGTAGTAGTAGTAGTAACAGAAGTTGTTGTTTTGAAATAAGTACTTTCTCCTATCCAATTTGTGAGTGAGGCAAATCCACTTTTCGCTTTTTCTTTACTCTGAGAACCAGACTTCGAACAAGTGTCTACGAAGTAGTCAGAAATTTACCATACTTGTTCATTTCCGGAAATGTTTTGCTGTAATGCTTATTTATTGTGAACGTTTATTTTGAAAGTTAATAGTTTATAATACTCCCATTCCGTATGTATAAAAATAAATACATGCAATTTTGCTACTGATTGGTACACTTACAACTTATTTGTGGAGGCTGAAGCTCTATGTTGGGATCACTTGGAAGTATCTGGACATCAACTGGGTGCTGGATTTACTTGAAATATGTGGACCGCTTGAATATCGAGTGGCATAACTCCAAGATTTAAAAAAAAAAAAAAAAAAAAAAAAGTGAAATATGAAGTTAAACATTTCATGGACAATTCATATTTTCGTTATGTAGGCAACTAAAACAACTAGTAGTTCAGAGTCTTACAGTTTAGTAACTACAACGCTACTTAAAAATAAATAAGGAGTCCATGTATAGCAGTGAATGAAAAAATTAGTACATTCTTTTTAGTTAGGCCAATTGGCATCTAACTAAAAATTAGATGCCAATTGGCATCTAATAAGCAGTCCGTATTATGAAATGCTAACTTTGACTGGTATAGAGCGTTTATTCAACAGAACTGCAGTTCGGAAAATCTTGTTCAAGTTCCAATGCTGATTTTTACAACAGCATCCCTTCCTCCTTCCATCCCCCTTTTGACCACATTTGCGAGATTGCAACGTCTTAACACCCACTGTGTCAGTTCTTTTTTCCCAATACTATGGTTGGTATGAAATAGATGTCAGGCAATGTAAGTACAAGGAAGTTGGTCTTGAGAACAGGGAATCTAGCACTAATTAAAGAACAACATTAGGAACTGACAACTAAGACTCCACGTGGAGTTCACAAGAGACTATCAATTGTTTGAAATGACGGTTCCGGTTGTCCATTAAGTTATCGGAGATGTTTTCCGCAAGATACATGTGACGATTACTTATTTATAGCACGAGCCATCAGACGTAGAAGGCAGCATTCTTTATATACAAACTGAACTCCGCTTGAAGAAAGGAAGAATATCAGTAGTAATATTAGAACATATTCCAGTTTATCTAATTACCTAATCGTTAGGGCTAAATCTGTTACAATCGAAGCTTTGAACGGTATTAAAAGCTGTAATAAAAACAGATAAAAAAAAAAGAACCATCATAATAGTCGATTCAAACAATAGAATCACGCATTGAACGCCCACAGAGTCACATTACCTTTATCATGAGTATATAAAGTGATCAATAGTTGACCATTAGTGGAAATGTATACGTACGTAAAAAGAAAAAATGACTTTAGTCCAGCCTGAGTTCTTCCTTTACACGCAAAGTACGTTAAAACAACTTTAGCAATGGAGAATGTACTGTATTGATGGTTTACTATTGTATAAAAATTAGCATTGTAGGAACAGTACGTTTATGTAGAAAATGCCAACTCACTTTGTGTTCAATCGATAACAAAAGTGAATTTTTGCATGTGAAAATTCTATTTTGGAGTGATATAAGAGTTTGTATTTTGGAGAAAAGTAAGTATATCCTCTTCACGAACATACAAGAATCTTAAAAAATAAAGAAGAGGAGGAAGAACTACAGAGATGTTCTGGGATTCTACGGTTCTGGACATTCAATAATTGATAATAGATTTCAATAATAGATAACTAGAACGATTATTTTGGAAGAATTTGTTAATAGAATCAACCCATTAGTTTCTTAAAGAGTAACGGTGAGTTTAACAATAGCTATCTATATTCCATACATATAATCCAAGTTTTGAATTTTGTGTTTTTGCAATTGATAGCTAGGATGATTATCTAAGACGAGTTTGTTAATGGAGCTAATCCGTTAACATCTTAATGGATAACGATTGCTTAAAGGTAGCTATCTATATTCCATACTTCATACATGTAAACAAATTTTTAAATTCTGTTTTTTTTTTTTTTTTTTTTTTTGCGATAGTTAACATGTTAGCTAGAGCGATCATCTCGGCCGAGCTCATTAATTGAATCAATCCGTTAATTTCTTAATGGGTAACGACGACTTTAACATTAGCTATCCATAGCTCATTTCCTGTATATGTAAGTTTCGCGCAATCCTCTACTGTCTTTAGCCGAATTTATCATATTTTTAAGGAGCCAGGAATTTATATTCACAGGTGTGTCCGTATAGTTATCTTTTCGCCACTACTCGTAACAGTAACCCACATACCAGGTGCGCAACCAGAAATTTCTGTTGAGAGTTGTCAACGTATAGGGGAGGGGGGGAGAGACAATACTGCAAGCCTCTGTGTCTACATAGGATTGAATGGGCATTATTCTGCATTCGAACAGTGACGTAACTAGGAGGCAAACGGGGCTTGTGCTCCGGGCGCCGGATTAAGAGGGCGAAAAATTGGGTAAATATTTGGGGGAGCGTTTTAGTTTGGTCGGTCAGGGGCCGCTAAGGCGTGTTCTTGCCCCGGGCGACAATTAGCATAGTTGCGTCGCTGCACACGAAAATAAAATAAGTAATTACATAATACTTCTACCTATATTTTCAGATAAAAACTAGATTGTTTTTATAAGAGAAAGAGTACAGGTGAAGTGTAAGCTAAAATTTTAATACTACATCAATCATTTCCACGTTAAACAAGCATACGAAGTTTTAATGAGAAAGTATTTAGTTATGAAGTTTTGTGGAATAGTTCGGAATCGGCGGACCTTCCTGTGGGTGTACCCTTGCTACATACTACTGCGCGTAGCAGTTTGAAGCTCCTAATAATACATCTATCTTAAAGGAAAATATCCAAGCTGGAAGCATTTGAAATGTGGTGTTGGCGCAGAATGCTGCGTATATCATGGACCGAAAGGAAAATGAATGAAGACGTACTAAAGGCTAATGAAGGACGACAGATCATGAAGATAATAGGAAAAAGAAGAAACAGCATGCTTGGCCATCTTATTCGACCAGGGGCGGATCCAGGGGAGGCGATCGGGGCGATCGCTCGCCCCCCCAGAAGGGGAAACTTTCTTGTTTTATATATATAAATAAAATCCATCCCAGAGTTTGGAGCCCTTAAAAGTAGCATTATGACAACCCACCGCCCCCCTCCAGAAGTCGGTCCTGGATCCGCTCCTGTATTCGACACTCCTACTGGATCACTGTGCTGAAAGAAGGAAAAGCAGAAGGAAAATCAGGAAGAGGAAGACCAAGGATAGAGTATCTAGATGCAGTTACGAAGAATATCCTTATCAAAGTATAAAACAGCTCTCCCAAGCGAGAGAAAAGTTTTAAAATTTCCATGTTGCCCACCAACCTATGGTTGAGGTGAACAAGAAGAAGATCTTAAAGGAGAAGTCCTAATATATGCGGAAATCGTTACTTGTGGCGAAACATTCTATTAGAATAGATTTTATTATTAGTCAAATTATTCGTTCTGTTGACAATACACCACACGCTAGCGGAAGACACTGTCTGGAAACGCAAAAGAAATATGACTAGCAAATTTGTTTTAACCTGTCGCAAATAAACCGAAAGCAAGAGTTATAAAAGAGTTGTATTTTTTTCCTTTGTCCTCGAAGCAACAGGCGTCGGATTGCTGAACCGGGCAGTATGCCAAAGCTGTGGTTCTAATTGAATCTTCATTGAGCGTAAGTAAAATGGGGTCATACATTAAATGTGACACGCGATTCTCACAACAGATTATTCTTACGGTCTCTCGCTGGAGTAAATCTTCCTGCTGTTGTGTTTCATACAACTATAAAGGGACTCAGACTGGCGCATACAATATGTCTCCAAGCATTTGTTGATTCTTAACAGGGAAAGAAAAAGTTATATGTATGTAGTAATAACAAGGTTTCTTCAAAATCCTAGCGTATGTAGGTAGGTTGGATTGAAGCTTAGTGTACTTTTTAAGTACCAAGACTATGTAAAATGAAGACATATATTTTAAGATGGAATTCGAAGTAAAGGAATGCGTTCAAATTTCAATTCTCTCCTACTGCGAATCAAAAACGGGATTCTATACACCAAAGGCGGGCGCGCTAACCACTAAATTAGCAAGAAGTGTTTTTTTTTTTTTTTAATTCTTGCACTACGATGCACATAATGAGAAATAGCATCAACTACAATATAAAATTTCTTAAGAGGATTATGATAGATAAAAGGAGTAATTTATCATGTCTTTAGAGAAAAAAAACTTTTCCCGGCCAGTGGGTGACGCGTTGTAAGTACAACCAGTGATGTCAACCTGAAACCTTACAAAATCCCATTTTGAAAGACAAAACTTCGCATTTTGCTCTTAAATTACCCAAGCATTATACTAATCACAAAATTTTCAAAATTTATAAAATATGAAAATTCAAACTGCTGTATATCACTTACTTTCTTCAATATATTAGGGAATTGTTCGTAAATTTATATTTTCTAAACTCCTAATCAATATTTTCCTTAATTAAAAGAGGCTATTGAAATTATTGATGAAAACAGTATAGTAGAACGTCAATAATCCGAACGTCAAAAATCCGAAACATCAAAAATCCGAACGCGGTCTCTAGAAGCTTTTTAAATTTTATCTTAGCGCTAGCGATAAATAAACAATAGAGTTGTCCCTCGGCATTGTGTGAAATCAGTGTTTTTACAAAAGCTCATTCATATGTAATTGGTTGCCATACATATTTTTATTTTTATTTTCCCTTAGGCCTACACAAGTTAAGGTTTAAGTGTGAGTTACAAGAACAGTGTAATTTAGTGTACATGCAGGTTCCTCAGAAACACTAACAAGGAGACCTACGGAAGTGTCACTCACCGATTTGAATGAAACTTTGCATACTTGTAGAACATCGAAAAATAATTGACACGTAGTTTTTTTGTTTTGTTTTGTTTCGGCAATGGTGAACATTTAAGGATGGAAACCACCCTTTGAACGTTAGGGGTGCAAGTATAGACAAAAAGAAATAATAATATAGAAGAAACTATAGTGTCAGGCGCGTTTTAGGACAGACAATTCAAAATCTGAAGCCAAAGTTACAAAATTCAAAATGGCGGATCCAATTACAATTATAAAATGTCTTCTGTTTTGAAATTCTCTGCACTTAACTAAGAACAATTATAGTTGGCAGGGGTTATTACAAGAAGATTGCAGACCAATCTGAAATTCTTTTCTATTGATTCGAAACCCCTTTATTTTAACGGAATGCTTGATTAAAGTGGGTCTCTGCACCTCTCTCTATTCGGGATGTTTATGTATAGTGAGTCCGTTCGCCTCTCACTACGTCAGAACTTCATATATTCTCAGTTATGATTATGAATTTAATAAGAAAACGCTTCACAGTACCGGTAATGATATTTCGTAAAAAAAAAAAAAAAAAAAAAAAAAAAAAAAAAAAAAAAAAAAAAAAAAACAATGTTGGCATGAACATTGGAAAACACTTCACACTAATTATATCTCGTAAAAAAAATCTTGGCATAATGATACATAAACATTGTTTACACCAAGCTCACCTTATTACAGCAATAACTGTGACAAATCGCAAAATGCAAAACAATCTTCTTTCAAATAACTGTTTTTGTGTCACGCATATCTAATAATATTTGCAAATCTGGGAGAAGAAAACAGATTATTAATCAGTGATTTGGATCTAAATTATATTATTACGGAGATGTATATAATTGTAGAGGACAATATCAGTAAAATGACTCAAGAAGTTTTTCCATGGCCTAAAGACGAAGACATCAAGAAGCTGAATCCTACCAGTTGTTAGTGCAGAATGGTTTCTATTTTGAGGTACTCTTTTGTTCGTAAAATAGGTTGGAAATTCGATTAATCGTGACCACCACGAATCTAATAACAAAATGGACTTTGCATTAGATGCTGGGAGAAAAACCTCTTGAAACCATGATTTCACAGGACCTGATTGATGTTAATTTTCCCGAGTTTGATTCTTTCACAAGGATATTTTCAGATTAAAAGAGGTTGTTTTGGGCTATAGGGAAAAATGTTCCACTCTTTTTCTGCAAAATAATTAACAACGGTGATAACAGAACACCATTTTCAGAAATTAAAGGCTGTATGCTGTAGCTGAGAGTCATAGATTTATTGACTGTGCCGTACGTTCTACTTTCTGTGTCTGTAAACGCTATAGTGAGAGATGCAGACACTTTGAAGAAGCAACCCATTAAAATAAATACACAAAGGGATTTCAAATTGGTCTGCAACCTCCTCGCAGTAATCTCTGCCAACTCTAACTGTTCTTGGCGAAATGCAGAGAGTTTCAAACCAGAAGACATTTTGTAATTGTAATCACTATATTGGATCCGCCATTTTGAATTTTGTAATTTTGACGTCAGATTCTGAATCAGCTGTCTTAAAAAAAAAACCTGGCAGTATGTTTTCTTCTAAATTAAATGGTTGTTTTCGGTATATGCTTAGGGACTACCCCTAGCGTTGAAAGGGTGGTTTCCACCCTTAAATCTTCACCATTGTCGAAACAAAAATAAATACGTGTCGATTATTTTTCTGTGTTCTACAACTGTGCAAAGTTTCATTCAAATCGGTGACTGACACTTCCGTAAGTCTCCTTGTAAATGTAAGTAGCCCTACGTACGGTATTGTAATTGCTGTATGTGCTGTATAACCACTGTATCGATAAAAGAATATACCGTACAGTATATTTAAGCCTAAATGGCATTCTCGGTCACTTACCAAAATCCGAACAATTTGAAAATCCGAACTACCTGTAGTCCCAATTAGTTCGGATTTTCGACTTCCTACTGTACATTTTGTTTTTACAATTCAGTATTTTCATTAAGCTTTAGTGATACTATCACTACTAAATGTAGTGAAACTAGACTAGTTTCATTCTCCAGTAATTTCGCGTAAGTCCTTTTTAGAAATTAGCAGTTTGTATTTGATAATTTACTTTCTTCCTTTCTTTTTTATTTTTAAAAACTCCAGAGTACAATTTACGCGTTCCTTGTTGCTTGTTTTTTGAGATTAACAAGTTCTTGCGTGCATTTTCCAATAAGAAAACTTGACATAGTCTGCTTCCCACTCATAAAGAATCTTGTTGGTGTTTATGAAATAAATGTGTGAATAAATCCCGTATATGTTGCCAATTTTGACTAAAATTCCCTTTGTCCCTATTCGAAAAATTAACGGCAAAAATTCCACAAAATGGGATTTTTTCTACGCGTTAGTGTCACTGAGTGCAACAGCTTCCAAGACTAGCTGGAGATCGCCATTTCTTGATGTAAGTAACTCCTCATTGTTCCTCATTATGTTGAATTAAGACCAAAAATCCGTTCCTAACAAGAATCAATGTCCAGAATGAACGGTGCACTCATAAAGTGAGCCAGGGTAGAGATAAAATGAGCCGTCTTTACCTAAGATTATTCTACATTACTGTGAAGTGGAACATTATTAAATTTTCCCATTGTGAGCGATCTAACAGTCCCTTCGTACTCATTTTTAATTGTTTATTGAAGTTTTGCGTTCCTGTTCAGCACTGAAGCTATGTAAAACATGAACCTAAGGTTTAAGATATAATTCGAACTACAGAAATGCATTCAATGCTCTACCACCGGGAATCGAACTCGAAACCAAATGACCAAAAGCGTGTGGACTAATCACTAGGCCAGCGAGTAGAGTGCCACAATAAGTTACCGGAATTAGATTATTTTAAGGGCATACGTAAGAAACACAGGGATCATGATATTGTGCCTATTTTCTTAACAAGCATGTTTGTTATTAACATTTTTTGTCAAGAATTAAAACACAACGACCATTTTAGATATTTCTGAACATAGAAAACAATGTAGAACACCAGAAAGTCTTTTACATTTTCCTTTCAAAAAAATCTAGCGAAGATTAATTCCTGGGAATGGCGAGATTTCCTTAAATCAATAAGAAAACTTCACTATGTTGCACAGAAGTAACCCACATCATTAGGAGGAACTGCCGTTCAAATTTGATATTTGTTATTCGCGCATGGTTCGAATTTTCTTGCACAACCCCATTCTTCACAGAAATGTGCAAGAAGTTCTTGTATCGTAACTAAGTTAATCCAAAGCGATGGTGATGATAAAATATCTTCCATGGTTTCCTCTTTCAACGGATCTTTCTTCTACTGTGCGTTCAATAAAGATAACTAAACAGACGTCTTCTTCGAGCAACGCGCTATCGTTGTGGCAGGGGACCATGATCAAGAAGTCAAGTCTCTGAACAAGATGCCTTATCATTTCTTCACGATAATGCTATTCTCCAACAACAAACTATTGTAAGGTCCTTCCCCACTTAGCTTACAGGCATGATCAGTTTGAGGAGCACACGAACTCTAAAAGGAGAACTACTTTCCGTGTAGTCAAGAAGTGAAGCAGAGGAATCAAAGGAGTAACGACGAACCTGATAGCCAATAAAGCCTCCGCTCTATACTGTGCCTCGTTTTCTCATTAGGCCCTATTTCTATTTTAAAAAGTAATTAAACTATATTTTAGTCCTCTACATGAGTCAGTTATAATAATGCGTATCCCTAATAGGCTGTTACTTGATGGAAAGAATTTTGTGAAAATGATATGAGGAAAGAACTTAGAGCTACATGTAAAACTTTAATTTAGTTTTGTTGATTTTTATTATCAAACCCCTGTTACACAAAATCCAGTTAACAATAATTGCTATTAAATGTTGTTTTATTTTGTTCCTCAGCTGTCTTACTCATTATTATGGAATTAATCTAAATCGGATGATATGGTGAATCCAATAACTAAATTTACAGATATATATAACGAATATAAGTATCTCCTATAGCACGGCCAACAAGAGATGGTCTCTGACGTTTCTTACCACATGCGGTGGGACATTGCAGCCCCTACTTTGATACCAGTGCTACCAACCACGATCACTCTGTCTTATACTATTAATTAAATTGCCACTACAGTTGCACCGAAAAAAACCTTGACACGCGAGTAGTGGCAATGTCACTGCGAGCTGTAAGAGACATTCTCTTACTGGACGCACTATAATAGCCCTGCTCGCTTATCTAACGCGTCCGTGACTTAAAGCAATCGAGTTCCGGGTTTGATTCCCGGTGCAAGTGCCTTAAAATTTGAACGTATTGTGGTAGTTTCACTTTAATTTATAGATCTCATATAGCTTCGGTGCTAAAGAGGGATGCTAAACTCCAATTAACCATATGAACCTAATACAAAAATTGCCATGACAATTTTTCTTTCAATAATGGTTGATAACGCCTGCGATGAATATTCATTTTCTAAAATTGCTAAAACAAGAAAGTAAACACCATGGCCTAATCACGATTAGTTACTTAAGTTTAATGAGCACTGAGGAGAGGATACGCGTATTACAAAATATTAACCTTGATGACCTAGAACATATCTTTGCCACATCAAGCTGTAAGAAAGTGACTTTGTATAACATTGGTTTTGCTATGGACACGGAGAAGGAAGAAATTTTTGTATTATTTTGTTATCTTTTTCTAATATTGCTTTCACATCCATCAATAGAATTTCTTTGCACTTCAAAATCGGTGAGCATATTATTATTATTAAACATTTTGAAATATACTAGGAGCCTCACTTTTCTGTTTCCTGTAAGGGATCTAAGAATGTATTGATTCGAGCCTTCAACGAATTGTAGTGGATAAATCACACTTTCGTTACAAAATGATCTTAGTTCAACATTACTATAAGAGTGAAAAGACTGAAACACAAGCCTAAGAAGTGTTTGGATCCAACTTAAGGAAAAGATTCCGTTTAATATAGTTTTAATATTTCACAAGGACTTTATCTAAAATTGAAACCTACTCTCATAATATTAGCTTAATATTCGCTTGCTCAGCTGGGGCATAAGGTAGCTTTTATCAATAGCATCTGGTACTAACAATTTATAAGAATATATTAATAATGTATATGGCGAATATAGAAATTCACACAGACTTATTATCACAAATCCCTAAAGAGGGCGCGGTGGCTCAGTGGTAGAGCGTTCACCTCCGGTGCTTGGGGTTCCTGGTTCGATCCCAGCTCGCGTCGTCTGGACTTTGTGGTGGACAAACATCGTGCTCGTGGGTTTTCTCGGGGCTCTCCCGTTTCCTCCCACTTTCTTCATTCCACCAATCATTCATTTCTCATCTTCACCGTCTCCTTTAGCCTAACCGGCATAACCGTGGGACGTAAAACTTAAAAACAGAGAGACAAATCCCTAATTTTTTTTTTGTGTATGTGCAAAACGTATGTTTAAAAATAAGGATGTCAAATTTCATTATAGAAAAATATGAAATGAAATGAAATCTTTCACTTACTCTACGGCTGTGCCTTGTAGGCTAAAGAAAACTGATTATTAATGAACCTATATGACTATGAAAAAACTGATAGAATACAGAGAACTTCGGGAAGACAAATGAACATGTAACCCACTGTAAACTCAGATGTTCTGGGATTGATCCGAAGATTCCCTTACTAAATATAACTCTATAACTGAGACATACTACCCATTTTAAAAATAGGCTTTTGTAAAATTTGATTAAGTATTGCCGCAGAATTTATATTCACCGTATGTAATCAAGAAATAAGTAAAATTAGTGACGTAACTAAAGGGGCAAACGGCTTGTGCCCCGAGCTCCGTATTGGGTGCGCAAAACTGGGCAAATATTTATTTTCACTATAAGGCAAGGAAATAGTTTTAGCAAACTAAAGATCATAAAAAAAATACCTCAGAAACTTAACAGAATAACCACTCACCAACCCTAGAATCATATCCATTAAGTATAAGTTAGCTTCAAATTTATTTTTTGATTACATTGTAAAAACCTTTGCAGCCAAACGAGTGAGCAAAGTTAAATTTTAATTTCACCTTTTTGTGTTTTCATTTAACTTACATCGATTTAAAAGATTTTCAAAATGTCCGAGTACAACAGCTTGACTGTTTGTCATAATTAAATATTCTATTCTAAAGCAACAGACTGTTGATTCATTCTACACATATGCACATCCCGATATAATTCCAAAAACATTGTGATTTGCAGCTATTATGATAAGATTATAAGAATATGTCAAGCATGCTACTCTCAAATTATTTGGTAATCAAATACTAATTAGTTTGATGCGTTATCTTGTACTAAAAATTAAATTATGTAGTGCAATTTTTAAATCAAGCTTTACACTTGAAGAAAGATGGAATAGGAGAATTGCTGTATGATGCCAATATCATATGTGGTTGGGGAGCGTTTTGGTTTGGTTGGCCAGAAGGGGGAAAGGGCTAAGGCGAGTTTTTATCCCGGAAAAGAACTAGCCTAGTTGCGTCGCAAAATAAATAAATTATTTCACTGGAATTTATCATAAATATATATATCCTATCTGTTAATAGTAATTAATCTTAAAAGGAACTAATAAAACTTTGAAAATATAAGCAATAGCTACATTAAACACCATAAAACAATTAATAGTAACTACTTTACGTTATTTTTAAATAAAAACCAACCATTTTGTTCCGTAAAATTGCTCCTTTCAATGGAGGCCTTCGAAGAACGGAAGAAACACGGTAATAAATGAACAGATTCTCATTTGCACCTCGTAAAATCGATTTCGTTTACTTTGCACTTTAAACGAAGTTTATGCAAACTAACTAACACTCAATAACGAAACTAAGAAGAGCTGCACTGTGTCAGGCAAAAGCACGAAATAACATTCAACAGGAAAATAGCGTTAAGAGAAGATAAATATAATACAATATAATATAGAGTTGAAAATAGGAAAAGTTTCGTTATCATGAAATAATAAACGAACGAAGCATAAACACAACAGAATATGTATTTTGGATTGCTTCATGTCATTGCATAATGAATTTATTTTATTTTATTTTTATTTGTATCTAATGTTTCTGTGGCTGTTGGATTAAAGGGCAATACGTGAAATACATACCAACTCAAATAATGATTAGATCTGATTTCAATGTAATACGAATACTTAGAGATTAGAATTAGGAATTAGATTTCTGCACTGATTAAAAAAAGTCATGTGTGGTGTACGTAAAAACGTAGGTTGCATGTGTAAATCCTGTAGTGTTTGGACTTGACATACAGTAAACGTATAACTCAAAAAAGTATATTTTATACATATTTTCCGTATAAGTGTTCCGAATAAACGTACTTTCAGTGCAACCGAAAGAACTGTATATAGGCAGTCAGGATCTCATATGCGGATGGACGTATGTAACATACGTATATGTATGTAATATACGGAATACTTTTAGATATCATATATCATGCAATGGCATGATGTCACATCTAAGCGGGAAAGGTATGTACCATATGGATAACGTATACTCCGTACTAATTTGCGTAGTAAACATAAGGATTTTATATGTTTGTACAATATACCGCTGTCCGGATAACGGATTTTTCTCAGTGTGGGCTTTCGGCATCTATGGGCATGTTTGCCCGTCGCGTGTGAGGGATAACATCCCCCGGCGATCACAATATCCAAGAAAAGGAACGGAAGGAAGCGGCCTGGGATCTGTATGTTACGTAAATTCCGGTATTTACTTATATGAATGAGGAAACCTTACGAAAAATTCACTCAGGATGGCTGGCCCTAAAAGGCTTTTACACTTTTTCGACCGAGTGTTCCCAGTGGGAATCGAACCCGGGACCGCTCCCACCAAAGACGAGAGTAATACGAATACAATTACCACTAAACTTACATAAATAAATGTATTACATAAAGCTTCATGTAACTTGACTCTTAAGTAAGTAGAATTTTTGAAATTACGTTAAGATGAACTTCGTTTAAAAATTGCATTGTTTTTTGTTATGTAGACCCTATATGTATATATTATTTGCACATTTACGAATGAATTATATTAGCGTAATGTTTTAGTTTTCCAGATTTATCATTCAATTACGAATTGGCAGGGGCTTACTGTACTCTCTCCTTCATTATCTCGACTTCGCAGAAGGATCCAGACATAATTATAAGGCTTTTCCCTGAAAATGCGCCGAACTTCCATGTTATTTGGCAAGCATACGCGACATCGGAACGGGAGACAGCGTTTGATTGTCAACGGGAGCTCAAGTGCTTCAAATTTCATGATAAATTGCAGGACCACATCTCATGTAGCCTCTATGCTGAAATGGAAATTTAACTCCAAACCGATCAACCAGTCTCAGAATACGTAACTCTGTTTTGTCAATATGAGGAAACTCGAAGGTTAGCTTTAATTTTTTGCTTTCTATTAAGCTTGTAGGGAAATAAATATCCGCTTTGACGTACGATGGGAAGCTCACTTTAACAAGACAACACACGGGGTGGACTAAAGTCACGTGTATAATGCTACAAACTCCGTATACTCCAGCAAACAGGCTACCAGATAATCAGAAGGCAGTACATTGTTGAGTGTTGAATAGGGTCGTATGAGAGTGTACCGTGAACACACAGTTGTAAGTTATTTTTCTTCATACGAATTCAACCCAAGACATTCAGTACACCAAATTTTAGAAAAAAAAAAACATTATCAGTGCATTTGGGCCAGAAATTAATAAGCATACTACTCGCCGATGGTTTGTTGAATTCGACTCGGTGAGCTCCATGAGCCCGAGCAATATCATGTTTGTACGAGCTCCTCAAGAACATCGTACAAATGGACCCTCGGCAAAGTTCTTGTACCATAGTAGATGAGTTAGACATGCATACCATACCACTGTTGTTGGGCTCTCCGTCAAAAAGGTAATGTAAAAAAACGTTAGACTCAAAGTTGATCACTTGAGCTCAAACCACCAATAAGAATTAGCGACTAGCGATTACTGCAATTTTCTGAATGTAAATGATAACCCAGAAACATTCCTCCATCGGATTTGTCATTGCACATAAAAAATTGATCTCCCATGATAATCGTAAGCAGCCAAAACAGTGGTTGGATCAGGATCGATATCCAAAAAGATTTTCTAAATCCTCCAAATACAGATGGTGTTTTCGCTGGTATTGTGGTCTATGGTGAGAATAATGCAAGACCATACATGTTTCTCAGACAAAATGAAACCATCAATTCTTATCACTATAGGGCTGAATGAATTGCACAGCTGACGTGTCCACAAGCATTCAGCTATGGTTAACAACCATGGTTTCCACATGCTGCAGTATAATTTATGCCAACATGTCGCTCAAAGGATGGTGGAGACTCTCCATGAACTACAGTGTGAAATCCTTCCTCAACCATTGTTTTCTGCTAATATTTCTCTCTTTGGTTCCACCTCTTCCAATGTGAAGGGAAAAACTTTATGTAATTCGAGACGAAATGAGATACTCTTTAAGTTTCATCTCGTCTCATCTCGTGTACCATTATACTTCCAGAATAATAAGACAAGTACCAGTACACGTGTACTCTGGGTGAAGAAGTTTGTTTTGTAGAGTGTGAGATTTTCTCAATTAATATTGAAACCGGAAGTGGTAGTAGAAACCACTTCCAGTTTTAGTAGAGAGACTACAATGAAAATGAAACATATTCTTGGGTTATTTAATTGAGTGGAGAGAACCGCTTTTCGCTATGTATTATCGTTTTGCTTTATAGCGATCAACGTTAAGCTGGGATTTGTTGATTTCTTCCACTTCCAGCTCGAATAGAGAATTAAGAGAATTTCTTAGGGATAATGCTAAGAGAGATAATGCTAAATTGACTCAAAAATAAACTTCTCGCCATCTCATCGTTTTTGCTCGATGTAGATCAATATTGAAACCCAACGTTGTAGTGGATTCATTACCGGTTTCAGTAGAAAGTTACAGTTGGAGATGAATTGTATCCTTGGGACAGTTAACCGATTGTAGAAAACAGCTTGTCACTACCTATTACGTACAATTTTTGCTCCACACTGAACAACATTAAAATCATAAATTGATTATTTCTATCACTTCTGGTTAGAATATAATCTCCGCCAACAAAATTGGTTCCTAAATTTCACTCTCTACACACTGGCCAAAATTGATGGTAATCCATCAAGTAGTTCCTAAATTTTCTGTGTCCTGGGTGGCCTTATGCAGAGGTGTTATTAGACGCTTACATAGACATGGGTTTAGAAATACAGAGAAAATTAAATACGTGGAAGTTTCTCGGGATCGTAATATGGCAAATTATAGATACGTTAAAATATCAAATAATACTTTTGATCAAGTGGATACTTTCAAATATCTAGAGTCAATATTGACAGATGAAAACAATATTCACGCAGAAATTACATATCGACTAAAATCAGGGAATTCGTGTTATTATTCAGTTCAAATCTCTTGTCGTCGCAAATTCTGTCGAGGAATTTGAAGCTTAAAATATATAAAACGATAATCATGCCTGTTGTTCTGTAGGTTGCGAAACACGGTTGCTTACTCAGAAGAAACAACATAGACTGAAAGTATCTGAGAACAAGATTCTGAGACGAATATTCGGACCCAAGAGGAACGGGAATGGGGAATGGCAGAAACTTCATAACGAGGAATTACATAATTTATACCGTTTACCAAATATTGTTAGGGTTATCAAGTCTAGGAAGCTCAGGTAGGCAGGCCATGCAGCCAGAATGAAAGAAATTAGAAACGCTTTCAAAGTTTTAACTGAAAGTTCAAAACGAAAAAAAAATACATTTGGAAGACCTAGGCGCAGATAGGAAGATAATATTAAGATGGATCTCGCAGAAATAGGAATATCAAGTAGAAACTGGATCCAGTTGGCTAAGGATAGGAGTCAATGGAGACCTTTTGTGAACTCGGCTTTGAACCTCCGGGTTCCATAGGTTATAGAGTTAGTTTTGGTTAGTTAGGATGGATGAAAACATGGTCAGAGTAAATATATAAAGAAGATTTAGTTTGTATATCAAACTCCTCAAAAATGAAGTTGTGGAAAGCAACATTTATGTGTGTTTAGCATAGAATAAGAATGGACATTTAGTTCTGAGTTGATGAATCTTAGAATACCTTCGTAAAGGATAATAAGGGTTGCCTTTAGTAATGAATTTACAATAATATATTACGTACATATAAGTGCACTATTAGGTTTGTAAACGCAAGTATTCTAGGTTAGAAAGAAATCAGTAGAAGGTTTGCGTAATACTTAACTCTATAGATGAGCTACGGGCGTGTCATGACAAGTTACATTTCATATTGTCACGCAGGTAGTCTGTATGACACACGTTTGTAGATCGATCTATTTACGATACGGCAGCTTTCTTTTTTTCTCTGAACCGGTAACGCCCATCCCGGACTTCGGATCGATTCCATTAGAACCACAATACGTTTTCCTTTCCTATCTCACTCATTTGTACTCCTATAATGGCTATATTTCCTCTTATTCTGTACAGGTGTTGCTTGTTCAGAGCGCTCAAAATATTATTTTTTACACATTTTTTCTTCTAAAATACATATGATGAATTTGAACAAAGATCTTGTACTTAATCATTTACTTACAGTATTTTGAATTCTGATGCAAGAATTAGTTGGATTTGTGAAAGATTTAAAATTTCAGAATGTGATTATTTCAGGGGCTACCTCGACAAAATCTCTTTCTCTTTTTCCGAGATACGATACTGTATTGTTTACCAGCACCGATATATTTGCATACTACTTTCCGCGTTCTGCGTATTAAAAGTCCTTCCCCGTTTAATTCCGGGAAAATTGTCCGAAATCATCACTTCTCGCATGTATTTTTTGTTTGCATATGTCTAAATTGATTTTTCCGTATATTCTGTTAAATATGGGCCTCCGCAGCCGATATCTCACACGTATACCAATGTTTACCGCAAGACATCATCGATCGGAATGGGCACGTGGGCAACTAGAGGGTCCTATGACTGGAATGGGGACGTGCCCATCGTCATTATATCCTCGGGCAATGACATAAGGTTGCATTGTCCGATGAATCATGACACTGCCTTCACCACCTCGATGGCCGGATCAGAATCCATCGTCTTAAAGAGGAACAGATACTCGGGACGTGCACAGTAGAACCTTCATTATGATTTGGGGAACTTTCACATGGTTATCCATACGTCGGATAACCATTACAGCTCCTAGAGATCATCAGGAGATAGTGTGTGGAGAGCACACCATTACAGCTCCTAGAGATCAACAGCTCATTACTGATCATGTCAGTGATGTTTCCAGCTGACAATGGCAACTTTCAGCAGAACAACGCTCCTTGTCACAATGCCAATATGGAGTGGTTTGAGGAGGATAGTGGTGAACTTCTGTTGGTGCAATAGGCCCCACATTCATCCGCAACAACTGAACACCTTTGGGATGCCAGTGAACTTCATTTTCGAGCTCATACCCTTCTTCCGTTGAGTATAAATGAACTAATTGAACTGTATGTATAGATGTTATTCGTGATTCCCCCAGCCACCTACCAACGCAGATTGCTTCTATAATAAACCATGTAGCTGTCTTTCAACCCCAATAGATTTAGCGTTTCTTTTAGAATGTCCTTTTTTTTGCAAAGCAATTTGCTAAATAAATTTAAATGTGCATCGTAGTTTATAACTTTTGTATAGCAATTTTGGCAGAAATGTAAATTATATATTTATTTTACTGTTTTATGTAGAAATGAAATAATAAAAATAATCGATGCCTATGAAGTGAAGATATGTTGTTATGGCAGAAAACAAAATAACTTAACATCACACAAGTGTTAATTTTTCTATTACATCTTGCATCCAAATCAGGGATAAAAGTGGATCTGTAAAGGTAGGGGGACGGTAGGTAGCGGCATGACAACAGGCCGACCCCCTTCCTATCTTTGCCCATTGTAATTTTTTAGGAACTTTGGAGATGTTCTACATATTTTTGGAGGTGGGGGATGGCGTCCCCCGCGTTCCCCCTCACTTTTACCACTCATCCAAATGATATCTGGATCGAGTATATCCTTTTCCTTTTAAAAAAAAGGCAAGAAAAGAAAAGAAAGGAAAACAGTTGTAAACCAAACACTAGTTTCCTTTTAAACTTCATTAAAGGTTAAGAAGACGTAGTAAGAGTATATTTCTGCATCGATATTTTAAATACGTTATAAGTGTTCAGATATCATGTATGAACTCCTTGTCCCGGAACTCGAAACAATAGAAAAGCAGAAATAGTAATACGACTAAATTCCCGTGTTTTCGCTACCGGTACTTACAAAAAGTAAATTCCGAAAAGTAAAGACCTGCATTTCGAAAGCCCATTGCGGAGACTTTTTTTAATATGCTATAGAATGTCGAAGTACACATGGTTTCTTCGTGGTCAGATCTCCTGTCAATCTCCACTAATATTAGTGTAATTTATAATAGAGTGGTTATAAAAATGAAATGAAATATTTAAAATTTATGTCTCACGGTTATGCTGGCTAGTCTAAAAGAGGCAGTAATGATGAGAATGAATAAAATGGGTGGAAAGTGGGGGGAAACGGGAGAACCCCGAGAAACCTACACACATGGTGTTTGTCAGTCACAAAGCTCACTTGGCGCGAGCTGGGATCGAAGCAAGGACCCCATACACCAGAGTTGAACCACTGAGCCACCGCAACCCCATAGATTGGTTGTGTATTATTAAGAACAAACGAGGCACTTAGAATGAAACGTCAGATTCTTGATAGGAGATTTATCACAACTATATGAGATGAAAAGACGACCCCTTTTATCATGAACCAGAAACTATTATATGACGTTCCCTTGTAAAAATAACTCACTAAATTTTTTTCTTGGTTCATTTGGTCGTTAGCATCCCGTTCAATATCAAGACTATAGGAGACGAGAACTTTAGTGTGGGATACAAACAGCGTGAGCCCCCAATGTGAATCAAACTGGGTCTTCTGCAACGAAGTGCGCTAGGCCTATAGCCACGCAAGAATTAGTTTTCATTTCGGTAATAACTGACGGTCTGGCTAGATGCATCCCATTTTGCGATGCAATTTTTCGTTTACATAGCAATTCTTTGATTTTGTGTAGCAAATTGCTATGCGACACCGCTTAAATAAAACTGGTATATGCGTTGTCAGTTCAGCAGGATGTTCCCTTGGGCTCTCACCGTATCAACAATACAACATTGACAAAGAAATGGATTTGAGGTGCTCTGAGTACCCCACAGACTAAAAGAAAGTTTTTAAGTAAGTTATGGGAATACTATTAATTAAAGATGGTGATCATTTGCTAGGATCCGATAATGACATGTGACACTTTTTTTTTTGTATTCAATTTCATCGCTTGCACGGAACTTCTATTAGTACAACTAAAAAGCTGATACCTGTTTGGGTGATACTTTTTTTTTTTTTTTGGTAATCTGGAAAGTTGGAGCTCTCTCTTAGCTAAGCGGTTAGCGTACGAGCCTTTGACTGGGAGACCGGATTCCATTCCCAATGGAGATCATGAGGTTCGGATTTCACGTTAGGCTGTAGGTCCATGTCTCATGTAGCTTCGCTGCTGAAAAGGACGCTAAATTCAAAATCGACAAATCAAGAAAGTTAGATATGCAATTGAGTAAACATGTGTTTTATTATTGAATTATTAAACAAATCATACTTCTATGCACAATCTATATTAGTAGGGATCTATTAGAATATTAAAACATTATTATGTATACTACTGGAAGCAAATTTTCCCTTACGCCCATTCTGTCTGGAAGAAAGAATTTTCTCCAAATATGACCCACTATTTCTAATCATATAACATATTCTTCACACGTGCACTGAGAAGAAATATTGTAGGTGGCGTACTTAAAATGATAGGTTACATGCGTAATTCCTGTAGTTTTTGGACAACGTACAGTATACGTATAACTGAAAACGCATGTTTTATAATACTTTCTGTATAAGTGTTCCATCTATACGTACTTTCCGTATGAAACAATGTAGGCGGTCAGGATCTCACATACAAATGGACGTATATAACATATAGCTGACGAAGGTAACATAAGTATATGCATGTGATATACAGAAAGCTGTTAGATGTCAGACATCTTGCAACGGCATGATGTAACATCTAAAGGCAGTGCCTATGTAGTATACGGATAACGTATGCTTCGTACTGATTTCTATAGTAAGGAAGAGGATACCGTACATTTGTAGAATATACCGCTGTCCAGAGAACGGATTTTTCTCTGTGTGAACATATTCCGACAGTTTAATTTGCAACCTAAAATATTGATACAATACAAAACAGTACTCCCCCTTTCAAGTGAATAAGTTGATAATTTTGGCTTGCTGGTAACTATAGCTGTTCTAACTAATATTTTATTCCTATTTCCCTTTTGCTACAATATAATTTGTTTGTTGCTTCTTGCGTGTTTATCTTAGTATGTATCAAACATTGAAAATAATTGACGAAGATTACTTCTTTCTCATTTATACACACAGACTTACTCATTAACACTAACGACCTAATAACACGAAACACACGAATATAAGAAACTATATGAATACGTATTATTTCTTTTCGTCAATGCGTGAATTTCAAGTCAAATATTAACACGTACCAAAGAAGATTTTTTTGTTTATCATTTTTATATAGAAAGAACAAAAGTGATGCTCATTCTGATTATTTAGTCCAGAAAATATACGTTGCATTGCAAATACTATTTCTCTGTATTTTTGACTAAATTATAGAGTCTCTCAAAAGTTATTCTGACTAAATTCTGACATATAGTCACACTTAATGTACATGTATATGTAGCCTTAGTTTCTGTAATTTATTGCGGAGATATTTCACAAATCTAAAATGGACATCTACGTAGAAACAAACTAATAATATTAGTTTTTACACAATTTGCCTTAGTTTGTTGCTCTATTCTGGTTAAGGCTCTAACCAATGGCTTTCAAACTTCCGGTACAGCGGAATTCGCTAGAAAATTACAGTATGGACCAGGAGTAAAAGTGGATCTGAAAAGGTAGGGGAGACACATGACGTCATGCGGTTAACCGTGCCTATTTTTGCCCATTGTAATTTTTACGAAGTGGAGGGACACCATATATATTTTTGGAAGTGGAGAAACGGCGTCCTCTTGCATCTCCCCTCGGTTTTAACCCTGAGGACTCTTTATAATGGTGGAATGAAGTAAATCTTAACTAACTAAACAGTGCAACAATTAAAAAAACGCTACTGATAGCTTTTGCTCGACGTAACTTTTGGTGTACAAGTTTGTTTCGTGTGAGCTCGGGAATACTCGTATCTGCATATATCTCCATCTAGGCCAGTCGTCAGTGTAGCACATGATGTGGCTAAGTACGAACTGGTATTGTGATACCCCGTCAAAGTTTCAGCAATGGAACAATCAGCGAATATCAAATTCAGTGCATACTTAGGTAATATCTGAAACTTACATTTCAGTCATTCAAAAGGGTACCTCAAACTTAGTCAACCATTTGAATTATTCTGACAGATCTGCTTGGACCTCGGTACTCCTTATCTTAGCTGCAAGTATTTCACAAGTACGGTGACGAGACTAATAAGTGATGATAAACTTTTTCCAGTATCTCAAATGTTTCCGTTTGAGTTATCCTTAAGCTCTCACAGAACTTGATTTTCACTCTTTCTTCTATTAAAATGGTGCTTAGGTGTCAGGACACTATTCTATATTTAACTGTGTCATGCGCTACATTGACGACCAATCCAGCTGCAAATTTTTTACATGTGTTTTCAAGGTCATTCTAAAGATTCACAACTATGAGAAATGTCCATTCCAAAATTAGCTTCGCAGTAAAAAAGAAAAAAATCAGTATCGTTTTCTAACTGCCGCAATGTATATAATAAGCGACGACTACAATCAAATCCACCGTGTAATGTGGGTTCCTGTCACCACGGCACGGCGCGTCCTCAGTTGCGGATCGAGGAGAAGGCCTCTAGATATAGAGGTTAGCTGCGAATATACTGAAGAAGCAGTTGCGGACAGACGACAAGGAGTGGTCCTCCAGCTTGGGAGTTTGGGTGAGGCTAACAACCTTATCCCGTAAAAAGTGGATCTCGTTCAGAAACATTCACAGAAGCTTCGGACCGGGACTGATAACTTGGCACGACCTCAGCAAAAGAAAATGGACATGAGATTTGGAACATGGAATATTAGAAGCCTTTATAGGGCAGGTGCGTTAAAACCCGTAATGAGTGAGTTAGAGAAATATAAGATGGACCTAGTAGGAGTTCAGGAAGTTATCTGGGAAGGTAATGGAACTGTGAATTCCGGAAATTTCTCGTTCTTTTACGAGGAAGGAAATAAAAATCACCAATACGAACAGGGTTTTTCGTTCACAAACGAATAATACCAGCAATTAAACGGGTTGAATTTGTTACTGATAGACCTTTTTTATTACTCTTAAAGGTCGGTGGTCGATACCATATGAAAATTCTATTAGAGGATTTCAATGCGAAGGTAGGACGAGAGGACATTTTCAAACCGATTATAGGGAACGAAAGTCTGCATAAGGAAAGTAATGACAATGGTGTTAGACTCGTGAATTTTGGAACGTCCAAAAACTATATCGTGAAGAATACAAAATTCACACATCATGACGTTCATAAATACACTTGGACCTCACGAGACGGAAAGACACATAATCAAATTGATCACGTTTTAGTGGATAGAAGAAGACAATTTAGCATAATAGATGTTTAGTCGTTTAGAGGGAGTGATTGTAACACTGATCACTACCTGGTAGCAGCGATAGTAAAAGAGAGATTTTCGTCAAATAAAGGAAATATTCAATGTCTGAAAACAGAGAGATTTAATTTAAAGAAATTAGAACACAGCCAGGTAAGAGAATAATACTAGATTCAAGTTTCGAATACATTCTCAGTTTTAGAAGATTCGGAGTGCACCAGTGTTGAGGATACTTGGATTGAAACTAGAGATAGCATTAAAATTTCAGCAAAAGAAAAACTGGAACACGCGGAAATACGTAGGAACAAATCATAGAGAAGTCAAAACAGGAACAATTAAGTTAGCTACAAAATCCGAATGAAATAACTACACAAAATTTCGTAGACATCATCCGGGGAACTTCCAAAACTTTTAGAGCAAAGAAACGCGATTTCTTGAAAGCTAAAATTAACGTACTTGAAGATAATCGTAAAAATAAAAACATTGGATATATGTATAATGGTATCAACGAATTTAAGAAAGGCTATCAACCTCGTGCTTATATATTAAAGAAAGCTGAGGG
Organism: Thermobia domestica; assembly: GCF_964235325.1. Taxonomy (NCBI): domain Eukaryota; kingdom Metazoa; phylum Arthropoda; class Insecta; order Zygentoma; family Lepismatidae; genus Thermobia; species Thermobia domestica. Next base: position 62,219,056 of record NC_137458.1, read on the forward strand.
TACAAATCTCACTGATACAGATAGCATTTTAAATAGATGAAAAGATTTCTTTGACGATTTTCCTTAAACGCAGACGAAAAATAATGTGCGTGGAGAAAGGGAAATACACACCACAGAACGGTATATTACAGAACCTAACCCAATAGAAGTAGAAATCGCTCGCTTGCAGGGACATGGGTTTAGAAGTAAATGCAGAGAAAACTAAATACATGGAAATTCGTCGGGATCGTAATACGGCAAATTATGGATGTGTTAAAATGTCAAACAATACTTTTGATAAAGTGGATACTTGCAAATATATAGGATCAATATTATCAGACGCAAGCCATAGTCACGAAGAAATTAAATGTCGACTAAAATAAGGGAATTCGTGTTATTATTCAGTTCAAAATCTTTTGTCGAGAATTCTGTCGACGAAATTGAAGCTTAAAATATATAAAACAATAATCATGCCCATTGTTCTGCATGGTTGCGAAACACGGTCGCTGACTCGGAGGGAAGAACGTAGACTGAAAGTATTTGAGAACAAGATCCTGAGACGAATATTCGGACCCAAAGGGAACGGGAATGAGGAATGACGGAAACTTCATAGTTTATACGGTTTACCAAACATTGTTAAGGTAATCAAATCTCGGAGGCTAGGTGGGCAGGTCATGTAGCGAGGATGGAAGAAATGGGAACGCTTTTAAAATCTTACTTGGAAAACCAATCGGGAAACGACCATTAGGAAGACCTAGGAGCAGATGGAAGGACAATATTAAGATGGATCTCGCAGAAATAGGAATACAAAGTAGAAACTGGATCTAGTTGGCTAAGGATAGAAGTCAGTGGAGAGCTTTTGTGAATGCAGCATTGAACCTTCAAGTTCCATAGGCCTTAGAGTTAGGCCGCCTTGACCACCCAAGTTTCCCCAGTTACCAGTTTTACAAAGACTAGATGAACTTCAGAACCATATTGGGACGCGAATAGGACGAGAGGAAATTATAACTCCCTCCATGTATCGAACCCAGGACGCTCAGTGGATAAGTTCACTTTACGTTCTTATGCAGTACAGAAATTTATAAAGGTAGGGTGCACTATTTATATGGGATTCCAATAATACTGGAACAGTAGAGTCCGGTGCGTTTCACGGGCGCACGGAGCATAATGCAAATCCACTCGTATAGAACAATAATTTAGCTTATCTTCAGAATATCAGGATTACACGACCACGCCCAAATCACCATCTAAAATTTATGGTCCTTTTAAATATGAAAGTCTAAACTATGAGAAAATCTAAACTGTCAATTCGATGAATATGAGCAATGTATAGTCAGCGCGTTAACTTCGAAGTCCATTGCTTCCTGTTTTCTCGCTCCACAGTCTGCTAATATTTACTTGAAATTTTATAAACTTTAACTTCCTTGTAATGATATGTCAATATCAAAAGTTATATACTACTACTGATTGATTGGTTGATCTGACTATGAGTTTAACGCCGCTTTCCAGCACCTAGGCTATATGAGAAGGAAATTTGCTTACTGTGGGATCCGTACCAGGCGAATTTTGGGACGCAGGTTGCGCCCATAAGATTATTTGGGATGACATAATTTCTCATCTTAAAACAGTACAATCAAACTAGAAATGGTAAACGTCGGGTGAGAGAGAAAGACATATTTGAAAAAGGTACATGGTAAATTTTGGGAACAAAGTTAAATTTGGGGAGGAAAATGTAAATTGGGGGAAAAAATTGTAAACTTGGGAGTTGCACCCAAGTCCTTAGGAGAATAGGCTCTCGTGGTTAGAACCAATACTTAGATTTGTATCAGAGGCAAGAAACAACACCTGGAGTCAAATCCGTAACCGGTCGCACAAGAAAAAGTACGTGTATCAGCCAATCGACCACGAAGGTACATATGGTATTTCTCCACCGAAAATTTAACCGTGAGAACACCATTGAGGCACACACAACAAAGTATTCAGAAACACAGAAGCACTGACTTTTATTATATTCTAGTGTACTATATTTACAAAAATATATTGCCTCTTTCTGGCCAAGTGGGTACACGCAAATTTTCTTTACACATGATCTTAGCTTCGAATTCCAGTATGCATTCTTACAACGGATACAAACCTTCTATTAGTGCAGTCGCTTGGCACAAAAATATTTCTATTCCGGATACCAGCATGAAACTTGGCACATTTATTAATTATAACATGTTGAATGAAAATCCGCCGGGACACAAAACCGATGATCACCCCGTCGGACAGAATTCAAGATGGCGTTCAAAATGGCGTCACAAACTGAAAATACTCCAATTTTGCCGTTCTTAGGGCCAGTTTATATGTTCATTGGCATGCTAAATTCAAATAACGCGCTTTTACAAATATTAAGGTAATAGATTTACAAATATAAAGAATTATGGCATATTTACATCCATTTTAATGCAAAATTAAACATGCTATTTACTGTAATAACAACGAAAAAATCGTTTTTAAAATTTTGAATGACGTGTTCAGACCTTATAAGTAAATCCAAAGGTATTATTGTAGTTAAGTGTTAACTATGTGTTTTAAGTAATCTCATGTTGTTTAAGTAATCTCAGTAATCTCATGGACTGATGTATTAGTTGATGCTAGAGCGACATCAACTGGACGAGCAGAATCGCTTCTATCGTGCTCTCATGTCAAACGCGCTCGCTATGCTCACCAAGTAACAGTGGCTGCACTATATATTTTGAAAACAGAAGCATACGAAGCATATAAATATATCAATGTCTCTGAAGGAATGTCATATTTAGATTTTAACGAATGGTGTAATCTACGCAATGAAGAATCTCCGCAATTTATTTTCTGGTCAATAACTATGGAACTACAGATTCTATTGCTCTCTTTCTTACAAAGTGTGCGTGGAGGAAATTTTGTACAATTCAAAACTATTCTGTTGTTTTAGATCACACAAACTATGCCCGCTGGTTGCTAGTTTTCATCAAAACACTGAAAGAACTGGAGATGCGCAATCCGTTTATATATAAAGAATTCATGAAAGGCAAATTCGTAAGTCAGAAGAGCAATCGAGCATTTTCAGCAATGGCGGATGACCATTTGCATGAGCAAAATAACAAACAAGTTAAAGGAATTGGTGGAGCAATAGGACTTTTTGACAAACCTGCTGCACTTTTGAAATGGATGGTTGCAGGGCCAGATGTTGTAAGAATGATATCTGACTTTGAAGAACAGTTTTCAGTTTTCGATGGTGAAGAAGATGCAGGTGATGAAAATGACGTAAAGCATAAGGAAAGCAGCAAAGCTTTTGGAAAGATATAAGAAACACGTTTTAGATGTTGTAGCTTCCTTTAAAAACTATAGAAACCGTTTGAAGAAGATATATTAACAACAGCAGTTAGCAAAATATGTGCAACAAAAGATGCAGAGAAGTCGGTCAGAGAAGCCAGGAATCTTGGAAGATGTCTGTATGAAAATTTTGTACAAGAGAGGTTGATTGAAGCGAAAACATGAATTCATACAGTAATTAAAAGGTGTAATTTAGTGTTATTTAACAGCAGAATGACAAAGGGGAAATCTACACTTCAAATGCATACAACAGTCCTTAGAAAGGACGCAAATATATTATGCAAATTGTATGTGGCGAGTCAGATTAGCGAAACTGACGTTTCAACATTTTCTTCTCACGAAACTCACCCATTTCCTCCCTCTATTAGCGAGTTCGGCAAACTTCGCAAACCATCAAGAAGTCTGACATTATTACCTGTTTATCTTCAGATGTTTGTGAGAATCATGACAGTGACTGTAGTATTTCATTTTGCTCGGCTATTGTTATAGATGGTGCTGCCCTTATACATTCTCTTACTCCAGGTTCATCTAAAACATTTGGAGAATCCGCAACCAAAATATTTCGACCTGCCGTAGAATCTCATCTGCAGAAATTGATAGTGTTGATGTAGTATTTGAGAGATACTTGGCAAGAAGTCGTAAGGCTAACACTCGTTTGAAACGAGGTTCTGGAGAAAAAATGTTAATCAAAAGAACAGAGTATTTAGGAAATTTTTGCAAGATGATGAAAATAAAAAGCAATTTCCCACTTACTTGCTTCTGAAATTGAATCACTGGAAGTTGGTTGTAAGGTTGTTATTTGCACTGATGAAGACCTCATAATTTGCGTAGGATCCTACCATAACAACAACCGTCTCCTTGTTCACATGGAGAGGGAGATACAACAATTCTTCTACGTGTGAAAGATGCAGTTTTATGTGGCCACAAAAATGTTGTAATTTCAACAGTAGATTCAAATGTAATAATAATTGCTGCAACGGCCCTGAAGAAATTTCAGGCTCTCGATTTGCAGAACTTGTACTTTATTTACGGTGTTGGGAAAAACAGAAACAGTTTTCACTCTGTGAAATGTTACAAAATGTATATCTTGAAAGTTGTGAAGCATTGCCGTTTTTTCATGCTTACATGGGTTGTGACACAGTATCTTCTTTTCATGGGGTTAGTAAAACTAAAGCTTGGAATGTGTGGAAGACACTGCCAGAACTAACGGACGTCTTTATTCGATTGTCTACTTCATTCATTTTATCTGATGATGATTTTGATATGATACAGTATTTTACAGTGCTTCTGTATGACACAATCAGCGCAACAAAAACGGTCAATAAATGCAGAAGGATACTTTTCACACAGAAGAATAGATCCCTTGAAAATATACCCCCTACTGAAGATGCTTTAAGATATCACTTGAAAAGAACAATGTTTCAAGCCAGTGTTTGGAGACAGTGTCTACAGCGTCAGCCTGACATTCCTGATGTTACCGACTGGGGATGGAAAGTCTCAGATTCCCCACCATTGCTTACACCATTATGGTCAGTTCTTTCAGAAGTATCAATGAAATGTTCGGAATTAACTTGCTGCCACTGCAAAACAATGTATATGAACCAATGCAAATATCAAAGCTTGAACATGCGGTGTACCGCCTTATGCTCTTGTGATGGACAATGTATACAGTGAGTGAGTTATTGATAGATGAGACTTAGACAAGTATTAAAATATAGTTCTCTTTAAAATTGTTCGCAATTTCTTTTAAAAAAGAAAGGAAGGAAGGAATATTCATTAAGGTTACATTCTTATTTTAGCAATTTTCGAAATAAAAAAAGAATAGATTTGAAACACACTTTTGTACATATAATTTTATTTTTAATATTCTACTTGATGATCATGATGATGATGGGTTTTCTGTCCGAGGGCAGGTAGTTGGCCCGAAGGTCCCTTGGCAAGGTGAACCCATGGTGGTCTTGCCATTGCCTTCCATGGGATGATGATGACGTTCTAAGGACGGCTCCTACAGTTTAACGAAGGATCCGAACCACTTGTGTCCCCACCGGGAATCGCACTCCGAGCCCCTTGATTGCAAGGCGACGAGTGGAGCCACTCATCCACCAGGGACACTATATTCTATCTTAATGCTCAATAATTCAACGCAATAATTTAGTAAATGCTCCCATATTACAGGTAACCACCGTTAACACGTCAATAGATTGACTCCATTAACGAACTCGTCCAAGATAATCGCTCTAGATATCTATTGCAAGAAACAGATTTCAAAAATTCACTTCGATGTATAGAATATGGGCTACAGGTAACCACCGTTAACACGTCAATAGATTGACTCCATTAACGAACTCGTCCAAGATAATCGCTCTAGATATCTATTGCAAGAAACAGATTTCAAAAATTCACTTCGATGTATAGAATATGGGCTACAGGTAACCACCGTTAACACGTCAATAGATTGACTCCATTAACGAACTCGTCCAAGATAATCGCTCTAGATATCTATTGCAAGAAACAGAGTTCAAAAATTTACTTCTATGTATAGAATATGGGCTACAGGTAGCCACCGTTAACACGTCAATAGATTGACACCATTAACGAACTCGTCCAAGATAATCGCTCTAGATATCTATTACAAGAAACAGATTTCAAAAATTCACTTCGATGTATAGAATATGGGCTACAGGTAACCACCGTTAACACGTCAATAGATTGACTCAATTAACGAACTCGTCCAAGATAATCGCTCTAGATATCTATTGCAAGAAACAGAGTTCAAAAATTTACTTCTATGTATAGAATATGGGCTACAGGTAGCCACCGTTAACACGTCAATAGATTGACACCATTAACGAAATTGGCCAAGATAATCACTCTAGATATCTATTACAAGAAACATATTTCAAAAATTTACTTCTATGTACAGAATATGGGCTACAGGTAGCCACCGTTAAAGTAGCCATTATCCATTAATACGTTAATGAATTGACTCCATTAACGAAATCGTCCAAGATAATCGCTCTAGATATCTATTACAAAAAACAGATTTCAAAAATTTGTTTACATATATGAATATTGTCAAAGTAGCTACCGTCAAAGTTGTCCGTTAATATGTCAGTGAATTGATTCGATTACGAACTCGGCCTAGATATTTGCCCTATTTATCTATTGCAAAACACAGAATTTAAAAATTTGCTTACATGTATGGGATATGGGCTATATATATATAGCCATTGTTACAGTCGCCGATATCCGTTAATGTATTAACGGATTACTTCTATTAACACAACTAGGTTAACTATCTTTTGCAAGAAACATAATTAAACAATTCACTAACATATATGGGATATGGACTACGGATATGCACCGTTAAAGTCGCCGTTATCCATTAATACTTTAACGGATTGATTCCATTAAAGTACTCGGCCAAGAAAATCACTCTACGTATCTATTGCAAAAAAAAATCAAAAATTCGCTTACACGTATGGGTTATGAAATAGGTATATAGATACCTACCGTTAAAGTCGTCGTTACCCGTTAAGATGTTAACGATTTGACTCAATTAAGGAACTCGGTCGAGGTAACTGTTCAAGCTATCTATTGTGAAAGAAAAACAGAATTTAAAAATTCAGACCCGTATCGCTCAAAGTAGCACACGGGCGGATAATTTTATAAGACTCATTGCGTGATTTTAATATAAACTACTGTATACGTGCGAGCCATTTTCCTTTACCACTTGGAAAAATGATTCATTGAACGCGTTATTTCATACACATTCTGAATCTTTGTTCTTTTCTTAGTATCCTGCTTCTTGTTTCGAGCGTTTGGGCCAGTTACGGCCTCAACTAAGAACGTTTGAACGTAACTATTCGAAATCTATAATTTTCTTTTTTAAAAAAACGTCCCGATACCAACGGTCTTACCTTTGCAGAACTACACAGGTAACCAGAAAAATGAAAGAAAAAAATCTCTGTTAAAAATCAGTCTTGATTCGGGTACGGCCAAGTACATTCTCCTGTTATGTGTAGAATTTTTGAAAAAAGAAATTAACCATACACTTTGTGTGGTTTACCAAAGGTCTTTTAAATCATGCTTCTAAGAAGTTTGGTTTACCAAAAATTCTTTAAATCATACTTTTAAGGAGTTTGGTTTACCAAACCTATTTAAATCATGCTTTCAAGGAGTTTGGTTTACCGAACCTATTTAAATCATGCTTTCAAGAAGTTTGGTTTACCGAATCTATTTAAATCATGCTTTCAAGAAGTTTGGTTTACCTAAACTTCCTTATACCTTGGTATATTTACACTCTCTGTGTGATCGTCCGTCAATAAGACAACAAATATCAAGAATGAGTTGAGAAATCGTCACCAAATTTAATCAGCGCGTAGAAAGTCAAAAGTTAGGACCCAAGTGTGATTGATTGAAGGTATATTCAAACCGGAAATGGTAGAATCAACTACTACCGTTATCAACATTGATCTTAATAAATCAAAAAACGGTAATAGAAAGTAAGAATCAGTTTTTGCAATCGATTAAGCGTCCCAGGAATATTATTTCATCTTCATCTTTATACTATAATGAGAAGTGATAAAAATCCACAATGGCTTCCAGTTTCAATATTGATCTACGTAAAACAAATGCGGCAAGAGATAGCGAGAAGGTGTTTTCTGCGATCAATTAAGCGTCCCCAAAATAAATTTTATCTCCACTCTATTCAATTCCGGTGGGAGCTCAGGTGGTTTGGATTTAACGAATTGGATTAAGTTGTAAGTCCACGTCTCATATAGCCTTGCTGCTGAAAGGGACGCTAAATTCTATCACACAATCATCTCTCTACTAAAACCGAAAATGACAGAAATCAACCACTTCCAGTTTTAACGTTTATCGTTATAGAGGTAAATATTGTAACATCGAGAGCCGTTTTCTGCAATCAATTAAGCGTACCGAGAAGATATTCCATCTTTACTCTAATAAACGCCCTACAATTTATGGTTTGAATATTTATTGAGTAAGTACCAAACTCTTTGACGTGATGCACATGTAACACTGCTATTTGTTTATTTACTCTGCCAATCAGAGTGAATTTTAGCCAGAATGTAGAGAGTCAGAGTTAGGTAGAAATCAACCATTTCTGGTTTCAATGTTGATTAATGTACACCAAAAATGATAATAGATAGTGATAAGCAGTTCTTTCCAATTGATTATACGTTCCATTTCATTTCCATCCATAAGTCTATACTAAAATGAGAAATGATTTTAAAAAATCACTAGAATTACCGGTTTCAATATTGATCTGTATAGACCGAAAACGATAAGAAATAGAGAGAACCGTCTTTTTTGGGGGGGGGGTATCGATTTAGCGTTCTAAGAATAGATATCATATTCTAAGAATTTATATTATCTCTATACAAACCAGAAACCTGAGGTATTATGTCTATACTTCCTATTTTAACGTTGATCGCTATAGAGTAAAAACGGTAATAGACTATATAGTGAGAAAGTGGTTTTCTGTGTTTAATTAAGCTTCCCAAGGATATATCGTTGCTGTGCCTCGAAGAACCGCCATGCGGTGAAACCATAACTTTTCAGAAGAAGCAAAAGACATTCCGAACTCTTAAACTTTTGCCAAATAAACACGTAAACACTTGAAAAATACAATAAAATTTGTTCTACTTATATTATGCACTGAACATTGTTGTGGCTTGCTTCAGCAATATTATAATATTAAGGTCATTGCGTCTAATATGCGCCCCGGGGGGAATTGCGCACCTTGTAAGAAAACGGACAATATGTCACAGAAACTGCTGTGTTAAGTTTTTGTTCTTATCTGACAGGAGGACTTTCATACCGTTTCTATGTGTTGGTGCACAAAAAGAACAATTTCGCTCACAACTACAGCTATATTGTTGAAAATTTACTTAATAAATATGTATATATGGCATCAAAAAAGTAGCAGATCTAACATTAAGTGTTTGTGTATTGTGCTTTAGGAGAAAAACAAAGCAAAGAGGGTTGCGACTCCGGTAGCTACTAAGCAATTCATGGCTTACACAGGGAGTTGGTAATTTTCGGAGTAGCATGCTAGTCTCGCTGCAGGGCGACATATAATTGTGTGTACTGGGTTTGGAGAAATATGTGCCCTGTTACTTTGGGGGAAAATGCGCACCCTGCAGAACAATAAGATAAGTATAATTTCCTATGGAACTGCAAAACGACTACATTTGTAAGCAAATCGATAGGTGGAATTAACCTTTGAAAATCCACTAATGTCTTTTTAAGGTAGGTTTCAAAAGAAATGCTACCTTATACAGTCGTTACCATGTTAAGACTTCCGGAAAATTTCTGCGTAACTTCTCGTTTCATGGTACCTAGATCTCCCTAGACCTCAAAATGGGTTGCATAACGTGAGTAGCACTCAAATCTATAATATAATTTTTCAGTATACAAATGCCGGAATATACCTCAGCCTGTAGGCTTGACCGAAAGGGATTTGTTTACTTTCTTGTGTGTATAGTCGCGGGGATAAACCTGCAACTGTTTGTAGGTACTCAGCACTTTTCGTGCGACCGGTACTTTTCCGTTAAATGCATATGCTGTTCCTGCATGCTTACAGACGATCTGCGGATTTACGATCTACAACAGAAGAAGACAATGGCCAATGCCATCAGGAGAGCCAGCTTGTACGAAACATGAATAATGAGAATGCACCACTGCCTCAAACTGAACCTAATGTGTTATGCAGCAATGTTTCATGTGTGTCCGATGACAACAGCTCTACATCTCAATGGCCATCGTCAACCACGTCATTTGCGTCATTGCATCCATTGCCACAATGACACATCATCTCCTGCTACTACGTTAACAAAACGTTAAAGTGCTACTGTTCTTACATCTGATCATTATATGATTGTGCTACATCAGGTAAAAACTACTAAGGCTACTGCTTCCGAAATAAAACAAGAAAGGTGAAATACGAAAGTCACAAACACTCAAAAATATTGTATCGCAGGGCCATTGACAATAATCAATTTTTAATAAAAGCAATTATTGTGGTGTCTGTAATGGATACTTTTACGCAGAAGAAAACGGTGAGTGAATACAGTGTATCAAATGCGCACTGTGGTATCATGTTTCGTACGTATCTGCCCAAGACATGATCTCCTTCGTCTGTGATCAGTGCCACAAATAAGTTTTACTTCTTGCGATAGTGCTTTGTTTGTAACTGTTCAATTCATGTTATACCAACACAAGAGTTTGTAGACAGTTAAGATGCTCCACTCCTATGTTAGAAATTATAATACTTGAAAGAAGGATTTTGAACTACGTTTATGATTTATTAATACATCGGAAGTACTTGAGTGGTAACAAAAGATCGTTTTTGTGTTACAAAGAGAAAAAGTAAATTTACGTTTCTTTTCATGAAAGTTTCCCCATAATTTCTTGATATTTTCACCATGTAAGTTTGCAGTATTGCTTCATTGTATAATTTCTTAATGTGGTTCTCTATTAGGATGTCAGATATTAGATGTATTGCTTGTCAGTAGTTTTACATTTTGGTTTGAAAACGTGATTATACACGGTGCGCATATTACCCCAGCATCGGGAAATATGCGCCCTTACCACCCATTGGTATATTTTGGTGTATGATGCCTTTCTGTAAACATTTTTCTTCATGCTTGCTAGTGGAATTATTTACGGAGGTATTAAACTTTCCAACTGCATACTGATTTTCGGATTCCTTTCTTCCATCTGTGCCTAAAAACTCATTCTGTTTTTTGGGGGCGCATATTCGACGCAATGACCTTATATTTGTGTTTACGTAGCACCTTCTGTGCCTTTTAAGGACACAGAGGATTTGTACACATTAATCAATACTATGTGATGAGAATCTTAAGCCATTATTTCAATCTATAATTATTCATTGTTCTGGCGAAACAATTCAATATTCACCTATCACATTATAAGTGACACTGCCTGACAGCTTTCAGGTTTATTTGCACGACATAACTCATTTTCGACAAAAATTGCACATAGCGGTTCTTTGAGATGCAGCGACGATATTACGTTTCCATTTTATTATCTCTACTAAAACCGTAATTGATATAAATCTACTACCACTTCCGGTTTCATTATTAATTGAAAAAATCTTACACTATACAAACAAAGTCCATCACATGTTGTACATGCGACACTGCTACTTTTCACTTTTTATTTATGATCCAGCATTTGGCCATCACCGATTTTAAAGTTACAGACCAAAGCAAAATAATAATAATAATAATAATAATAATAATAATAATAATAATAATAATAATAATAATAATAATAATAATAATAATAATAATAATAATAGATATCGCAATTCACTTGTTCTATTCCATGCCAATGACTATAAAATTCCGTATGCCAATGAGTGTAAAATTCTCCTAACATCTGGAGAATTTTGTTATCGTCAATTGCTCAACAGGCTGGAAAATCCGACAAAAGGTTGTCATGTCAAGACGACCGGCTGAGAATCGGAAATCGAAAGAAGGTTGACTTAACTACGTCAACGGAAAGACCGATACTTTCTCTTGGCTTTATCGGTAACAATATTATAGGACATGATTTCTTTCTTGTTTATTTATGTTTTAAAGCTAGAACGAACTGAATTAAATGAGATTAGTCTCTCGTGCAAAGTAACAAGGTATAATATTGTATATAAATATATCAATTTATGTATTAAGTGTTTATGGAAATGTTGGTGTAATGCACTTACACAGGAAACTATACTTAAACAATTTTAAGATTCCAGTGAAAATCTGGATCCCTGTGTGGTGTGCTAACCCATAAATACACATATGGCAGGGAGAAACTCCTCCGTGGCTAAGCGGTTAGCATACACGCCTTTGGCGTGGGAGACCCGGGTTCGGTTCCCGGTGGGAGCTCATGTGGTTCAAATTCTACGTTAATCTGTAGGTCCACGTCTCATATAGCCTCGCTGCTGAAAGGGACGTTACACTCAAAATCAACTCATCTCAGCAAATGGCAAGGACGTATTGATAGGCTATTCTCAGATATTCAGACTTTCACTGGAATCATACATTTGTTTAATACTTTCAATCCTACCGTATTTCCGGAACGACAGGCTGCAAACTTACGTTAAATCCCAGTGTCAGTCGGGAATGACACGGTCATTTGAAATTTAAAATACCAAACAAAAAATGAATTTTGTATGCTCTTTTGTTTGAGAAAGTAATTTTGGGTGCTTTGTAAGTTATTTACTTGCAAACCTGATCCAAGTATGCTTTGCCGTCATTGTAGAAAGAGAAATAAAGAAGGTGTATTACTTTGAAAGAAATTAAGTTACTGTTTGCAATGATTATTCACAAATGTCTTCTATGGAAACCGACATCTTCTAGTAGATTGGTACTTTTTCTTTCATTTCAGAAAGTTTCAACCGTTTAGAGTAACAGTTTAGAAAGATATGATTTCTTAAAATATAACCTTATTTTCTTCAGGTCACAGGACCTTGTAAATTTAAATACTCCTAAGACCGAAACTGTTAAGTATTTTTTTTTATATATATATGTAATTGCATTCTGTCACCATTAATTTAAAAACAGTTGTTCCCTCTTCTCCAAAAGGAACCCTGAATTGAGTGAGTGCATGCCTAGCCAATCGCCCAAAAGTGTCTGAAAAGGGGCGAATGTTTGTCATCCGAGGGTGTTTAAAAAGTGTCGGTAATGTGTAAAGTGTCCTAACGGTGTCTTAAAGTCGTTTCTAGACGTATACTGTTTGGACACATAAAAAACTTGAGCTCATTTTTAACACTTTTAAGGCACTTTTGTCAAACATGTTTGAACATATTCCAGACGTTTTTAGTTTACTAATAGAACACTTCATAACCCTTTATGAGACGCGTTAACCACTATTCAAAAGTAATTTCTAAAAGGCTGTTTAAACACTGTTTTATTTTTATTTATTTATTTATTTATTTATTTATTTAAATTTTTTTTGAAGTGAATTAGCATAAGTGGCATTTCAAAGATCCTAACTTTGAGGTCATATTTCTCGTGGTCTCATAGACATATATGTTTATAAATAGTTTCGTTGTATTTATAATCCAAAAATTAGTATAAAGAAAGCGCATTTAGAAATATATCCAAGCGTAAATAGTCTTCTTTTTTACTTGTATCATGATCGTTATTCCTTTAAAAACATCATGAGATAACTCTTTACATAACTTGGGGTCAAGGTACAATTAAGTGATGAACCATTAGATATTACAGTCAGATAGCTCTAAAATTATGCGGCGTTAACGCAGAATTTTGGACTGTCATAAAATACTTCAATTCGGGCGTGCACCTACAAAGTTTTGTTGGAAAGGATCGAAGCTTTAGGGTTGGAGGGATTTCCAATACTACGTCTATGTAGCATTGAACGATATTTTCCGAAAAAAATAATAGAACTAGATTGCTTTTATGAGAAAGAGTACAGATGAAGTGTACGATAAAATTTTCGTGCTACATCAATTATTTCCTTGTTAAGCAAGTATAGTTTTATTGAGAAAGTATACAAATGTATGTTGAGTTATAAAGTTTTTTTTTTGGGGGGGGGGTCAGGACCCGTTGACCTTGCCCCTGGTGGTTGCGCTTCTGCTTCAGTTTTATTTTCCATTATGTGGTTGGCTAATGCACAGACCTTGATGGCTCTGTATTCGATCGCCGGTTTGAGTTTATGTGATTATTCGAAGTCAGTTTTGTAATGAAAAACTATATGTACTTTGCTATCATAAGAAACTGTTAAGTACAAAACAATATTGTGTGAAAAAAATGTTAAAATGAATTCCAGAATCTCTCTCAGCCAGTGGATGCTTTACCATTGGTGGAAGGGTTATTATCGACATCATCTTGTCACATTTAATTATTAATTTTTACTTTTATGCCTCACGATGTTACCACTTAGACCAAAAAGAAACGATTATAAATAAATGATTGGTGGATTAACAACGCATAACATCAATGCCCTGAGCAGGATTGGAACCTGCAACAGACAGGTCTTATGATATCCAGCTAGTGTTGAAATGGGTCACCACGTCATTCGGTTCTAGGTATCCCTTTTCAGATACGGTCTATCCCTGTTAGCTAGTCAGATCCAGCGACCAAGAAGCAGTCAAAATATCATATGTGACACATTACTCCAGATTTTCATAGTGAATTAATAAATGTTCACTACACCTGCTCGAATATTCACTTGTTTGATTCCCGATTAGGATATTTCTTAATCAAGTTAACCATGTCTTGAATACGTCCCATATGATTTCACGTTTATTCGTCTTACCATTCTGGAAAAAATATTTAATGGGTTTTGAACTAAGACTAAACATTTTTTTTTTTTTTTTTTTTAGCAAAACACTTTTTTGGCTCAGCAGGACCTTTATAATATTTTAAACTATATGTTTTACAGATTCGCTTGATTGAACTTGGATGAACTCTCAAAAGAACAACGTGTAACTTATCTTTTCTGTGATTCTGAAGCGATTATACTCTGTTAAACATAGTAGTTACCTTTCAGTGCAATTCTTTGACATAAACTCATACAAGTCAGAAAGAAAATTTTAGATTTAATGAGAAAACAGAGAACAGAGAATTGAATTTCTTAGAATTACATTAGCAATCTCACTCATACTCCGTAGTTGCCATACTGCAGGTCATGAGTCTATTCTAATCATTGGATCTGGAAGATCATGGGTTTGACTGCCTCCAGGTCTTCCGAGTCAAAGGTGACGAACTTCGCGACCTTTTTCATCACTGCTCCAACCCAATGCCTTGAGCCACTTGACCATGCATGTTTGCTGTATGTATTTAATAATTATCCGAGAAGCTTCAACAAACCAAATAACTTTGGATAGTGGGCCGCGGTGGCTCAGTGGTAGAGCGTTCACCTCTGGTGCTTGGGGTCCCGGGTTCGATCCCAGCCCCCACCAAGTGAACTTTGTGGTGAACAAACACCGTGTGCGTGGGTTTCCTCGGGGTTCTCCCGTTTCCTCCCACTTTCTTCATTCCACCATTTCATTCGTTACTCGTCATCACCGTCTCCTTTAGCCTAACCGGCATAAGCGTGGGATGTAAAACTCAAAGATTTCATTTCATATCATTAACTTTGGATAGGCCTAATTATATTGTAGAAAAATTTCATTATGTATTAAAATTCTTAATGTGGGCCATTCCTATGTATGGATTCTGAGTTCGGTTCGCAATGGAAACACATTACTTTCAGTATTCTCCTTTCTCCTGAGACAATTGGATGTAACTTGTACTGAGAGGTAGCGGATGTGACTCTCAAAATCCAAATAGTTTTGGGAAACAATGTACTGACTATTCATTATTGATGGATTCTGAGTTCGGTTCGCAATGGAAACACATTACTTTCAGTATTATCCTTTCTCCTGAGACAATTGGATGTAACTTGTACTGAGAGGTAGCGGATATGACTCTCAAAATCCAAATAGTTTTGGGAAACAATGTACTGACTTTTCATTATTGATGGATTCTGAGTTCGGTTCGCAATGGAAACACATTACTTTCAGTATTCTCCTTTCCCCTGAGACAATTGGACGTAACTTGTACTGAGAGGTACCGGATGTGACTCTCAATATCCAAACAGTTTTGGGAAACAATGTACTAACTATTCATTATTGATTCAATGATATGAAATGTGACGGATCACAGTGTTAGTTTTGTCCGTATAGCTGGTATAGTGGGTAGATCGCGTGCCTTCTGTGCATAAAGTCCAAGGTTCAGTTACCACTGGGAGAGCATCGATCGCTTAGATAGTTGTTCCGATCCTACGTTAAATTCTAAGTCTCATCCTATATAGCATTCGTTGCGACAAGGAACCTACAAACAAACCAATCAATCAACTGAAAGGAATTTCGTATATTATCAGTCTATGTATACTCTTTTTTTTTTCGTAAAAATTTGGATCTTTACTACCCCCTTAGGATATTATGTATTATAATGAAAGCAATATAACATCCCAGTTTGGATTAAGGCCTAACTATATACCAAAAGTAATTGCAGGGAA
Source organism: Thermobia domestica (assembly GCF_964235325.1). NCBI lineage: Eukaryota > Metazoa > Arthropoda > Insecta > Zygentoma > Lepismatidae > Thermobia > Thermobia domestica. The sequence goes on from NC_137458.1 coordinate 62,235,454, forward strand.
GTTTTGTTTATTTATTTATTTTGAACATTTTCTATTAGGCTATTATTGTTATTATTATTATTATTTGTGTTTTGTAACACTAACTGTAAGTATTTTGTCCAATATGCTGGGCATAAAAGCCACTTAATTTCATTCCTTTAGTAAATTGATGAACATTTAGTATAAATATGTATTGTTTGGATATTGAATTATGGAAATTATATAATATTGAGTTTGTTAAGGAACGCAATTAGTGTGTCTCTTCATATTCGCGGATTATTTACAAATGGATTCAGCAAGTACCGAAAGTTGCGTTTTCACAATTACTATATAAATGACGGACTTGGTGTAATATAAATGACGAAGTGTCGTTGTATTTCTAAAGGAGTTATCAATGTATATTGAACTATGTTGAATCAAGTGATATGCAATCTGTACGATAAGGATAATCGAACTTCAATCTCTGGTTTGCAGGAAAAGTATTTCCCATGAGCAGTGGCGTATTTAGGGGGGGGCTTCCGGGCTTAAGCCCCCCCGAAATCTTACTTACTATAGTAAAGTATATTAAATATATTGCAGAATTTTCACATTTTCAGGGAAAGCCCCCCCGAAAGTTAGTCAAGCCCCCCCGAAATAAAATCGTAAATACGCCACTGCCCATGAGTCTTTTACACTAGTTATTCCGTTTGAGTTTTCGGCTAGCTGTACATTATAGGTTAAAATTATGCTATATTAAATCATTTAATTGTTTACTTTTAACAGATTTATTTACTTATTTATTTATTTTCGAGCTTAGCTACCAACCACTCAAAACTCGGTAGGTCCTACCACATTTATGGAACTATTAAAATAGTTCTTTATATAGCAAATGCAGAGATATTTCAAAACATGGAAGTTCGTCGGGATCGTAATACTGCAAATTATGGGTGCGTTAAAATATCAAACAATACTTTCGACAAAGTGGATACTTTCAAATATCTAGGATCAACATTAACAGAGAAAAACTGTATCTACGAACAAATTAAATGTCGACTAAAAGTAGGAAATTCCTTATTGTTCTGTTCAAAATATTTTGTCGCGATTTCTGTCGAGGAATTTGAAGTTTAAAAATATATAAAACGATAATCATGCCTGTTGTCATGTATGGTTGCGAAGCATTGTCGCTTACTCTGAGGGAAGACTGAAAATATTTGAGAATAAAATCCTGAAACGAATATTCGTACCCACGAGGAATTAGAATGTGGAATGCCGGAAACTTCATAATTTATACCGTTTACCAACACTATTAGGGTCATCAAGTCTAGGAGGCTCTAGTAGGTAGGTCATGCAGTCAGATTGGAAGAAAGTAAGAACGCTTTCAAAGTTTTAAGTGGAAGTCCAATCGGGAAACGACCATTAGGAAGACCTAGGCGCAGATGGATGGACAATATTAAGATTGATCTCGCAGAAATAGGAATACAAAATAGAAACTGGATCCAGTTGCTAAGGACAGAAGTCAATAGAGAGCTTTTGTAAACGTATCATTGAACCTCCAGATTCCATAGGCCAAAGAGTGAGTTAATTAGTTGTTTATATAGGCAAGTAGTGGCAGAGGTAGTAGTGACATATATTATCATTGCTATGTATTATTAGAATTAGCGTGACACAAAGACTGATATTTACTCTTTATTATTAATATTCATTTATTTATAAAATTCTTTTTTTCTTTTAAATACATATACCGTTGGCTATATAATTATAAAATAGTTCAAACACTCACAAATTTCCGCTATTTACTATGAGTGAAACTTACGTAACTCGTATAAGCAGAAGGAATTGATTTAAACGTAAGCAAAACCTGTCAGGTGCGTACTTGGCATAAAGGTAACGCAGAGAACGCTCAATAATTGTTCTCCCTTGAACACAAAAGCAACAGAAAGCGTTCATCGCACTAACACATACACATTCACTGGGAAACAACACATATCCACAGGTAGTTTAGATACTTTGTCACAAACAAACGCATAAAGTAACGTAACGTATGCAGTGGGAAATGTTCCAAACATGGGAGTTTTAGAGGATAAAAAGAAAACGTGTCATATGCAAGTGATATAGAGAGAACATAAAGGATCAAAATAATAAGTTGCTTTCGTCCCGAAGGTTCTAGAAAAAATATGGACGGGAAAAGTGTGTGTGTGTGTGTGTGTGTGTTTCAGTTTTGTCTCAGAATAGGAAGGGGGGTCAATGAAAGAAAAAGACGGTGAACACCCGTCCGAAGTGGGGGGTAGGCGCTAAAGGGTAAGAGGCAGACGTTAAACTAACGATTCATTCATTGACAAACAACAAGAACTCCCTTCTTGTAATGGTCCAAATAAAAATCATATAATAAGTCGCAATGAAATGTTTCATTGAGATTAAACTCTTGTTTCCTTACCTTTTACAGCAGTCCACAAGACCACGGTTAAAAGACATAAATAACCACTTATCTTCATTCTTTGAGCCTTTTTTTCACACTTGTTAAAAGTGTTTTCTTTTTTTCTTTTCTAATTTTTTAAAGATAAGTTTTTCTTTTTATTTGAAAAAAAAAAGACACTCACAGTGCGCACGAAAGTATGATAACAACACACAATTTTATGTAAAAAATTTCACACTTTAGCGAAACTTGCACTTGTTATAACTGTTAACCACAAATTTGTAACAACATGTTTGCCCCACATCTTTTACAATATGTAATTTCCCGCTCTTCTTCTTTCCTTTACAGACGACAGCTGAGGAGGAAAAAAAGTTATTTTTTTTATTTCTTATTTTGAAAAAATCTTTATCTCGCTCGGACGTTCCTCGCCGCTCCGGAGTCTAGCACTCTCTGAAGCCGCTCCGTGAAGAGGAGGGGTTTGCGCGCGCGAGCGGAGGTTGTGGGTGGTTGACAGGAGCGCGCTGGCGCTTATAATGCCCCCTGGTGGGCGGCTCATACACATATCTCGACAACTATCATAGCATATTCTTAGATTATATATATATTAAAAAAAAAAAGGACCCACTCCTCACACTATTTGTCAAAATCACTTGTAAGTCAAGCTTGTAAACATAAGTCCGGGAAGAAAAAGAAGAGAAATCAAAATCCAGAACAAATGGAACGCAAAATGCTGAAATTATTTGCTTTTAAAGTAACGTGACATAATCACTTGAACGTTTTGAGAAGTGTCAAGTGTTCAGTGAGATAACATATTTCACTTGATATCCATTTATTTGATTTTGTTTAATACTACGCCAAGTTTGTTTACATACAACTGAAAACGACAGGTAATTAGATTAGACTTCCTTGAGACATGCTAAGATACACAAATGTACTATACACATGTGCACTGAAACTGAAATTAAATCTTGAATTTACTGTGTCGCGGTTTGCATTTAATCTCAACGAAATGAATTAAATTAAATTTAACTCAGCAACTGAAGTAAGGAAACTCAGTATACGTACTATTTGCAACATTAAACGTTGGCGTTGTCTGTTAAGAACAGAACATTGAGATAATCTCAGAATATGTTATTCCTTATAAAGTATAAGAGTATAAGACAAGAATCTGTTATGAAATTATGCACATACCGTTGGAGCAAAGAAGAAGAAGAGAATTCAAAGCATAGATTCTAGAAGCTGATCGAATATAATAATATAATTTGTTCTTGACAAAGTACAAAATGACAGTTTCTTATAATTTAGAATTAAAAGGTGATATTTAATCAAAAGTGAAGCGCAGTCGGTGGAATCGTTTACTAACCGAACCATGTACAGAGATCCTCTTTTTGTTTATTTAAAATGTGATAAACAAATGATTAAGTTTTTGATGGATACTGGAGCAGTTGTTTCAGCTATTGGTTATAAATCAGCTTTACTAAAAGGTTTGACACGTAAGAACTTGCAAATGTAAGTTAGCGAAATCTTTATTAACTCACTTACCAGCAGAAATGCATTAATTATGCAAACTACAACACAATAGAGTTGTTAGGGTTGTCTAACTTAAGGGATTTCTTATATATCTGTAGCTTTTCGAATCTCCGTGATACTCCAATATCCTGCTCGAATCGAAAAATTGAAAAACGGCTTCGTACTCCAGGTGACTCCTCTTCCATTCGAAAATAAGATATGCTATAGACACACAGATAGACACACAGACATACACATTAGTTCTTTTAAGTATTAATAAAGATGACAAACTTTCACGAAAGAGAAAATTTAATGTTAGGTTTGCCCGTGAGACAACGAACAGCTTTTTTCAATATAAATAGAAAGTCTTTGCGATATAGGACGTCACTTTCACGACACTTACCCAAGGCAACATTACCTTAATTCTTGAGTTGAATTGAGTTTGATTTTAACGTCCCTTTTAGCATCGAGGCTATATGATACTTGGTCCTACTGATTAACATCGAATCTTAACCACATGATCTCCCGCCGGAAATCGAACCTGGGTTTTCCACGACAAAGGCATATACGCTAAATGCTTCGACATAGAGGGGCTCTACCTCAATCTTTGTCTTGAAGCCTTAATGGGAAGTCTTAATATGTGAGTTCATAGCTGTCAGGACAAAAATGGTAAAAAAAAAATAATGAGAAATTGTATTGGCTTTAGTATAGCCCGCTCCCCCCAGTTCTTTGTCACCGGAACTGGAAGAGTCACTATTACTACTACTACTGCTATTACTACTACTACTACTGTTGCTACTACTACTACTATTACTGCTACTACTACTACTATTACTACTACTACTGCTACTACTATTACTACTACTCCGACTACTACTACTACTTATATCGAGAACAGAACCCAACCAACCCCTGCGGGGCTTCTAACCCGTCCCTACTACTACTACTACTAGTATTGCTACTAACTACCACCACTACTACTTCTACTACTACTGCTACTACCACTACTACTGCTACTACTACTACTACCGCTACTACTACTTATACTAAAGCCTCCTTACCACAAGATTTACATCTTAAATCTTTATAACATGTGATTCCGATTCATTATGAACTAATATGAACCGTTAGAATCACTATGATTCCTTAAAAATCACAGGGGTGAGCGGGCTATACTCAATCCATTGTATTTTTTATACGGATTCAACGTTCCGAGAGTATTTTGTTTACATCTACACCATTACCTCTCTAATGAAACCGGAAGTTCTAGTAATCTTGACCACTTTCACTTCAAATATTGACCCTCATAGAACAAAACAGATTAAGAGATAACAAAGAGCCTTTCAAACATATATTCAACATATAGGGAGTAAGGCTAACTCGATCACACTACAGGACAGCCACGAAGGTTGACCGATTTTCATTCGTAGCCGAGCGTGGTATTGTCCGTTCACTCTAGGATGGAAAATTGTTTACAAACAACAATTGTAGTGCGAGCGTCAAAACCTTGCTTCTCACCCCTACATGGTTAATTCATGGTTGCCAGGCACATGAATCGCCGAACCGAATGTACCTATTTCTGCACAGTCATGGACCAAGTGCTATTACTACATAAATTGCTGCTTTTGAGATGACTGAGATATTAACGTTATGACAAATCGAGTTAGTTACTAAGTAATACAATCTTACATATAATGCACATTTAATTTTGTACAAGTGTTCTTGTTCGAAAGTTTGCGAAAACCTTGTACGCCTGGCAATATTGGAAGATGGCAGTTTGTGTTGTAAACAATCAACAGAGAAAACGAAGACCGTTAGGTTCGCTGGACAGCACTGTTTTCATGATAAGGCGACAGAAACATATTGTGCTGATTGTAAACAAGGGTTGGGAATTTCGATGCGAGTATAGGTGGAAATATTCTCGCCACATATTGCCTGTTGGTGAAGGTTTGCAATGTTGCAAAGTGCTAAGTCTAGAATTTCATACTAATTGAACGAACTTTGAGAAGGATTAGTATGATGCAATAATTATAAATACTAACAACCATAGACTTAAAGTATTAGGAAATAAACCATGCTGCTGTAAGAAGAATATAATACACATTGAATTACGTGTTCAAAGTACAGTATAAAGCGAATTTTAACATTTAAACATTTTAAAGCTGTACACATTTGCCCTGTTTGATTGCCCTTACCAGACACCGTGCAACACAAAAAAGGCATTAAAATAGGTAGATCAAGCATGGGCATGAACCCGGCTCTAGCCGGTATTCCTTATTAAGGTTTTCCTCAGTCCCACGAGGTGAATGCCTAGATGGTAGCTTCTGTAAGGCAGGGGTGGATCCAGGACGGACTCCTGGGAGCGGTGGGTTTCAATACTTCTACTTAGAGCTACTTTTAAGAGCTCCAAACTCTGGGATTGGGTTATATTTAAATATATAAAATGAGTAAGTTTCCTTTCCTGGGGGTGCAATCGCCACGATAGCCTCCCTGGATCCGCCACTGCTGTAAGGCCAGAATTGGGCCAAACACTGAGGCCCCAGAATTGGCGGGAAATATATTCCTTCAGAATATTATGTTGCCAACACTTCCACAAATATTATGGTGGTGGGTTCCGATATCCCTTTTTCGTTTATATGTGCTGAAATTCATTATGAAGTAAATATAGAAGTGTTTCTTTCATTCTCTTTCTTTCTTTCTTCTCATCTTTCTCATCCTCGCTCTCCTTTCCCCACCTTCTTAAAATTTGAATAATATCCTCCTGTAAGATTGTTTCTCTCCAAGGCCCAAGGTTTAAAGAGACCAACCTGATATAGTTAACTATTAGCAGAACTGTACCAATAAATTCACATTAGAGACAGCGCCGTAACTTAGATTTTTTCTGGGGCCAAGCATTAATACGTGTATTTGGGCCTCCTAGAAAAAGTTGTTTTTCTCATTCTTGGTCTCCCCTCTTTCTATCTTTCTCTTACTATTTATGCCCCCCGGAGCCTGTGGGCCCTCCCTCACGGCAAGGTCTGCGGGTTCGTTACTTACGCTCCTGGGCCCGTTCCATACATGACAAATTAATTAAGGGGACAATATTGTCAAATCTCAAAGCCATGCGAATAAATGTTATTTCTAGGGCCCCTAATAATAGACGTTTCTTACTGAAGTTGGCCCACGACTCACTTTTGTTTTATTTACCTTTTGTGTGCAGCTTTATGTAATGTAGTGAAACTGTTTGATGCTTCATTTATAATTTCATGTTCGTATTGTATATGGATTAACAAAATTTTATCTCCAAATGGGCCCCTTCGAACTGCGGGGAACCTCCCTCTGGGGCAGTTGCCCCTCCCCTGCCCCACACAAGTTACGGTTCTGATTAGAGAAGAAGTAAACTCTTTCGAAATTTACACAGCTTGCAAATACCAAACCCTACTAGTGCTAAAATTGATGAGTTAGTGCCACTGTTACTACTGCTATAAGGGGAAAGTAGGGGAAGGACTGCAAAGATTCGCTGGCCAGGTTTTGTGTCAAAACATAGTGCAAAGCTACAGTAAACGGACAATAGCGCAAAATGCTAGTAATGAAAATCAGTCGGCTCATTCAACATATAAGGAGTAAAGCTAACTTGATCACACTACAGGACAACGAAACCGAGGCAGAAGGGAGCAGGAAAAAAAAAATGCAAAGGGAGAGCCCTGAGTGTATTAACCGTGTGTCTTAATCACAATGTGGGAGATACCTTTATCTCACACGTGTTTTTGTGAGTATGCAGTACAAAGCTTTGTTCCATCGCTCACAGTTTCCTGCCTGTATTGCGCTTTGGCTTATCTGACTTGTCCTCTGATCAATATACAGATAATCTATGCTCCACTTCTGCCTTTATACTTCTTTTGAAGTCGGAAGTACGAGAGTTAGTCACATAAAAACCTTAACAGTTTATTATTAATTTGAAATCCTGCTGTTAGGAAAGTGAACAATATTATTGCAAACAACGTTCTTTTTCCTCCAATAGGTGACAGAAAAGTGTTGAGATTCAAGTGCCATTACAGGAGCAGTTTTAAGATAGCTGCTCCATATCAACGTGGAGCAAGATGAAACAGCGTTTTGTCATCAGAATTTTGACAGATGAAAGTATTGAACCTATCGAGATTAATCGGAGAATGAAGGTATTATATAGTATGTACAGGGTTATTCAAAAATAAAGAACAGATTTCAAACATTTATTTCTTCCAAACTACAAAAGATAGAAACATGATTCGAACGTTACTTGGTTAAGAAAAGTTTACAATTTATTGTTAGTAATTATGGTGTGCATTCAATATGAGCACCGTGTGTTACACGACAAATGTCAAAACGGTGGCTCATTTCTTGCCACACACGAATCAGCTGGTCTCTAGTTATCGAATTCACAGCTTCAACAATTCGATGTCGTAGACTTTCAAGAGTGTCAGGCATAGGATGGTTGAGGAATATTAAGTTCTTTGCTTGCTCGTGATGTGGATTTCTTTGGACTCCTTTCGTAAAGTGTACGAATGCGCAAGACATTCTCGTTTCAATGTGCGTGGACGTCCCGTGTTTTCCCTTTGAAGATGCAACCATTTTCTACGTATTTTCGATGCCAATCGTAAATTTTCTTATGATGCGGCGGTTGTTTATTAAATTGACGGCGAAATGCTCGCTAAACTGCAACAATGGACTCAAGTTTTGCCAATTGTAGCACACAAAAAGACTTCTCCTGTGGTGACGCCGCCATTTCACTACAAACAAACAGCAGCGCCAATGCGGTCGTGATTGGAACTTCTATTCGGGCTGTTTAAATAGTAATTTTTTCTTAATCAAGTAACGTTCGAATCATGTTTCTATCTTTTGTAGTTTGGAAGAAATAAATGTTTTAAATCTGTTCTTTCATTTTGAATAACCCTGTATATCTGTCACAGCAACAAGTTGGCGAATGTAGTAGGAATCTTTTGAACTTGTAACATCTGTTGAAGACGCTCATCGCCTGGGTCAAGTACATAGACTAGTGGCGCCGGAGCTATGATAAGAGACAATCGCCGAATGATTGTGGAGAATGTAAGAGACAGTTATTGGCATAAGTCATAGTTCAGCCCATAACATTCACGGTTCAGTCCGTGATCTGTTCCGGATTCGGTAAATCGCCGCCAGACGGATACTACGGCAGCTGACAGATGAGCTGAAACAGCGACATGTTCATGTGTGTGAAGAGCTTTCACAGCACTTCAAACGAGAAAGTAAGACTTTCTGAAGAGACTTGTTACTGGTGATGAAACATGGATGTATAGGCGTCTCTAGCGGGGGGGGGGGGACGAGGGGTTCTCGTCCCCCCAATATTTTGAAGTACAAAATATTCAATATTTCATTCTAATTTAATTTATTTACTAACGACAGAATAACAAATAATAATAATAATAATAATAATAATAATAATAATAATAATAATAATAATAATAATAATAATAATAATTATTATTATTATTATTATTATTATTATTATTATTATTATTATTATTATTATTATTATTATTATTATTATTATTATTATTTGGAATATATTATTCAGGCTGTGGAACGATTATAGAAATATCAGAGTTCTTGATATACCTTAGGGGATCCGTGAAGGTAAGCAGAAAGGTAACAAATGGAATCGAAGATAATAAATAGGTTGGGCTAGGTAGCACCATTTTAATCACTTTCTTCGATGTCCCCCCCAAATTTTACATGCCAGAGACGCCAGTGCATGGATGCACTATTACACTCTGGAAACAAGCAAAAAAAAAAAAAAAAAATCAAGCATGGAATGGTGGCATTCGTCGTCACTCAAACTTAAAAAGTCTCGAACAGAACCATACGGGAAAGTTAATGCTTACTCTCTTTTAGAACTAACAGGGTGTCATTTTCGAGCAGTACATGCCTAGAGGATACACAGTAAATACTGTATTGTTTCCTAATCTCCTTTGAAATCATCTTAAATCGCTATATGAAGCAAGTGAAACAGAGTACTGACAATAGGTGCCTTTCCGTAGCATGACAATGCTTGGTCTCATACTTCCCATGGAACGACGTGATCATTGAAGAAGACCTTCATTTTGAGTGTTTATCGTATGCTCATTACTCATCCGATTGTATCCCCAGTGATTTTCCCGTGTTTGGTTTCCTTGAAAAGGACCCAAGAATTTTAAAAAAGTTCCAATTCAGTGAAGAGATAACACTAAAAAAGCATTACATGCGATGGGAAACTTGTACCGACCTATCGATGGGAGGGGGAGGTTATGTAGAACAATAATATTCATGAGATTTACATTCGCTCAATAATTTTTAAAAAGATTTTTAAGGTTTTCGTTTGATTTACCCTCGTAATTGTCTCCTATCTCAAAATAAGATCTCTATAGTTTGTAACCGACCCAGTTATTTTGTCTTAAACTTCGTAACAATCTACGGAACCCAGCTCAGATCCGTCGTAACCGAAGTCTAGTGTGTTATATAATTAGCTGTATACAACGCAAGAGAATAGTAGGAAACAGAAGCAAATAAAGATCTCCCACGTATCAACAACTCTTTAATGTTAGTCCACCTCCACCATGATTAATGACAGTTACATTTGAAGCTGCTTGATTATTATAGCAAATTGCCATTACGTACTCCCACGTTAATTAGCAAGCACTGTCATTACTTACGTTAACCAAACACGCATTAGACGTTCAAATTTACACAGGTGTCTACCATTTCCAGCAGATCCTCCGCTTCTAAGTACCTCATAAACTGTCGCCTACAAGCTTCGAACGTGAGCTCTGATGCTAGCAAGCATAACACTACTGATTTCTCTATTTCACAAAGTGCTTTTCACTGAGCAATGGTTCATCTTAATTGGAGGTCGTTTGTACTGTAATAGCCAGTGCAGAATACAGATATCGGTAGTTGCATTTATCTTCGTTCGACACAGGTTAAGATACTCTGTTAAAATTTGTTTATTGTTTTAGTTCCGTTTGTGAAAGATGTTCGGTATTGGGATTTAAATACCGAAAAATATTGATACACCGAAACACCGACATATTGACATATCGAACGATACCGGGAACCGAAAATAACGAAATACTAAACAATACAGAGAACACCGAATGATGCCGAAATACTAAACGATACCGGATTACACAAAATATCGAATGATGCCGAAATACCGAAATACCGAAACACCAAACGAAATCCAGAACAGTTAACAAATGCTAAGATGTAATAACTACGTTAAAATACTGCTATAAAGTACACAAAATTGTAATATAGCTAAATATTAAAAATAAATTATTTAAAATATATATTTTCTGTTGGAACCTGATTTCATGATGTTGTTAGTTAAATTTACTTCCGCTAGTGTAATATCCTCTTATTTGCATATTACATTACTAAAGCATGTTTACGTTGCAATTGTTTATGGTCAGATGGTCAGTGTTAATATTTCAGACCTCCAACCTTCAGTAAGTTAAAATAGTATTTTATTAACCGAAAGATATATATACATCCCCCCGCTGGTCTAGTGGCTAGCGTCTTTGCCTTTGGTGCAGTGGTTCTAGGTTCGATTTCAGACACAAAATTAATTTCAATATCATTCAATTTTATTAAGCAACCATCTCTTTCAGCCTAAATGGAATGAATAGCTTTGGGATGCTAAACTAAGGAAAACTCTTTTCATGTTATTGTCATTTCTTGTTGAGTTTATTGTAATTGGTAACTTTTAATGCTTTACTAGTATATATTTCTGTGTAAACGTGACGTCGTTAAAATTCATTATGTGAATCACAAAGCGAAAAAAATAAAGTACCTACATGCTAAAGTAGAAAAAAAAACAAATAGTTTATTTTCTGTTTCTATCAAAATAATGTTTCGTCACTCTAACCTTTAAATAAAAATATTCGAATTAACATTAAATACTCTTTCCAATCTTACCAAGTTACTCCAACATTGCTTTTTATGTCAACCAAAATTACGGGTATGTCTCTCTTTTCTACTAGTAACATAAAGATGCATTTTTTTTCACTGAAAATGAAAACTCATGCTATCAAAATTTGAGTTAAAAATGCCTTATTCAAAGACCAGAATTTGATCATAATAATATGAAAAGTTAGGAGCTATTCTCACCCTCCGTCAAATAACCACCTTCAAACAGCAGTAAAACACTTCTCGTCGTATTTTTTTAATAAAAAAAATGAAATTAAATCTTTGAATTTTACGTCCCATGGTTATGTCGGCTAGGCTAAAGGAGACGGTGATGATGAGAAATGAATGAAAAGGTGGAATGAAGAAAGGAGAAAGAAGCGGGAGAACCCCGAGGAAACCCACGCACAGTTTTTGTCCACCACAAGGTTCACTTAGCTCTAGCCGGGATCAAACCACGGACCCTATACACCAGAGGTGAACGCTCTACCACTGAGCCACTGCGGCCCCCTATTCTGTCACACGCCAACTGCTATGTCACGTTTATTACTGTAAATGAAATTAAATGAAATCTTTGAAGTTAATGTCCCATAATTATGCCGTTTAGGCTAAGGGAAACGATGATTAAACCTTTGAAGTTCTAGTACTTATTTTTAGGGGTGAGGTGCTGACTGCCACAGCCAATTATTGGTGCTGATTGCCACGACTGGCGCTGATTGTCAATATCAAGGTGCTGATGCCACGATGGCGTGCTGACTGCCACGAGCCTGAGAGAAAGTTGCTAGACGTAACATTACCGGACGCCAAGAAGCATGAAAGAAACTAGATGAACCTTAGGATCGTGTTGTTCAGACCAACACCTAACAAAGATAAACAGGTCTCTGTATGTATACTCATGTCCAAATTTATTGTCGCATGACTATAAATATGTTGTTCTAGTAATATAATTTGATAACGAATTCGCCCGGTATTTCTTATAATGTTAGTATGTGTATAATCGGCAAAGACAAGTGTGTGGTAGATTTCATGTCAAAAGAACAGTAAATAAGAACAATAAAACGAAAATAAATTTTTCTTGTCCATTAGTTACATTTTATTTTACTCATTATGATTTTCGCATTTATAATTCTTTCACTATGAAATTTACCACAAATATACATTTTCTGATTATACACATAATATCACTATTAAAGGTACTCTGCAAAATTATCAAATTATATTCTTACAAGAAGACAGTTATATTCTTACAAGAAGCAGATATGCGACAATAATTTTGGACATGAGTGTACTTCAGTTTTGTCAGGGAGCGGTGGGTACAAAATTGGTACGATTTATGTATTCTCACTTGAACTCCCTATGTCAGCATGAACTGTGTACAGCTGCGCAAATTGTTCGAGCAGCTCTTGAAAGTTCCATCAAAAAAGCACTGCTGACTGTCCCTCACAAGGGAAGTTCAGGAGGATAAAGCACTCGCCTGCAGAGATACTAAGCATGCCATTTAAAGTCCCAATTCATGCTGATTACAACAAGCTAATAAAATTCCTGTACGGTTGAGAACGGTTCGTGATATTCAACTTGGAAGTTTATATGAGAAAATGAGGATATACGCATTTATACGCGTTAAGTACAACATAATTAGTAACGAATATTGACATACGAATTGAAAGCTATCGGAAGCAACAGAAAAAAAGTGTTTCGCAATAACTAACGTGTTTGTTAGATACAATTAGTCATTACATTGTTCACAATAATCATACGTTAGAGATGAAAATTGATCACTGTTGTTCTTCTGTTTTATGAAGAAATGACGCAGGCAAAAGACTCCCTTGCACCATGAACATTTTATATGTGCAATTGCATTGCATCCGCCAAGGGAACGATTTGCAGAACCAAAGCAAAAAGCAAATTCGACAAGTGATTCAAAAGTTATAGGCCTATAATTTGTTCGTAACCTACCTTGTAGAATGCAAACTGAAACAATCCAATGTATAGCGGTGATCGGAAGTGATTCGTATGGACACGAACTTTATTTGATTGTTTCGTTGGTACATTATAGCGTCCAGATGAAGAAGTTTCATACTATATACAAATCTCTGCCATAATCTTTGATTGATCGGAATCAAAACACATCAAATGGTTGCACAAATCGTGTGCAATTCTTTGGTATCTTCTCAACCATTAGGTCTTTGCCATCCGTCATGCAACTTGTAATGGACAATTTGTCTGTGAATGGACCCCAGTGATCAAGCAATAGCAAGTTCAAACCATCAGGCTTCGCCATGGGAGAGAATACTTAACGCATTGAAACGTGCATCCACTCATTTTCTCATATAAACTTCTAAGCTGAATATCTCAAACAGTTCTCAACGTACAGGAGTTTTATTACCTGTTGTAATCAGCATGAATTGGTCCTTCAAATGACATGCTTATTTCTCTGCAGGCGAGTGCTTCTCCCAATCTTCCCTTGTCAGCTGGATTCAGACCCTCACATTCATTAAATAATACAATAAAACAATTAATATAAACAATGAAATGTGCAAATTGTACATGTAACAGAAAAGACAATCCCTTTATAAACATCCAAGCGTATGTCGTTCCACTTAGTGAGCAATTTTGTAACTTATAGGATGCCACATAGATTTGCTGTGATAATTACTAAATTAATCCCTAATTATTCTCTACTAAATTAATTAATAATCATAAATTTAGTATGAGGGGTTAATTCCTCTCTTTCCAAATACAGTTTCTCCCAGGCTCGTGGCAGTCAGCACCTTCATATTTGCAATCAGCCACAGTCGTGGCAGTCAGCACCAATAATTGGCTATGGCAGTCAGCACCCGTGGCAATCAGCACCTATCCTTTTTAGGTACTATGGGGAAATGTGAAATAGTGCCGTTTGAAAGGTTGCTCTATTGTGAAGAAAACGAGGTATGAGCCATGATCCTACGATAAATACTGAAAATTCCTAACAGCACAATTACGTAGCAGGCATATGTCTATCAAGTTCCCTCAGGTACATGGGAATGTGTCCAGTATGTGCCTTATATATTTCTGGGAAAGAAATCACATGGATGGCAAGTGATAGTCACAGTCTATGTCCGCCCATAGACACATGCCTGACATGTACCTGGGGAACGTGCCTAGTATGTTCTAGGAATGTTCCCCATGCCGTAAGCGTCAATGAAACACAAAATTACTCCCCCAAAATATGTTAAATCGCCTATATGTGTAATGTGTTTGCATTAAGGTGACTCTAAACACTTTAAATAAGTAAAGAAAAATATAGGACTTCCCAGGGTGGGAGCGAACCACCAACCTTTGAATCACTACCCGCGTGCTCTTCCGATTTGACCACAGAGGCGATAAAGAGAACGTCGCTTGTAGAGGGATAAATTATGGAGGTCTTTTCCATTCGGCTAATCAGAGTGCTCCTTTAACCACATATAACCTAGCACATCTTGTGCTGTTAGGCTATCTGAAACAATATGTACCTGAAGGACGTACCTAGAACATGATAGATAAATATCCCAAGTGACGACATAAAAAGAAATGACTGTTAGAGTACGAAACTGAGCCAGGTATATAAATGCTATATTTGTGGTAAATAGTTGCAAATATCAATTAGGTGCAACAAGTACCTAAAACTGTAGATAGCTGAAGTACATACTTAGCACATGAATATCATATGTGCCAAGTGTTGGGTACCTAAAAAGTAGCTGGGACATCTAAGTGGCACATGCCTAGCACATTTTGTACTGTTAAGGATGCTGTAGCCGCTTGACTGAATGTCTATAATTTACCTTTAAAAAAGCCGGAATTTCAAAGGATTAAGATAAATGAATGATGATTGAAGAATTGGTGGAATAATAATTTGGGAGGAAACAGGAGTACTCCACAGACATGATGATGTTCTTCACAAACTTACTTGGCCTGATTCGAACCAGAGACCTCACGCACTAAAGGTAAGCGCTCTATTACTGTGCTACCATGCTCACCACGTTTGTAGTCGATATATATATATATATATATATATATATATATATATATATATATATATATATATTGTAAAGCTTTGTCCCATATAGGTATAGGTAGAGCGTTTAATGAAAAGAGCGGAAACGATCTCCCACTACGTTTTTATTACTTAACTATATAAAGGTAACTTTATATATCTTTACAAAATACTACACTAATAATTTCTCTAATATACAGGGTTAGTTATAGGTTGTCTTTGACACTAAGGTTGCAGACAGGATCTCTTCAGAGCCTCGTAGTAGGCTAAGCAGAAGGGTATTAAGGATCCAATGCTCCGTAGCAAGCAAAGGCAGGTTAAGTGGCCAACAGAGTCCGTAACAAGTTAAGCGGCTGAGGCTAGGATTCCCAGACAAACCCCCGTAGCAGGCTAAGCCAGGAGATAGGATAGGCGTAGTTCCGTAGCAGACTAGAGGAGGGTCACCAGAAAACTGGTACTGAATTTCTTTTGTCCATCCAATTTATAGGGTTCCTTGTGTGGCGGTGGCGCTGCTGCTCCGATGTCGTCTTCTGCTCCGTGGGAGGGGCTAGAAGCCGTCGTCTGCAAGTGATTGTAGATCTATGTTGTGTGAAGTCTTCTTGCCGAACCACGTGGTGGTGTTTGTAAGCAATGACATGTAGAATTGTTTGTTTACAACATCACACATAGGATATATATGGAATTGAACATTATAATATGCATGAGTGGAAAACTCATGCGTAGTTTCCGGGAAAAAATGGAGGGAAAACTAGTTAATTTATAAACCTAAAAATTTACGCTGTACGAGAATCATTCTGTTTATTGAAGTAAAACTGATGCTGAATTATACTATCATTAAACTCTTCATTATCATACTCGGAAGGCAACAACACAATATGAGATATAACCTTAAATTATCGTAAAATCTGAAGTTTTAAGTTTTCCTTTGAGCTAAAAACATTGTCCAAATGTAAAGCATATACAATCGATAGAACACATTAAGTGAACAAGATAACATGCTTGAGGGTAAATTCTAATGTGTAGTTTTTGAGAAAAGAGAAAAAGTAACTTTTGTGGCGATATTAAGTGCCATTCGTTTCGAATAACAATTAAGAGTTTTATTTTACTAAAAGAAATTGTTATATAGGCCTATTTGTATATTGTGTATGTAACAAAATACAGTGTTAACTAACAGATGTTGTCATTTCCTAAAGATGACACACGTAGTCTTTATGCCTATACTGCTGAACTGAAAGATATAATTTCACCTCATTTTTGTCTGTTTATTGTATACTTTCTGTAAAATGATCTAAAATACGATGTCAGTAAATGGTTTCGGGACTATTTTGTGCACTATACCTAATAAGCAATCAACTGAAACCCGTTCAGTGGTCATAATTCATGAAATATTTTTTTTTCGAGCGGAAACTTGTACACTATCTAGAGGCGTCTATAGTTAGCGTGCAGTAAAAACTATTGTTCAGAAGAAGTCACCATGAGCGTTGAGACACTTGTCCTACTGTGTCACTAACGTGTCACAGTAGTGTCAGATCTACTATGTCAGATATTTCACGATTTTCTGACGAGTACCATAACTCATGTTTAACCCGTTCGCTATGGATTGAATACTAATGCGTCTATCCGCAGTTATAGCCGCATTCAGCTTTGCGCACGTGTCTTCTGTTTCAGCAACATGAACTTGACCAGGACGGGGATAATCAGTGGTTTGTTCACGCCCCTTCCGAAACATTCTGGCCCAGTTCACCACTGTTGTTTTGGAGACATATGCATCACCATACACGTCTTTCATACGCCGGAACACTTCAGCTGGTTGACAACTTTCGGCACTCAGAAACTGGATGACGGCACGCTGGTCCTGTTTGGACGGTTTGGGGATCTTGAACGCCATCTTTCACTCGCAATACCTGCAAAACGGAAACAGGTATCAACAACATTACTACATCCAACACACAGAGACATTAGCCATTACATACTATTAAACAAACAGTATCCTCCTATACACTATACCAATAACACATGGAACGAACGTTGATCTCTCCTTTTATAAAGTGTTTATACACCACAGGATTTTCCAAATAATGTTTATATACACAACACTGTATTATAGCTTTTGAAACCCATATATTATTTCTTTTTTGCTTGTTTGTTTGTTCTTTTCCACTCGAAATTTGTTTGTCTGACTCAGTTCCTGTAGGGCACGTTTTATTTCATTATGTGTTTTCATCAATTACAAAATTTATTGTTATTTGTTTTTGACAAGCTTTGGGTGAAATTGTTTTGTATTCCTCTTTACAGATGGAGCTAAATCCCGATATTATGTTTCATTTTAAATATAATATTTACTGCCTATACAGTATATAGTAGCCTCTGGAAGTTTATATTTTGTTACTATCATATTTCGTTATTTTTTTCCATTGTACTTCATGTAGCTTTTAGAAGTTATTTTGCGTCAACCTACTTCATTGTAAATGCTGAACATAGTGTCTCAATTGAAAGCAATAAATAAATAAATTTCATGTATATATACACAGTTGTTTAGCTGTTTCTTAAATTTTTGTTGGGCAATGTTGTAACACATTCTAAGTCCATATGAAGACCGCTAAATTTGTAAGGTGAGCCTCAGGATCCAACTAAATCACTGCATACGTATAATATACACCTCCAAAAAAAATATAAGTTATATAAAATCAAATTCGGTTTCATATTCCCGGTGGACGAGCACTAAAAATTTACTTACACAATCATACACTTCCATTAATGATCTGTCTCCTTTAGTCTAAAGCAGTGTTTCTCAACCGCTTGGTCGCGACACATTGGTGCATCGGGAATACATGTCAGATGTGTCGCGTTATTTTTATCTTCTAAGATCTTTCGCAAAAAAATATCTTTAGAAGAAAATAAAAAAACTGTCGCCAATCAACTTGATTTCACATTTCTACACGGAGAAAAATGCATAATACAGTCGGCATATAAATGCTGTTTTTACCAGGTTACGCGCGTCACCACATTAAGTAATGTTGTTTCATCAGTAGTACGATCTACACCACCGTCCAGCGAAAATTTTGTACTGTGGGACCACCATTTCAAATCTAGAATTAACGCCATACCCATTCCGACGGTGGTAACTTACGTATATAATGTTGTTACCGCCTTCCTACGAGTGTCCCCTCTTGGTTCTTTCTAAATCTGTGACTCCCTACCTTACGAGAGTAATAGTTTTTAACACGAAATCAATCATGTGAATAAAATTATCCAATCACAGCGAGTCTAGTTCGACGCCGAACTCCAGACTTGGCATGGTGTTCCCACCTGCTGTACTTTTATACATGAAATTACATTACTTAAGGAGCACTCCCACGTAAATACGATGTATCCACACAGAAATCCTAGTCCTTTTTTTCTCAGTGTATTCGAAGTTCAAAGCTAAAAAGCTTTCGCAGCTTTGCAAAGAAACACTGGACGTGAGAGTGTGTCTGTCAAGAGTTCGTCCACGCATAGATATGTTTTCCAAAAATCGCCAGGGAGAAAAATCTCACTACTTCTAACTTTGATGTCTTCTTATATTTTTGATGGTAGTATTTCTTTCTCGGATTCCTGCTTAAGAATCATAAGTTTCTTTTCTATGTTAATATGTTTCTATTTAAGAGTCTTAGGTAATTTGCTTCTGAGATTTGTGTCTCATAGTCTTTATATAATAAAAATATTTTTTATGTATTTGCTTTTTTGCGTCTAGGATAAAATCACATGCAGGGGTTCGTGAAAGTTTGAAAGTACTTTGGTGTGCCCAAAGGAAACGAAAGGTTGAGAAACGCTTGTTTATAGAATGGTAAACTATAAATTTTATTTTTTTAAGAAATTAAAGAAAGAAGCTTATTCCATTTAAAAAATGTTTTAGGTAATTAGAACCCTCAAACTAAGCTATGAATATGTCTTGTAGAATGACTGTCGTTCCGCCCATTTCTGTCTGTAGACTTGTCGGTAGTTGTCAGAGCGAAACCGGTAACATAAAGAGAGAATTTTTTCATATGTCTTTAGGAACCTCAAAATAAATTCCATTTCCTTTTATCTCTCGAGTGAAATCTAAAGAGCTCTCGAATCTCAACATTTGATCCTTATAGTATAGAAATCCGTCATAGACTTTACATTATTAAGTAGTGGAGGCTGCGTTACGAGTCATCGGTGGCTAGTGCGATATATCGATTCTGTGCGGTGCCATTGTATGCATTGTACTGTATTACCTCTGTGCGTTTTGGGTATTTTGGTTTTGGGTACAGATTTTTGACATTACTAGCCTCCATGTACTACACGAGTCACCAGTGACACGTCCTGCTTTGGCGTAATGTAGCCTCAGATTCTGTCAAACAGATGGTTGAAGTGTGAATTTGAAATACTGTGTCGTCATTTGTGGAAAGAAGCTCAAAGTAAAATTTGTGGACGACTGTAAAAATCACTGCTGAATCGTAACGCACTAACGGACAAACCTTCAACGACATCCACATAAATTTTCAATATGGATATAGTTCGGACCTGGGGTGGTTTTTATCATATCACTTGACGGTAGACCTTAGGGTTGGGGTAGAGAAGGGGACAGATATATAAACATAAATAAAACTCTTGAACCACCCAACTGATCTCGCTCAAATTTTCAACCTAAATGAAGTTCGAACATAAGATGATTTTTGTAATATCACTTTGACAATTAACTTAAAAGAAGGGAAAGACATTCACAAATGATCGAAGATGACCGATATCAGTATCGAATCTATAGTTTTTCAGGTCGCTAAGATGAACAGTGACACTTCTGATGCCATTTAAATTCAAATTCAGCCCCTCAAAAATTGTGGGAGGGAAGGGATATATATATATATATATGTATGTATTAGGGATGGCCAATTCCGGAATTTTTACTTTCCGGAATCCGGAAAGTAAAATCGGAAAATTCCGGAATTCGGAAAAATTCCGGATTTTGGAAAAATTCCGGATTTCGGAAAAAAACCGGAATTCAGAAAAATTCCGGAATTCGGAAAAATTCCGGATTTCGTAAAAATTCCGGAATTCGGAAAAATTCCGGATTTCGGAAAAATTCCGGATTTCGGAAAAATTCCGGATTTCGGAAAAAATCCGGAATTCAGAAAAAATCCGGAATTCGGAAAAATTCCGGAATTCAGAAAAAATCCGGAATTCGGAAAAATTCCGGAATTCGGAAAAATTCCGGATTTCGGAAAAAATCCGGTTTTCGGAAAAAATCCGGAATTCGGAAAAATTCCGGATTTCGGAAAAAATCCGAAATTCTGAAAAATTCCGGATTTCGGAAAAATTATTTTTTCTTTTTGTAATTCTAAGAATTTTGTTCAAATGCAAACGAACAAATTTCCTTTTTGTAATCCTAAGAATGTATGATACAAGTTAAGCTGAAACTTACATCCTAAAGTATACACTACTCAATCTTCCCATGGTTAATGAGATGTAGTCCAAAAGTACGATGTACTCCTATTTAATTTTTGTTTTACTGTGATATTGTCCAGAGGTAAGACATATATCACACTGAGATAAACAACTTGACATAATGAAGATGTTATCATACGTAGTTTTCCAGAAAATCGTGAGAAACGATTTTTTATCAGGGTTGAAAAAAAACATGTTTTTTTTAAAAAAAATCATAAAAAACGTTTTTTATGTTTAAAACATGTTTTTTTTGTTTAAAACGTTTTTAACGTTTAAAACAATGTACTTTGTTTTAAACAAGAAAAAAACATGTTTAAAACGTTTATTTTGTTTAAAACAATAATCTACATAAGCATATATATTACATTTTTACACTCTTAGGTACTGCTTGCCATCTATATTCAACCGCTAGATCAAATTTCGGGAACTTCCCTAATCTCGATCCGCCCAAATGTTCAATTCCGGAGAAAAAATCGGGATTTTCCCGATCTCCGTTCACAGAACATGTAGTTTAGTGTTTGTGTTACGTTCTACTGGTCGTCTGCATTCTTCATCTTTAAACTCCCATTGACACAACTGCTGTGTCAGGGCTTTAAACCTCAATGGCTCAGTCTTAAACCTCAAATTAAGGCTGGAAGATGGTTTTGGTACTAATTTATTCCTCAAAGATGCAACTTTCCTGGTGCGCATTTTATGTATGTGGGAGGAGGGTAAATATCGTGTTTTTTTTGTTTTTTTGTTTTCAACAGTTTTTTGGGGGCCGTTCCCCCTCTTGGGGGATAGATTCATAAAAATTGTTACATGAAGCAATGAAGTAGGTTACTACATGGTAATATCGTGTATTTGTACCAGGGTTGGCTGGTTTAAACCAAAAAACGAAAAATGTTCCTAAGTGTAAGTGTTTGTAAAATCTTGATGAACACACGTTTGTGGGTTATCACGTTTCACTCCCGTATATTATTCGTATTATATTCAGACCTAAATTCCCCATTAATTACTCAAAAAGATTATACTGCATAAGCAACTTTATATATATATATATATATATATATATATATATATATATATATATATATATATATATATATATATATATATATACATATATATATATATATATATAAAGTTTATAAATGTTTGTTTTGTGATTTTTTTGTAGTTGTTATTATTGTTTTTATTTAATTGCAATCAAAGAAAAATTCTAAATATTGTTTCGTTTCAATGTTTACTGTTGATAAAATACATCGAAATGCCGTACTTTTTGTGTGGGGGGGAGGGGGTTCAGACCCCACGAGAGACATTTAGTAAAATGAGAAGTCTCTTTGGTATTTATTTATGTATAAATGAGTCTGAGCCAAAGTGGACTCAAATAATTCGTATCTTTATTCACTTTTCTTACTAATATGCAAATTAAGTCGTCGTATTTCTTTAATTTGGACCAATAAAAGTTGCTGTTAACTAACTCGAACTAAATTAGTTCTTCTGTACTCCGTAGTACTTTGAAATTGTCCATATGTAATTCTGTATAATGGTTTCACTTGTGCAACTGTTTATCTTTTTGTCCTTCTGAAATGACTCTTGACAGTTATATTAAGAAGCATGTAAAGATCAGTACAACGTATTTTTATCAGGATTCCTTCGTGAGTGAGTCAGCAGACATATCGCATTTGTGGCCAATTAGTCCTGGTTCCGAGTTCAAATGGAGGACAATTTCTATCGGATGTAACTCGAGAAACGATTTTTATTCCGCTTTAAGCTTATGTGATCCCTTCCAGCATAACCCGGTAGTTGCATAATAACATCAAGGCGAAACAAACTTATTTCTGTCCATATATGATATGAATATATAGAGCAAATTATTTAAACCAAAAGAACCTGGTTTAAACAAACAAAAAAAAACGGTTTTTTGTTTTTTCAATAAAAACCATGGTTTTTGCCAACCCTGATTTTTACTTCTTGCTTATTATGGGGAGCAGGGAGGGGATAAAGTTAGCCAATTTTTGGAGTTTCAGTCTTTTGACGTAAATTACATTTATTTTTACAACAAACATCAATAGCTCAGTCCTTAATTAAGCTAGAAAGGTGATTTGGTACCAAAGTATTTTTGAGAGATAAAGCTTTCCGTCACTTGCATTTTATGTATATACGGGGTACGTATGTACGGCCGAGAGAGGGAGGATGAAGTTTTTTTTTTCATCAATTTAAATATTTCCTATATAAAACGAATTCATTACGCAATGGCAGCAATGGCTACGATTTCTTATATTATTGTCACAAGTATGTGGCCTACACATTAGCATCATTTTGTCAGCGCAGGTAACTGCAAGGGTTGCCAGGGCCCCGCAAAGTCAATATTTTCATATTTTTAATGATTTTTTATGTCTGTTCTTTTTCTACGAATACGGCGGGAATTTCACGCATATTATCTCGTTGGAATTTGTGGTCTATAAGCTTTTCAATGGTGTATATCTCATGAAATGTTCAAATACTTCACTTGAACTTCTGTTGGTTTAGTTATAAGCACACTGATGTGCAGAATTTCGTTCAGTAATTGCTGTTATAATAAGAATATAACTCTGCTTGTAATTTACTCCATGCACAAACCCTGCGGAGGATGGGTTGTTTGTTAGAAAATTAAATTAGCTTCTTCAATCTGATATTTTAGTTGTTTTAAACATGTCCAACCAGCATCGAAAAAAAAACACGTTTAAAACAATTTGTTTAAAACGTTTAAAACAAACCGAATAAAACAACAGCCCTCGTTTTAAACATGTTTTAAACACTTGTTTTAAACATTTTGTTTTAAACATATCAACCCTGTTTTTTATGAAGTTAAAATATGCGTCGCTTGTTGCCAGTGTGATGCAATTGATAACTTTTATGCTGGAATAGTCTTATTATTATTATTATTAATCGTTTATGTACTGTAAAAGAAAAATATGAACCGTTAAGTAGTAGATTTTATCTGTTGTTTTTTGATATCTTCTAACAGTAATAACAAATTGCTTGTAAATACGCAATGATTATCAAGGACAATGGCATATTAATGTAAGGACTACTCTCCAGACTAGCAATAAACAATAAACAATAACAGATAAACAATAGTCCCCCCCCAAAAAAAGTAACTAACTTGGGCACGTCAGAATGTTCGCGAGAATATAGGGATGCATTGAGACTAGCAAAAAACGTGGTGTTATTATTACTCAAAGGGCCGTACGATGGAGGCTTTAACGTTAATGTTAATGGCACCAATGAGCACTTACTTGCTCTAATGGTTGCATTTTTGAGATGATTCTTAGAAGTGGGCGTGTTGGCATGCAGTTGGAGTACTAACGATTTGCGTCACTATCGAACACTAACGTAGCACTAGCGACGTTTAAAGTCGAAATTGGAGTCTGACATAAGTGACTTGTCAACTTCACGGACATTATATTTTCCTTGAATGCGAGAATTTTGCGCCCGGGAAATTTGCGCCCTACCACAAAAATAGGAAAAAATGCGCTCGCAATATATTTGCACTGGGATGTTTGCGCCCTACCCCAAAAAGAGGGGAAAATGCGCCGGCTATATATTTGCACTGGGATGTTAGCGCCCTACAATTCAACTTATTGTAACACAAAGTGAAGAATGGGGGGTTGCGTAGCTCGAGAGGGCTAAAGCAACTGGGCAATGGTAGAGCAAATATATAACAAATAAAAGAACGGTTTCAAATTAGAGAATGGTAGCTTAAGGTGCGCGAAGGGATAGATGGTAGAGCAAGGGAATAGCAACTAAGATTCAGTCTCACCCACACTAACAAGATGAGCAGGCCGGTGTCTGGTCCTTCTGAGGATGGTCTGAAGTTCTTCGGTAAGCCAAGTGGACCTTCGGTGAAGTAGTACTGCGGTTAAGTTACCATCGACTGGTCTCCTCTCAGCAAGTCGACCCGCAACAATGACCAAGCCAAATGACCGGGCTAAAACTGACCAAGATCAAGCTTTCTCAAGTCTATTTGTTCCGACTGTCTCTCTGACGTCATGCGGAAGAAAAGATCGAAATTTCCACGCAGTCATGGCCCCGTTCATTACCCCAGATAGACACAATTCGAGTGCACCTGCACTCCTATCGATGACACAGCGTGACTTCTCCAAAGTCCGTTCCGGGATGCAAACGTCGTCGAGAATTTCTTGTACCAAAGCAGGAAGGAAAGAACTTTTTCCTGACGACACATACTTACTCTGTAGAGATGCTTCCTAGTTGTGTCACAGACCCTGGGTAAATGTTCGGAGCGTCCATTGAACGACAATAAGGCATGACTATGAGAGTCCAGTGGAAACAAACTTATTGAGAAAGCAGCTGATCAAACCAGAAGTACGGAAAATATCAAACGCGGATGAGACTGTTAAAGGTTAAGGTTCTGAAGGTTGCTACCACTGTTTATTGTACAAGATACATACAAGGAGCTTCCTTGTAGTAAGCAAACAGTTTTCAATTTTAATGACTGAAGCTGATATCGGGCGACGTGGTCTGATGTTGTTGACATCTGCCAGGCGACGAACTCCCAAGGGCGATGACTGCAGCATTTCCAAAGAATAGATGAATTCTCGGGAAGGCTGGTGGACAGGCCTTCATATCCCGTTACATTATTATTGTATTGTGTAAAGTAACTTCCACTCGCACTTGAACTAGGCTTGTCTCAGTGAGTTACTCCATCCGTTATAATATTCCGAACAAATGAAAAAAATACAATTTTAGTTCACTAAAGGGCAATCCATACAAATACAATTTTTCATTACACTACAAAATTTACAATAAACGTATAAATGACTGATATATAATTATTTATTAATATAATCAAAGAGTATAATTTAATCTACAAAAGGCTGTTTGGCTCTACCCAGATATCTCTGTTCACAATCCTTGCGAGTTGTTTGGCTTTTCAGGACACACAATATAGAAAAGAAAATGTAAAGTGAATGTAAAATCAGTTCAGTAATATTATCAAGAAAACTATGTACAGTGTGTTTACTTGCTGGAATTACACTTCAAACACACTATTGCGTTCAGTCGTTCTTTCAGGAAAAATGTTCCGGGGGGCACATTTAGTATTCCGGAGGGGGGTCACTGCTGGTACTATTCTATTTATTATTATATTATAGACGTATTATTTTGGTCTCCTCCGAGGGGGCACTCTGAGAGCTCTGGGGAGGCCAGTGTTCCCCCAAAATCATCTCTGGAAGAAGCAGTGATTGCGTTGATCCGTTGTGTTCTTTTGGCTTATATTGAAGTTTATTCTCCCCTTATATAGCCACAATGAAAATAAATCACAAATGGCATGGTTGTGGGGGGAGGATTGTTTATGCTGTAATGTCAGCCCCTCCGAGGAAATGCGTAAGCTCCAGTAGGTTCTTTTATTTCGCAGGGCTCAAACTTCCCGGTGGAGGTACATCGCAGGCGCAATTTTCCCTGTTCTTGAGGTAGGGCGCAAATTTCCCAGACGCAAAATTCTCGACACCGTTCGAATGACCTCGGAAGACGATATCTTTTTCAATACTTTTTTTATATTCTTTTACTCGAGATTTCTTCATAGCTTCTTATTAAAATACTTACTAATATATCCTCATTTTATTGTCCTAACCAATCAATATGGGTACGTTGTCAGTAAAATATTTAGATTGATAGAGCCTCTGGTGTGTAACCACAGTATTTCATATCATGCCCCCATTAGAAATCTTGGCTAAACGAACCAATATATGTTGCCAATAAAATAGTTTAGAATGATTGAGCCCCTGGTAAATAACCACAGTATTTCGTGACAGACCCCCCCCCTTCCTATTACCATATTCTAGCTACGTGCCTGACTCAGCTAATTCTCTACATTCTTTACCAAGCACACATTTTCTAAAGCGGAAAATGCTCTCTAAATACCTAAGCTCATTATTTTCAGCAGATGCACAAACTGGGTAACATTCTATCTACATGAATGTTATATATGTCGATTACTGCAAACCGCTTCTCGCTATCTATTACCATATTTACTATATAATGATTAACGTTAAAACCGGAAATGGTTGATTTGTACCGCTTCCGGTTTGAATATTACATTCATCAGGGAACTCGATTCTTAACTATTGACTCTGTACATCATGGCCAAAATTGATTGGTAATCCATCAGATAGTTCTTGAGACTGTTTGTTTCACTGACGGACAGAATGAATATATGGCTATAGAGTTTTGATAAACTAAATTCGTTAATGAGTGATGATGGAACAAATATATGAAAGGGAACCAAGAATACCACCGGGAAAATTTTCGAACACAAAATTAGTCATCGAAAACCCACATGTCCTGGGTTAGAATACCATAGATGAAAACTCTACCACTGAGTCATCAATCACCCGCTTATTAGTTTTGTTAACTATTATATTAATATAAATTAATGAATGCCTGCTTATGTTAATTATTGAACAATTACATTGTATACTTCGTAAAGTCAAAAATTATAAATTTGTATTTACTGTACATTCAGTGAGCGCAGAAAGTGTTCGTACACCTATGCTATTGAAACGAGAATGCCTGCGAAAAAGAAACAGAAAATTTAAGAAGTGTAATAACACACACAATATGAATAATGAAAACTAAGCTTTATGAATATATCAATAAAGAATCACAAAGACAAGTTTAATGGTCAGAAAGTAAATAAATTCCGTAGAAAATGTATAGAGTAGACGCAAAAAGTGATCGTACACCTGACGTACGAATACGAAACAAAGATACCACAACTGGGGTTCACTAGTATTCACCTGAGTATACACCTCTGTATAGCAGAATGAGTTTAGTTGTGAATAGGAGTGAAAAAACTGCACGGTGGGCTGTCGAAATGGGAAGCAACCGAACAGAAACAAATGAGGAGACAAGAAAAGTAATTATTAAAGTGCATAAGAAGGGTAAGTCTTTGAGAAAGATAGCAAACCTCAAGGGCAGATCCAGAGGGGGGCGATCGGGACCATCGCCCCCCCCCCACAAGAGGAAACTTTCTTATTTTATATATAAATAAACCCATCCATAACAAGTTTGGAGCTCTTAAAAGTAGCAGTATTACTGCCGACCGCCCCTTCCCCAGAAGTCCGTCCTGGATCCGCCCCTGTATAGAGTAGCCACAATCGAGTATTTTCCGCTGTATGTTTGGAGTCGTTGTCTTGCTGAACAATAAATTGTTTTCAAGAACTGTCTTCTGCGCACTAGTATGGAGATATTCCTTTAATATGTTAATATACACTTTGTGGATCATCACTCCATCGATAAGGTGGAGACGACCCACTCCTGAGGCCTCATACAACCCCAGACGAGCACGGACCCTCCTCCGTGTCTTACTTTAGGGACGAGATTTTGAGGATTCATCTCTGTATTCACCTTGCGCCATACCATACGCCTCCCATTGGACTCGATAAAGTTAAATTTACTTTCGCCCGAAAATATGACCCTATTCCAGAAAGAAGCCTGATCCCTTATCTTTATACTCTTTTTCAAACTTTAGTCTCTTTATACGATTTGTCTTGTTCACCCAGAACATTATCCTGGCTATCCGACCATGATACCCTGCAAATATTCCGCACTGTACTGGCTGATACTTTAACACTGCGTGTTTCCAGATCCGTTGCCAATTGCACAGCACTACTTTTTGGAACCTTTTTTCTTTCCCTAATAATGTAACGTTTAACTTGTTCACTCAACACTCTTGGTCTTCCAGTTCTTTTTTTATTATTATTATTATTTTATTATTTTTTTATGGTTTCGCACAGTGATAGAAACATTATACATCGCAATTATTGTTTGTACTGTTGAACGAGGCCTGTCTGCAAGGTTTGCCAGGGGCGGATCCAGGACGGACTTCTGGGGGGGGGCGGTCGGCGGTAATACTGCTACTTTTAAGAGCTCCAAACTTGTTATGGATGGGTTTATTTATATATAAAATAAGAGTTTCCTCTTGTGGGGGGGCGATCGCCCCGATCGCCCCCTCTGGATCCGCCCCTGACTCTATAATACCTTGAAACAGCTTCGCACACCTCCCCAATCCCCAGACATGAACCCCATAGAACATCTATGATCTGTTCTGGAGACAAGAATCAGAAGGCACAGCTTGTCTACTAAAGAAGGCCTAAGAAAAGCTATTCAAGAAGAATGGGACATAATCAGTCCCGAAGCTACAGAACTACGAACTACTACAGGTGAAATCAATGCCACGAAGACTACAGACAATCATTAACGCACAGGGTAATCCCACAAAATATTAAATAACGTAATATACTTTATAAGCATTAATTCAAGCATAAGTGTACGGTGACTTTTTGCGTTTACAAATAAGGAATTCTCTCTTTTCTTCTGAACAAAACAGTGATTGTGTTTGTTTGGCCTTTCTCTTGTATATAGAAATAAAATGTATGAATGTGTAGTCTTAACTCTGGTTATATATATATTTTCCACTTCCCGTTCTCATGCTAGCTGTTTTCAATATAAAGTATGCACGGTGTACGAACACTTTCTGCGCTCACTGTAGGTATGTTGACAATAAGCGAATGTTATTAGAATATTTGTTGAGATTTATTTTCCTTCACTGCCTTTCGCCTGGTTAAAAAGTAGTTTGCAGTGCTTTGGAGCAGCTGCAGGTGGGAACGCGATAATGTTTGAGACATACCGGCGACTTTTTTGTGTGTGAAAATAAGACCTTTCTCATAAAGTAGTAAATAACTGCAGTAGCAATTGCCTACGTAAATGATAAAGACATATCCAACTACAAGAAATTAATACAGTATATATAGCCTATTCATTATTGTGTTTCTCTTTTAACAGCTATTAGCTAAGGATGGATAATTCCAGAATTTTTACTTTCCGGAATCCGGAAAGTAAAATCGGAAAAATTCCGATTTTTTCTAAATTCCGGGTTTTTTCCGAAATGCGGAATTTTTCCGAATTCCGGATTTTTTCTGAATTCCGGAATTTTTCTGAATTCCGGAATTTTTCCGAATTCCGGAATTTTTCCGAATTCCGGAATTTTTCCGAATTCCGGAAAGTAAATTTTCCGATTCCGGAAAACAAAATTTCCGGAATACGGATTCCGGAAAATTTTGGCCATCCCTAATATGTATGTATATAATCAAAATGACCAATAGCAGTGTCGGATTCATACTTTTCGGCGTCGCTGAGATGAACAATGACATTTCCGATGCCTTGAGCCGCAACATGGGGAGGAGAGGGGATATATAACGATCATCGAAAATGACCGATATCGAGGAACGCGTTAGTAATATTAAAAAGTGACTTATTAAAGTACTATTCTTCTTAATTTAACCCTGCGAAGCGGGTATTTGATGCTACTACATAATAAACTCAATCTTGCAGAAACACG
This sequence comes from Thermobia domestica, assembly GCF_964235325.1. Classification (NCBI taxonomy): domain Eukaryota; kingdom Metazoa; phylum Arthropoda; class Insecta; order Zygentoma; family Lepismatidae; genus Thermobia; species Thermobia domestica. The sequence continues at coordinate 62,266,111 of NC_137458.1, forward strand.
ATAATTCATGTGAAATTCTCTTAGATTAATTATTTTCTTCGATATTGTGTTACACAGTGTATAACAGAAAAAATGTTTTATACTTCAAAGTGGAAACTGACTTTTAGGTAACATGTGTGAATATGAAATCATAGACGCTGAAATCGTGTCATTAAGTAACGGAAAGTATTTTATTACATAAATGAAGCAAATGACCATCTTTAAACAAACTGATTTCGTGACCTAAAGTTGCAATTTGGTTGGAGTATAGAGTTTCTTTTCACTACCGAGGTTAAACGAGATGCGGAACTACAGGTTAACGTGAACACCATAGTGCGTTCAAGTATCAAGGTCTCTCGCCGGCAATCTGCAATCTAAAGTTGGAACATATGCGAATTACATAAGATTAATTACGTCTATTTTACTATCCCAAAATTTGAAAAAAACTTCGCATTCAATTTCTCATAAAAAAGCTTTAGGTTACTGAATCATTTATTTATTTATTTATTTCTTATTTAAAATGACGGAGTTAAGGCATAACCTTTTCTTCCACTCAACCATTTACATTTTTCTTTACAGTCGGATCTTTTTTTTTTTACGACGAAAATAAAAATGACATACAGTTAGGCACGTTAAAGAGTTACCGCCATACATAACAATACAGAAAATAAAACATGAAAAATGAAAGTGAAACTTATTACATATAAAATAAACACTAAAACAAACAAGAGACATCATTACCAGATTATATGATCATCATCAAATCAATATGTTCCTAAAATGTTCCACGCTAATACCAGTGGTGGGAGATCTAGAAACTAAATAATAGCTTAAGTTGTTCCTGTCACTCAAAAAAAAAAAAAAAAAAAAACTGAAGGGGCTAGGCCCCCCGGCCACAGGCTAGATCTGCCACTAGCTAATACATTTCAGTTATACGTCAAGAGAAGCAAAAGAATAAGTAAATAAATATTCATTTAAGACTCCATAATCTGTCTTGAAGTGCGTCGCATGTGTGCTTTTGTGTTCGTGGTTTCCGGGTTTTCGGTTTTTGGGGTTTTTGGGTGTACCTCATTGCGTTATGGACGATAAGTGAAGAGGAGTGTCTCAGAGATAGTGAACTTAGTGACCGCTTCAGTCGATCACGGCCGAAATGACGGTCCCAGCCTGGGTATGCGAGCGGAAGGACACAACGGACCAGGATCCACACTAAATGCTCTGAGTGGGTCCTGGACCTCAAGTCAGCACATACAGGACTGTGATATGGCATGGACACAAAACTGAGAACACTCACAGAATACTTCATGAATAACCATGAAATTTAGGTCATATTAGAGTGGAAGTTATTAGTGAAGTGAAATGTTAGTGTAAATGTGTTCCGTGACCACATGAGAGAACCAATCATACAGTAAAAAACCATAATGATCTGTTTTGTTGTGAAAAGTGAAGAGGAGTGCAGTTTGATAAATAACCATAGAGCATACGGGAGAGGATCCATTGTCATACGGTGAAAACCGAAGAAAGAAGATGAAGCAACACATTATTAAATAAAACTTAACTAAATAATATAACAATTCAAATAATTAATAAAGAAATATAAAATTAATTAAACAATATCATTAAACACTCATGTGGAATAACAATAGGGAAAAAAGGATAAATAGTAACCTAACTAATAAATGTATTAATACATGATAATAAATAATATAATAAACCATTAAATAAGAATAGGAAACCATAATTACAATTTAAAAAAAATAAAAAGTAGAAACTAGGTAAGTAAAAAACATAATAAGACTACAATCTTTAAAGAGCATCTTAATAATTAAGAAAAGAAATCAATCAGTAGGAATTAAATGGTTAAGAACTACAGGGAAATAAAATATAAAAATAAACAAATAACAGCAAAATAGAAGAGTAGATTAGTTAGATAATATAGATAGATAAGTAGATAAGAATTAATAACAATAGAATGTATTATTTAAGTATTTTATATGGTATTCCATACTATTACAGTTGTTGGATCAGAAATTGAAATACTAAGTAGTATATTTCAGGATAGGTGCGGATAGATTTAAGCTGAGTAGCACTTTGCAAGAAAATTGTTGTTATTTTTTTCATAGTTTATTCTTGTTTGTTTCTTTGTTTTTTGTTTGTTTTGTTCTTGTGCTCTGGTTCTTTTGTTCTTTCTTTTTTCCCTTATCCTTTTCACCTTTTTTCTTTCAAACATGGATATCCAATAAAGATAAGAAAACAAATAAATGGCAATGATGATAACCCGTTCCGGTCAAAAGTTTCAGATGCCGGATCTGAAAGACGGGCCTGAGCTAAATAAATAAATAAATAAATAAATAAATAAATAAATCTGTCTTGAAGTCGACATGTTTTGATTACGAATCCCGAAGGAATTTCCAAATCATCAGATGAATGCAGTGTAACATCAAATGTTTATTAATGTTTGTAAAAACTAGATCCAAAATAGTTTTGCTGGTGTTACTAGTCTCAGAATTTATCTTTGTATACATTCTTCATTATGTTTATTTCCACCAAACAAAGTTTGACACCAAAAACTTTATGTTAAATAGTGTATTTACTGCCGTTTTACGTCTGCTGGTGAATAGATGACCCCTAGATTTCAAAATGTATCCTTCATTAAGAATGGTATGAATAGCTGTCTATTTAAAAAATTCCATATATAAAATAAACAAACAAAAATAGTCCTGTTATGGTTACTATTAATTACTGACAGAAACAATTACCAAAAGAACTAAAGACAGTAAAATTCAGATAATACTCATATGTAGTAATAAAAGAATTTCTGAAGAGTATCAGAAAGTGAATTGAATTCTTTTGATTCATATGGGTACAATTAGAAATATAAATACTACTAGCGTGAGCATATCAACTATTTATTATATTTAGCATGTTTTTATCAAATTATGTGACAACCATCTCTTTTACACTGCCATCAATACTACTGGAGTTGTTCATATGTGACTGTTCATTTTTGACCTACCTGTCAAATTCGTTCCTGGAATGGTGTTACCTGTCATGGCACCTGCCGTGATGAGAAAGAGCAGATTTCGTTCCTTGAGTTTCCGTTCTACTAACAGGTGACATAAAATGTCTGCTTTTTACTTTCTTTTTGATTGCAGGTCTGTTTGCAGATGGGGCCTGAAGAATAAAGAAATCTTGGATCTCATTCTGTAGCGATTTGCATCAACGCAATGCAAATTTTGCGATTTAGTTTGCGATAGTCGACATAGCAGCAAATTACTTGTAGCATTATTTCTTGTTGCTTTGTCTTCCGCAAAATTTGCCGAGCCATTATGTAATGAACCATTTTACCAGTGAAAGCTTGTGGTTAGTATTTAGTTTCTTCTGTGAAGCTCTAGAAGCTATAGTAGTGGCAAAGTTTTCATCTATTCAACTTTCTATTTAAGAAAGCTTTTCTCTTTATGTGTGTCACATGTCTAGGATTCTCGGGGCCTTATGCAGAGTCGTTTTGACGTATGATTAATGTCATACTAAAGGCCTGACTACAACAAAAACACACCTTATTCGCTCTTTAGTATGGCATTAATCAAGCGCCAGAACGACTCCGCATAAGGCCCTCGGAGTTTTAGCTTCCGAAACTAATAAACAGAAAGATCCTATGAAAATTTAAAGTATAGTCGTAGTTATGCACTTAATTTTAGGCGAACTAACGAACACTCATTGAATGCTAGTGACAGTAAATTATTTCCGTTAGTTGAAAATCGATTACTAATGAAAGGATATTTTTTATCGCACAATAAGTATTATGTTTCGGAGGAAAATCGTAATACTTGGAGATTTGAATAATTTGGAGGAGACAGATTATGTTAATACGGAAATGTCCAGTTAAATTGGGACGTCTGGAAGACCAACGCATGTCCATTCGTTTATGCTTATTTGTTAGTTTGGTGCTGGGTACGAGTGCCGTGCTGAAAACCATATTTCAAACTGAATTCGTGGTAATTACTATGAAAGAGAAGTTCAAAATGAAAGCTATTTCGTTACTAGTCCAAATGAATACCATTCAAGAGAGTCAGCTCGCTCATGAATGACCCGTCACTAGTTCGTACTTTTCATTCAGAATAATTGTGTGGCTAGTGTTAAAACGACTCTTTACAAAGTGAATGTAATAAACACATTTGCGAGCCTGGTGTTAAAGAGAATTTCGACATTCATAAAGCGTAACTCGACCGCCTTTCATTGAATTTGATTGATCTGCATTCTATACGACCAAGGACTATTCACGAACAAAGACACATAAAACTTTATGTTCTGAACTTTAGCTCGGTTCTGATCTAATGAAACACTTGGGTCTTTTTTTAACTGAACCGAACTTAAAGTACTGATGTTTGTAATACGTGCAACTTTAACAAAGATATGTATGTGTAAGTGGAATAAAATCTATATCACAAACTCCTCAGTATACAGAAATAATTACAATTTCATACTTAGTTAACAACTCTAACTTTGTCAAATCATCATAGAGCAAAGTGTTGGAATCAAATACTATCGTATTGAATAGGTATTGGATGTGTTCCTTTGAATCCACCTGTCATACAGATTACGTGTGAGTCCTAAGGTTTTGATACTGCCTGTTGTTGAACTGTCAAGCACAAGGTGCCGAAGATATATATCCCACATATGTTCGATTATGTCCTGTCGATTGTGAAGGCTATGGAAGCAGTAGTTTACGTCGTTACACGAAGAAGGCACACACCTTTCGAAAGAGCATTGTCCTGCTGAAATATAGCGTCCGGATTTGTCTGAGGAAAGGATGCGAAATCGAACTGGTGGGACTGTCTCATTATACAACAGCTGAGGTTCCGTACTGTGTCAAATTTCGTCCAAACTACCACATTGCCAGTAGGACTCTACGAGACTCAACATTTTACACTGGCAGATTGCACTCACCATAATAGAATGTAAGTCATATTCGACTATCTTTCTAGAAGGATATATGATGAAGCAGAACTCTTCGGGAACACAACTTCCAGCTATAGAGTATTCCAATGACGCTGCTAATGTGCCGATTGTCAACACGTATGTAGTATTGGGTAACGAAATAATCTATTCTGTCAATCCAGCGTTCAGCATACGGTGTCAAATTGCACAGACAGCCAATGTTACACCCGTTACCATACTCTGTCTGTCGGCGACAATCTAGGTCTATAGCATCCATACAGACAACAAGTGCATGTTACTGTGATGTGATGACATTCCGTGGTTAACTTTCCGAGCGTCATCACATACGGTTCTCGTTTGTTTATTGCTTTCATACATGTATCAAAAGTGTATTCCATGTATGCACATTCGAACGCAATCACGGGGGGCGCGGTGGCTCAGTGGTAGAGCGTTCACCTCTGGTGCTTGGGGTCCCGGGTTCGATCCCAACCCCCGCCAAGTGAACTTCGTGGTGGACAAACACCGTGCTCGTGGGTTTTCTCGGGGTTCTCCCGTTTCCTCCCACTTTCTTCATTCCACCATTTTCATTCATCTCTCATTATCACAGTTTCCTTTAGCCTCACCGGCATAACCGTGGGACGTAAAACTTAAAGATTTCATTTCATTTTTCGAACGCAATCACCTTTCTGTGCCGCAACGTTTGACGTTTATGAAATAATGGTGATGTTTACCTATACATTTCTTGTTCGCTTGCCCAGGATATAGTATCAGAGTGCTGCAGTAACCGCTCTCTTACAGTACTAATTAGGACTGTCAGCAATGTTAGTATGTTGAACAAGACCTAGGAATAAAACGGTATTTGAATCTTTGCATTGCGTTCAAACTGTAAACTGTAAATTGAACCCTGATCCTCAAACACCAAAGGTGCATAAGTTGGCTACTAGGCTGCAAATTGGAGTTTTCTAGGCACTATCTTAAAGATATTGAACAAACGGTGCTTCTGAGCTCACCATCCTACTGAAATTGCAATAATTCTTACATGCTATCTTTTTGTATAAATTCTGTGAGTTTGAACGCATTGTCATCAGTATTTAGTGTTGCAATTTTCACAAACAGAAGTGTATTTATCAAGGTCGGAAGAAGACTAAAGATGTAGAAAAGTGACAGCAAGTAGGACTAGTCAATTATACTGTAGATAAAATCCTATACTCAGCTGTCATTACTTTATGCCTTCTGCTTTAATCTTTTTTGTCAATTCTCACCAAATGATGCGTTCTTCTATTATAAAAATAAAATTCTGGTAAATTAATCTAAAGTTTTGTCTCATGGAAACGCAAAACTCAGAAGAATGCTTTTTAGTGAACACAAAAATGTAATAGCTCTTTTTCAAGTTTTTGATGTGATGAGAGTGTTACTCGGGGCGATACAAACATGGAAGCGACAAGGCAGGAAGAGACTGCAATATACTACAAAGAAAAATGTGCATTTCATACTACTTCTTCTACTACTACTACTACCTCGAGGCAAGGGTGCCCATATTGTGGTTTCCAAGGGGGGGGGGGCAAATATACGAGACATTTCAAATATAAGTTCAAATTTTGCTGTAACTAATGTAAAAATTCAACTGGGTTTTCGATATTCCGAAGTACGATTTCTTCTAGGGGGGCGAGCGTCCCCCTTGCCTCGAGGTTTTTTATAACTGAAACATGAGTATAGACAAATAAATTGAATTAAAAATAAACATCCCACAGAAATAAGTGAAGTTGGTTGGTGTTAAGTAAATTTACCTGATAAACAAAACCAACGTCTCTTGAAAAGAATATATTTTCTTGATATTTCTTGATATTATTAATAAAAGATATTAATAATACTTCTATAATCATTTCTCCTTTTAATGTATTTTAGCTTACTGGGTAAAAAGATTGAGTATTAAATTCAACTCTTAATTTTTGGTGTAGTTTTAACTTAGCTCTTAGTTTTGGTAAAGTTTGTTGAAGTCACATCGGTAAAAATTACAATTATATTGCTAGGTTAGAAACGGTGAAAGTAACCTTTAAGAGGAAGAAAATACTATTTTGTGGGACTTTGAATAGAGTTGAGAACAAGAATTTTAGAAATGATCCAAAAATAGATCCAAAGATTCCGATTTTGGTCAATAATTAGATTTTGGATAAGGGCCACAAAAGTTTGGAACGGCCGCATTAGTTACGGAATAAAGTCATCACACAGAGTTAAGTGATACTTTAGGTTTAGATACACTGTATGCAGCACTCTAGATATAAGGCGTACAAGAAAATGTTTGATTCAATGAAATATATTGGATATTTTGGATCAGGGGCCACAAAATCTTTGAACGGTCCCTAAATCGATTTTTCGCGTTTTTTACTTAGTAAGCACAACATACTGAGTAAATTGTTAGTTTGGTTTGGCTACACTATATGTAGTTCTCAAAATATGGGGCGTACAAGAAAATGTTTGATTATTTGAAATATATTAAATTTGGTGGATCAGGGGCCACACAAATTTTGAATTAATCCTAAATCGAGTTTTCATATTTTTTACGGAATTATCACATCATACTGAGTAAATTGTTAGTTTTGGTTTGGCTACACAATACGTGGTTTTCAAAATATGGGTCGTACAAGAAAATATTCAATTGTATGAAATATATTGAATTTTGTGGATTAGGGGCCACACAATTTTTGTGCGGTCCCTAAATCGAGTTTTCATTTTTTTACGGAATTAGCACATCATACTCAGTAAATTATTACTTTTGGTTTGGCTACACTGTATGTAGTTCTCGAGATATAAGGCCCAAATATTTTTTTTTTTTGCCTGAAATATATTGGGTCTTTTGATCCAAAAATACTCATAAAATGCCGCGTGTAGAGTATTCTACTGTACGGGTCAGAAATATAGACATTACGCAAAAATGATGAGAAACGATTGGAATCTTTCGAAATGTGAGTGTGGAGAAGAATGGAGCAAATTAGCTGGGTTGAGCGGAAAATAAATGAAAATATGTTAGAAATGGTGAGAGAGAAAAGAACAATTTTAGATATTATTGAGAAGTGGAAGGAAACTGGTTAGTTCATTAGCTAAGAAGATATGGTATCATGAGGGTATGGTGGCAGGAAAGAGAGGGAAGGGGCGAAAGAGACTTGAATTAGGGAAGGATACCAAAACAGAGAAATCGTGCGTGAAGACCAAGAGGTTAGCGGAAGACCTTGGACCATGGAAGCTTCTGAATTGCAGCAAGTGACCTGCCAATAGTGGCAGAATTGCCTGTGATGATATGATGATGAGTTTTCTTCCTATAGATTATAGCAATTAAGCTGTAATATTTGCCGATGTGATCTCCCTCAAGAGCTGCCACTGATTGTATGACAGAAAATATTGTAGGAAGTCGTCACATACTTACTTCGCTCTCAGAAATTGTTATGTATTCGTCTGTATTGGTTAGTTGATGCTTTAGAAAAGTTCGGTATGTTGATATCGCAGGTATTAGGGGCATTCGCAAAGTGTGATGATAAAAATAACTTTCTTGTAGTTGAATTATTATTAAGAGCGTGTTCATAGTAGTAGTGATCTTCTAATGTACCTACATCGTAATGTACCTACATCGTAATGCACCACGTGCTTGTGTTTACAAACAGCCAAAATGTGCTTGTGTTTACACACATTCTACACGTACTCCTACTTATAAGCAACTAACACGTACACTTTACTAAGGGGGACTGCACTTGCAGACGACGGAGACAACAGCGACAGCATAAGTCACATGACGAGGATTGAACAGCAGCGCTACCGCCTCACCTAGAGCGCTTATATAACTAAGATGATTCCATGGACAGCGATTAGTCTCGGCTGGTCAATCCCTCCTTTAGCATGATCTGAGCTGTAGTAGATACCTAACCCAAGCCTCTAGTTTGATTTGGAACTGTAGCCTTTCCTTTCTGCCGCTTAGCTTGTTTTGGAACTCTGTTGAGATTTCCAACCTCAGTCACTTAGCTTGCTTTGGAGTTCTGTGGTTCTTAATCCCCTCTCTGCTTACTTCGGGGCATTGCGGATTCCTAATGCACTTCACCTTGTTTGCTGCGGAGCATTGTCAAGATCCTGACCTAGGCTGCTCGGGCTTTGGGTCATCTTTCTCTGTCTTATATTAGAGAATTTATATTATTGTATTATTTCTGTAAAATACTGTGTATAGAGAACTTTTATAATAAAAATCTGTAATGAAAGGCGATTCCGAGTTAAAATTTACTCTACCAAAGCTCTACCTACTCCTGCAAGCAGAACTTTACAATATATTCACATAATCGCATGTGTACGCTTTAAATAGTTTAAAGACTGCAAATGATGTATTTTAAAATGAACTCGGCGTAAGCCTAAAACGTAATCTATCCGAAGGAACATCTAAAATAGCATCCATACGGAAATTACGGGAATAATACTTTTGTGTGAGATCTTTCCAATTATACAATCTTGTGAGTCATATGAATTTGGGTTGTTGATGTTGAAAATCACTAGGTTAATTTAGAGATCTGATACAAAGGTATAAAGCGCCATAATAACAGCAAACAGCTCTTGAACCTTTATCAATATTGTAAAATTCTGCTAAAGTAGGTAGAAGTTAGTGCAATTACACACGGTAATTTTTTCTCTCACTACCAGTTTTATTACAAAACATAATATAATACAGTTCCACTACATAAGTACAAAGTTCACTAAAATTTAGTAAAAGTATGTATCCCTAGGCCGGTTAGCCAAGCGGTGGCTTCCTCAGAAAGCTCCGCTGCAAGCTAAATAAGCTGGGTAGGACTCTTAATGCTCTACTGCAAGCACATCCCTACGGCAAGCAAAGCAGGAAAGGAGAACCACGAAGCTCCACTGCAAGTTGGGTGGTTTTGTGGTTATGAATTTCTCCAAATTCCACTGCAAGCTATGAGATGGGTTAAGTTCCCAACAGAGCTCCACTGCAAGCTAAGTGGGACGGAGGTCTTAAAGCTTCACTGCAAGCTAAGACAGGGAACTTGACCAGCCAGAGCCTGATACCAGTTGTGGTGGTACACTGAGAAAAATCCTTTCTCCGGACAGCGATATATTGTACAAATATACGGAATCATCTTGCTCACTACATAAATCAGTATGGAGCATACGTTATCTGTATGCCACATAGGCACTGCTCTTAGATGTTACATCATGCCGTTGCAGGATGTCTGATATCTAACAGTCTCCCTTATACTACATATATACTGTATATGTATGTTACCTTCGTCAGCTATATGTTATATACGTCCATTTGTATATGAGATCCTGATGGCCTATATTGTTTCATACGGAAAGTACGTACGGATGGAACACTTATACAGAAAGTATTATAAAATATGCGTTGCATTTATAATTTTACTGTACATTATGTCCAAAAACTACAGGATTTACAAACGTAACATATGATTTTACGTACGCATCATACAATTTTTTTTCTCAGTTTATCCGCTCCTGTGTAAAGGTGGCGTTAGTATTACTTTTCCATTACATGATGAGTGATGGCGCTGGTTCCTGTCGTCTGTTTCTGATAGTATTTTGTAGTAACTGCACGTGGTATTGTTTATAAATGAAAGCATATGTTAATGTTTACAATTAGAACCATGTGCGGGACATCAGAATATGGTGGAAGTGGCTGTGACCATGCAAAAACAATTAACATAAATTGAGCAAATGACATCGGTTATCAGAAAGATAATTCTAATGATGTCAGTAACTGAGATCAAGAAAATATGGTTACGAAGGTTAGGGTATTTAGAGAATAAAAGAGATAGGTAAAAGATAAGTAAATGTTCAGAAACAAATTAATGTGACCAAACCTAAATTTACCAACTTGAAGAAAATATCTACAATCAAGAGCGCCCATCAGAGGGGCAAGGTGGGGCGCTCGCCCACCTAGAGGAAATTGTATTTCAGAATATCGAAAATTCAATATAATTTGAAACTATTTCTGAAACGTCGCTTATACTTGCCCCCCTTGGAAACCACAACATGGGCGCCCTTGTCTATCATACTTCGTATTCTTCAAATAGGACAATAATGAATTAGAAAGTACACACTTGATAAACATCAAAAGGAAGCTGTACCTGACGAAATCCCATTACCTGACAGAAGAACTGTCAAACTACGCGGAAATTATTAGTGAAACCATATTTCAACTCAGAACTAGGGGCAATCAAATTTCTTAATAATCCTTAGATTAATTTAGAGAAGAATACTTGGGAGGCTTTCATACAAAAACATGTGATATACACCCCAGTAGTTGTAAAATAAATAACCTCTAATTTTTTCATGAACGATTTATTGAAAAATATAAAAGTGATTGTCAAGCAACACTGGCAAGAAGAATTTCCTACAGAGATTCACTCACATAAAAGGAAACTATACTTGTACACTAACTTTAACTTTAAATTCGTGGACATTGCGTGAAAATATTAATATTTACTATCTTTACCTGTATACATGTGGAATCCTAAATACGGCAATTTATCAATCTAACACAACATGTTAGAAATTCTAGGGATTAGTTAAGGATGTGTCAAGCCAAGAATAAAGCCTGTAAAAAGTGTGATAATAGTCACAATGATGGGGAGTGAACAAGAACTACCGAATGTATAAAATATGAAATGGGATATGAAGAAGATGGCGTTAATTGTCAGGAAAGCTTAAGATAAAAATCTTCTAGGAACAATAGCGATGAAATATATTCATTCAATGAAGGGACTAAAATTATAAGGAAGTATCAAAACTCTACTTCAACAATTGATTTATTTTTCAATGATCTTGAAAATACTGCAAATAAATTTAATGACAAGAATAGAACAGGTGACTCAAAGTAATATCAAACTCATAAAGATGTCTTCTACAACTAATCAAAATAGGAAAATGAACTTGAGACAAGAAAGGGATTCTTCACTTTAAAAATAAAGGGAAAAAGTAGAGGATTTGATTGGGGCTATAAAGACAATGGGCCTTATGCAGAGTCGTTCTGATGCGTAATTAGTGCCATATTAGAGTTCGACTGACATGTTTCTTGCAGTAGTCATGCCTTTAGTAGGAAGCTAAATCATACGTTGAAATGACTCTGCATAAGGCCCGATATGTCTATTAATTTTCTGCCAATACAATATATTCCTAATAGAACGAATCAGTATAAGGACATAAGTGTTTTATTTTTTCACAACGTACTTTTCAATCAGAATTAATCGAAATAGTAAACGGTGAAGCGGAGTCAAAATGAATACAATTCACAGGGAAACCATTAAAAGTAATTTTCTGCTTAATGAAAATAATGAAAAACCTTCAAAATATCATGGGAACAAGAGTTAAGTATCCAATATTCAATCGAGAATATCGTAATAAATCTTCATTCTTGATTGCTTCATTCGGTAGAAGAAGGGAACAATAACCTTAATACACAGAAAGTAAATGCTAGACACTACTAGCGATGAAGCAATTCTTGGCGCCAATATTTAATCGGCTGAAGTCCAGTTATATTAACTCATTGTTGAACACAGCTGCCCAAGAGCTTAACGACATTTAAATATAAGTTGTTATAAAGTAAATAACGAGAGTTGTACTTATTGAAATCTACAGAACGTACAGCGGATATTGTCAAAGCAGTTATGGAAAATGTCCATACTTTATTAACCCTGGAACACACGTACAGAAAAAGGTTACGTGAATACACAAGTGGGGTGCCAGCGCACCCCATATAATTAAACGCTACTAAAATTATAATTCACGAACTTAAACATATTTATTTCACTTTATCACTTACAACAATACACAATAGTAGTTTGTATGTATTTTTGACTGACACAGTTATTCCTTACTGCATGAAATGCAGACACCCTTACTGTGCTCAGCACAAACAGCCACTTTGCATCTGATACAAAAAGATTTGGTTTTTCTGTCCTTATTCCTAGGGCACATTCGGCATCGTGCTGGCTTTGGAAGATAGGTTTGAACCAATTACAGATTATGGTTCTTCTTGAATACCAAGGATATTTCTGATATCATGAGACAAATCAGTGGGAATATTCTTCTTGAGGCGCTCCAGCATGTAGACTCCAGCTAAATGCATCCGCAGTTCTTTCAGAAATTCCTTTCGTATGATTTTCTTCTTTTGACTCACTTGATTGGAGAACAGAACCATTGCGTTAACGCCAGCCTAATCCAACATACCATGGAGAAAACGCAGAGGCCATCGTCGGTTTTTTCTGCTAACACTATATATGTGAACTAACTGATCGAAACAGTCAACACCTCCTTTCGTTTCATTGTAGAATTGTACAATGTCAGGCCATTTTGTAAACTTGCTTCAACCTGCACGCACTTTCGCCATCATACAATTAAACAAATATGCACCCAAAGTATCTAAAACGAATTTCGTCAAAAATTGAACTTCACATTCGTAAATACACAGGTTGGGTGCTGCAGAACCCCACCCTTTGATTATATTCTCTTCTGAAACGAGATAGTTTACTTCACACCCACCACCTTGAATGTCACACTCCAAAATGAGAATACACGGAAGCACCAACGAATGTGCCTGAGAACAGCAGCACAGTGGCGATAAGTGTAACTTCTGGGGTGCTCCAGCACCCCCTGTATATTCAAGGGTTAATTTAATAACTAATTTTCCCTTTATATCATTATCTTACAAGAAACCTGGACAAAATAAAAGAAATCCATTTCAAATAAATAATTACATTTTCTAACAACTCAGAGACGATTAGTACGGAGGAATCGCAAAGGTTCTAGTGAATATTAGAGCATATAGTACAACAATTGCTCTCAGAAAGAAATCCTAATAGTTGTCTGAGTAACACTATTGAAAACGTAAAATTTCTAAATTTGTTCATCACTCATTAACTCATCTTGCCTTATGAACTTTGAATCAAATTGTTAAAATAATATCATAATTTTAACACAATAGCAGGCAATTTTAACACACAATAACCTCTCTACGGAAACAACAAACGCTAACAATGCGATGAAAAAGCTAGAAGCATTGTTCAATTCTATTTGTTACTTTAACAATGCTCCTCGGTTGAGAATTTCACTTCAAGGTGAAAGTGTTCCAGACACGACTGTAATTAAAAACCACGTTTTCATAGAGGCTCAGTGGGAAGTTTATTATTATCCTTGCAGGAGAGACCAGAAAATTATACTGTTTCGAATACACAGTGTGTGAATCTCAGGGCTTCATCATGTGATTAATATAGAGAACTTTCAATTCAAATTACAATTCGTAACTAAATACTAGATTAAGAGAAATATAAAAACACTTTATTTAACAAAAAAATTAATTTGCGGCTGCAAAACAAGGCAATAGACGCAATACCTATATTGATCAAATAATTAGAAGTATTATAATAATATTAAGCAATAGTATTAAAAAAAAGCTAATAATTATCATAATCCTGATGCTAACAAGAAGAAAACCGACATCCAATTTGACGAAATATAGAGTACCGAATAGTTGATTAGATTTTATGTGTGTGTGTGGGGGGGGGGGGGCACGGTGGCTCAGTGTGGTAGAGCGTTTACCTCTGTTTACGGGTGTCGTTAGCGGGCGTCTCCCAGAGTTTAGTCAAGTGTATTTAAAGAAATTATACTGCTTTGTATATATAGCTTTTGTCGGAAAGAGGATTTTGATTTTGATTCGTCCGACCCCTCTAGATTTGAAAAGCTAACGACGCCAGTGCTCTGTTGCATGGGGTCCCTGGTTTGATCCCAGCCCCCACCAAGTGAACTTTGTGGTGGACAAACACCATGTGCGTGGATTTCCTCGGGTTTCTCCCGTTTCCTCCCACTTTCTTCATTACACCATTTCATTCATTACTCATCATCACCGACTCCTTTAGCCTAACCGGCATAACCGTTGGACGTAAAACTCAAAGATTTCATTTCATTTTTGCTTTTTTTTTTAAGTAAATAATCCGAAAAGAACTGGTCCCCGAAAGCAAACTACAGCTTCTGCTATATCCCAGATAAGTAATTTACAACCTAGCATAGTAATGTTAATGTAATTTTGAATTATGAAATATAAACGAAATCGTTAGAAATGGACAATTTATGAATTCTCAACCTCACACTAACTATCCTAATTTTTCGTGTGGGAAGGAATAAGATACGAATTCCTTCCTTGAGAATCTTACACAAACCTATTTTTAAAATTTGGTCCAAATACGTTAAACTGTGACTCCAGACGAGTTTATGTACATCGGAAAGATTCAACGGACGAACAGCCAGACAGTTATTCGAAATTTAGTTTTGAAATGTCAGTGGGTGTAGAAGTCACGAAAGTCTCGAATTTTACTTTTCTCTTGATCACCATGCTTCTATCTTTCACATTAATGGTTCAAAATTAAAAAATAAATAAAAATAAAAATGAAATAAAATCTGAGTTTTACGTCCCATGGTTATGCCGGCTAGACTAAAGGAGACGGTGATAATGAGAAATGAATGAAATGGTCTATTGAAGAAAGTGGGAGAACCCCGAGAAAACCCACACACACGGTGTTTGTCCACCACAAAATGCACTTAGTGCGAGCTGGAATTGAACCAGGAACCCCATGCACCAGAAGTGAACGCTCTACCACTGACCCACAAAATAAAGAAAGTTATTATATTAATATGTTATCGATGATAAATTACGTGTTCGTACACGTAAACAAGAACTGAAAGCATATTATACAGAATATACTATTAATAAAGATGAAAATGTTCGTGTCCTTTGACGCCCATTATGTCTAACGAACGCAGCATGTGTAATACACTGCATATGTAAATATAAGCTACAATATTATTCTGTTTCGGAAACAGGAAATTTTCCTTTACCTCTTTCACACACAAACTTACATTGAATTTTTCAGTGTGTGAGATATGTCGACAGTTATTAAAGCTTCGGAATTCGTTCTCTCAGTAACAACGGCTGCAAGCAATTGTACAAAATGTATTTCGTTTATCTTACCAGAAGCGTTTTGTTCATAACATTGTACTGCAACCCACATGCTCTTTTTCCTCTTCCGAAACACAGTTACAATTGTGAAATTCATATGTGCTTCTGGTTTCGCTCGAACATTTCTATTAAGACAATTTACATATTCGTGTAAACTTGATTATAAAGAGACAGAGATTTCTATTTGTTAACTTACGTTATACTGTTCTTACAAGTAAAATTCAGTAACTAATTTTCCAGCTTATAATCGTAATGAATTACAGAAGTTACAAAATAATTAACACAGTATAACTTTTTAATATATACTTAGTTATTTCTATTACGAAAATAGTTTAGTAAATATCACAGAATCAATTCGGAAAGTAGACAATCTTGTATTTGCAAAAATAAATAGTTTATTTTATAAAAACGAGGAAGAAATTCAATATATTTTATTAAGTATGTATACACTTTTATAAATAATAGAATACCATCATTGACTCATGACCAGATCTCTGAAGTTATTAAGTGTAGAATTTTTGGATCAGAAGATGCAATATACATAGTATTTCAATCAAAAATTTTTCTTGTAGGCCTTATATCTGGAAAACTACATCTGTAGTGAGGCCTTATATCTGTAGTGTAGCCGAACCCAACTTATCAGTTAACTCACTATGATGTGCTTATTCCGTACAAAATACAAAAACTCGATTTAGGGTTCTTTTAAAAGTTTTGGGGTCCCTGATCCAAAAACTAATAATTGGCCAAGATCGTAATTGCTTGATGCATTTTTGTTTGGATCATTAATAAAATTGGATCATTCTAAATAATAATTTACTCACTATCACTTATGACTTTTTATTGTGTTTTAGCTTATATTTTTTAAGAAGACATTTTAGTAAATCTCACAAAGTCAATTGGGAAAGTAGGTAACCTTGTATTTACAAAACAAAAAGTGATTTTTTTTATTTTGCAAAAAACGAAAGGATGTATTCAAGTTTATAAATAATAGAATACATCCACTGACTGATCACCAGATCCCCGAAGTCATTAAGTGTTCTCCTTGTATATACTTTAGATAAAACGAGGTTTTGCGAAATATAGCTTCTAAGGATAGCTTAAAAGGGTTTTCTATTTTGCCATTTACCAGATCACTGAAAGTATTATACGTAAATTCTTCGCAATTTTGTATAAATAGTGTTCTTGGAGCTTAGATTGTAAATTTCTAAATGCTAACCAATAAATGGATATCATAACAAAATTACGTCTATCTGGAATTTTCCAAGCCAAATGAATAACGATATATTTTAAAGTTCTTCATTGATATATTATTGAAAGAAATTCTTTTATTTGTGTGTAGAGCTCCTTCTTGACTATATGGATAGCATACATACTTTCGCCATGAAAGATTCTGGTTCAATTCCTGGTAGAAGCTCATGTTATTCAGATCCTGTGTTAACCTATATAGTCTTATATGTAACACACATACAGGGTTTTCATAAAGTCTGGACGGAAGTAATATGCTTATAATTTTCATAAAGTGCTCATAATGAAATCAAATAAAGTGCAAACGGTAGCAGAAGGATTAAATTTTTAGTTGGCAACACTGTTAGATAAGCGGCAACTCTGAACACGTTGAGAGAGGGAGAGAGAGGGCAAGGGTCAGTTTCTTACCAAATTCCATCCATTGTTGTTTTCATTGTTGTTTCAATGTTGACTGTTAAAAGTAAGTTGTAAGCTGTATTGGTGTGTGTGTCTTTTAAAGAAATAAATAAATGAAAAACTCCTCTGAGAAGACTATTTTATTTACCGTATTAAAGACGGCGTCGGTGAAAGAGAAAGCGCAATGTGTTTTGTGGTACGCAGAGCTAAAATCACCAATTCTGGTGTGTCGAAAGTTCACCAAAGAGTTCAAAAAGCCGGCACCGACTGAGAGTGCAATCCCAAAGTGGCATGCTAAGTTCTTGGAGACAGGAAGCGTCCTGGACCGTCCTCGAAGTGGGAGGCCGCCAACATCGCCTGCAACAGTGAGCAGGGTAAGGGAAAGCATCATCAACAGCACCCCCTGCGACTTCTGGCTTTGGGGTCATGTGAAAACGGAAGTTTATGCAAAGAAGCCAAGTGGTTTGGAGAACTTAAAGGACAAAATCAGGGCGTCTGTGGCACGCATTTCGGATCAAACACGGCGGAACGCTGTGAGTGGATTCCAGCGCCGCCTACGCGAATGTGTGGACGTAAATGGCGCCCAGTTGGAGGTGTGGCGGTGAATGAACTGAGCTGGTGCAGATAACAGGTAAATATTTAATCCTTCCGCTACCGTTTGCACTTTATTTGATTTCAATATGAGCATTTTTATGTAAATTATAAGCGAATTAAATTCGTCCATACTTTATGAAAACCCTGTATATAATTAAATATTGCGGTCCCAGTTCATTTAAAATTACTTTACCATCCAACAAAACTTACCACGATAATTATTTCAATAAATTAAACTGTTTTTTTTTCATTCCTGTTAAACTTGGTATTTCCTTGATACTTATCATTCATTTTACAGAAATTAAAAATACACTTCAATTAACTATTGTTTCCTCATTTATTATATTTTTAACAGCATAAATAAAACAAGTTTAACTAAGTCTGGCCACAAACATTGTTATTATAAGCTACTTTATTGCCCTATAACTAAACATTATTCGGCGTAAGCTCTAAACTGCGATAAACAAAGCTAAGTGAAACTAAATCTCGCTGATTTGCTGTTGTCCTACCGACGCTTGTACTCCTCCGCAAAATAGTTCATGCGACTGCATTATTACTTTTACTATGAAGCTTCATATAAAACTGCTATATTATTATAAATGACAAAAATATAATACGGATTATCTAATAATACTGCAATCGAGTGTGGCTAATGAAACAATAGAAATAAACACTAAGCATGCGCAGTAATTACGACACCAATTCAACTGTGGACCAGAGATGTTCACCCTCGCGAGGGTGGCCCTCTCGAGGGCATCCTCACCCTCAAGTTCCCTCGCCCACAGTGACGCGAGGGCGAGGACAAGTTTTGGCCGCGAGGTCGAGAGTACGCGAGGGCGAGGACAAGCATCGATGGCGAGGGTGAGGGTGCGCGAGGGCGGGGACAAGTTTTGGCCGCGAGTGCGAGGGTGCGCGAGTGCGAGGACAAGCTTTGATGGCGAGGGTGAGGGTGCGCGAGGGCGAGAAAAAGCTTCGACGAAGAGGGTGAGGGTGTGCGAGGGCGAGGACAAGTTTCGGCAGCGAGGGCGAGGGTGCGCGAGGGAGAGGACAAGCTTCGATGGCGAGGGTGAGGGTGCGCGAGGGCGAGGAAAAGCTTCGACGAAGAGGGCGATGGTGCGCGAGGGCGAGGACAAGTTTCGGCAGCGAGGGTGAGGGTGCGCGAGGGCGAGGACAAACTTCGACGAAGAGGGCGAGGGTGAACGAGGGTGAGGGCCAAGTGTTACTGCGGGAGATAACAGGTGCACGATGGCTAGAGACAACTTCCTTCAGGAGAACGAGGGCACGCGAGGGAGGAGGACAAGCTTCCTTAAAAGCAACTGTTTTGGAGTTTGTTGTTTGACCTCTTTTGGAGAGAGGCAAAATTTAAAATATCCGCTAGATGAAAAGTTAGTGTCACAGCAAGGTTATACATTAATCGTATTTTTCCTTTTGCAGTAGACAATTTCTCGTGTGTACGTACATAATTATTAAAAAATAATGCAAATAAGAATAATATTTGATTTTTGCCATGAAAGTTTCCGGGTAGAAATAGCGCTACATTAAGAAGTAAGTGTGCCTCATTGTTGCCCTCCCTGTGTTGGAGACGTTTTAGATAAGAAGTGTCTATTACACTGTCATGTTTAGAGAGTGTTGATAGAGAGACAGACAGTCATTCACGTCATTCAGCAGTAAATGACAAGAGCGCTGATATCTGAACAAACACAATCAATGAGAGAACCATCAGAATGCAGTAGATCAGATGGAGAAAGACTTGATGGAATGACTTTGGTTCATAGATGGCCATTTTGCTCTGGACTCTCTCGGACTCGGGCTCATTTTTTTCAACTGGGCTCTCGCTCATTTATTCCTTTGGAATCGTGCTCGGGCTCACTTCCCTCAGTTGGACTCGCGCTGACTTATTTCATTGGCGCTCGGGGTAGCGCTTAAGTATTGAACCCGAGAACGGTTGAGCGCGAATGCCGAGCTAGCGAGCGTTGGGCTCGTGAGTTTGGATGCCAATGAAATGGGCTGAATAATAACATACATCCTCCTACAATGTCCACCACTAATGAAGTTGTTACAATTAATCGGAATTTTTAACTTTTCTTAGTTTTGTGACAGCCCAAACTATTATCTGAATCGATATTTGTTAAAATAATGTCAGTCACTATTGTATCGATTTTCATTGTTTCTGCTTTTATAATCTACGTGGGTAGAGCTATCATTTAGTTACAAAATAAATAATATGTTTTTTCTTGTCCTTAAATAGAAATATCTGACACGTTAATACTGAAATTTTGTTAAAAGAGCTGCTTTTAACAAAATAAGTTCCACAAGACATAAGTTGTTTATGCAGCCGAAATTTGCAACTGTTGACTGATTGCCGTTTAGCGTCCTCTTTCGTCGGCGAGGCTATATGAGAAGTGGACCTATAGGTTTAACGCGGAATTCGATCCACTGTCGTTCAATGTTCTCCCACTCGGAATTGTCCCCAGGACCCCATGCACCAAAGGTTCGCGTGCAAGCCAGTGAGATAGGGTTTGTATGTTGTGTTGTTCAATGATTTTTATTAGGAATAAAATACGTTACAGGATGATATACTGATTGTAAATATTATAGTGCAAGTATTGAACGATTGTGTGGTAAAAGGAGAAATATAAATTTGGACAAATTAAAAAAAAAGGCCTGAAAAAAACTGTAGGATATATGAAACATATAAAACTTAGGAAAATCCACTTCAGCAAAACGAGCAGGATTTTGTTGTGGGTAAACAGTTTAATCATATTATTATTAATTTCGCACAAATGTGCCACACATCATAGCATGGGCGGCGATTAGGAGGGCAAAGGTGGACAGTTACCCCCCCATACTTTTGAAATGAACCATTAATGTCGCTATATAGTTTCATTTGGAAATATAAAGTTTTTGTATGTATTAAGGTTCATAGAATGAAAATGGTGCCATAAAATATTTGCCGTTCCGTGAGTACGTATTAGTTGTCTTCCCGTGCAGTTAAGAAAGCTACAGGAGTTGCGTTTTAATTGCCACGAAAAATGGTATTGTTCAAATTCCTCAGTTACGCTACATACATCAGGGATGGCCAACGTGTTGACTGTCAAATTCTGACAGATAGTTCGCGGCAGTCACTTTACCGCCACTCATCAAACCTTGATTTCACCCTCACCCTCATGAGAGCCGCCCTTGTGTGGCTGAATACTTATGCTTGCATCGTAGTTCAAGGAACATTTTGAAGTAAAGGCATTGGATACTATTGATAAATGATGTAAACGTCACTATCGACCGAGATCTCCATTGTAACAATTGTTCCATTTTAGGTGTTCCACAGTAAGTTATACGATGATATGTTTAGTTTCCTTTCTTTAGGGCGTATGTTAAGCAAGGGCGGACCCAGGATGGACTTCTGGTGGGGGTAGTGGGTTGTAATACTGTTACCTAGAGCTACTTTTAAGAGCTCCAAACTCTGGGATGCGTTTTATTTGTATATATAAAATAAAGAAGTTTCCTCTTCTGGGGGGGGGAGCGATCGCCCCGATCGCCCCCCTGGATCCGCCACTGACGATAAGGAAATAATTCAACAAATAGGTTGAATAATTGATGCTCTGATCCTCACGAAGGAGGCCTTCTCGAGGCCTCCTCACCCTCAATTACCCTCGCCCTCAATGATATGAGGGCGAGGGTGCGCGAGGGCGAGGAAAAGTTTTGAGCACAAAGGCGAGGGCGAGCGATGATAATGGACAACTCCTATCGCGATGGCGAGGGTGCGCGAGGGCGAGGACAATCTTCGATGGCGAGGATGAGGGTGCGCGAGGGCGAGGAAAAGCTTCGACGAAAAGGGCGAGGGTGTGCGAGGGCGAGGAGAAGCTTCGACAGCGAGGGTGAGGGTGCGCGAGGGCGAGGAAAAGCTTCGACGAAGAGGGCGAGGGTGCGTGAGGGCGAGGACAAGTTTCGGCAACGAGGATGAGGGTGCGCGAGGACGAGGACAAGCTTCGATGGCGAGGGTGAGGGTGCGCGAGGGCGAGGAAAAGTTTTGGCCGCGAGGACGAGGGTGCGCGAGGGCGAGGACAAGCTTCGACGGCGAGGGCGAGGGTGCGCGAGGGCGAGGACAAGCTTCGACGGCGAGGGCGAGGGTGCGCGAGGGCGAGGACAAGTTACGACAGCGAGGGTGAGGGCGCGCGAGGGCGATGAAGAATTCCATTCGAGAGGGCGAGGAAGAACGAGGGCGAGGGCGAACTGCTACTGCGAGGGCGAGGGTGAGTGAGGTCGAAGTAAAATGAACATCTATGCTGTGGACGGGTGTCCTGCTTTTAAAGTCTGAAAGATGACTGGCATGAATCTCGGTTCTGTGAGTGTTGTGGTGAAACACCAACAAGGCAAACCTTTACTCACTAATCAACAATTGTTTACGAGCAAAATTCATTTTTTTAAAATCTTTAGAGTTTCTTTTCTTTCTTTTCTGCTGCTGCTGTAAGTATCTGGACAACACGAGACAGTATTGTCAAAATGCACGTGTATAATTTGCTTCTTCCCATGGGGAGTGGGAGTGATACATCACTAGCCAATCGTATTTGTGACAAGCGGAAGGATACAAATATTTTGTTTATCGGAGTTTAGAGCTTACGCTGAACAATGTATAAGTATACTTGAACATTATCGTTGCAGTCTCGCCGTTCCGGTCTCATATAGCTTCAATATTAAAACAGGATGTTAAACCCCAAACAAATCAACCAAACACTTCGATATGTTATTATTAATATTATTATTAATGTACAGTGAGGGAGAAGTGACTATATTTCAACTTTAAACTATGTTGTTTCGGCAGTTGGGGTCAATTGAAAACTTTTTGGTACAGATATTATGTTCATTCTGTTATTAATTACTGGTATCACAGGGGAAATAGTGCAAATATTTATAACAATTAACACGCAGTGCACCATTTAAAGCAGATGTGCGAATTACGCACTTAATTTGAACAATGCTGGCGAAACGGGTATGCCTTTGAGTTGAAGTGGTTACCCTCTAATAACATTAAAATATTTATAATAGATTCTATTAGTGCTACACGTAGACCTATAACTACTGTATCCTAGATACACTGTGAACATCGGAAACACATTTTCAGGCTTAAAGTGAAGAATCCCTTTTTGTAAAAGTAGCGGTTTCAATGGAAAGCAAACTATATGCTTGGCCAAATAATGCAGAGAGAAGTGAAAACTCATAAATGGTCTCTGAGCTGCTTAGAATATTTAAGGACATTTCTGTCATACACAATGTGCTCAGTAAGTTCCGAAACCACATCGAAATAATATCCTTAATGAATCAGACACATTTAGTACCACGTTAGCTTTCTACATACTTCCTTCTCGCAACGAAACTCGCGGGGCCAGTCGAAGAGGCTTCACAAAGAAATAAGAAAATCATTTACTGAAATGCTGTTCAGCATGATTGTCGAGTTTGCTTGAATCGATGCAACATCTTCAAAACGCTTCTCCTTGAGAGTATATTTGAGCTTAGGTACTAGTGCAAATTCCGAGGACATGTCCCCTCATTAATCCGATTTGAAATGTGTTTTTTGAGGGAGAAATTTGATTGTGTCCGGTTGCCACAAAGGAAAATGAGATGAAATTAATGTCCACTCAGAATAAGCCTCAAATCTGCCCGCCTTCCAATGTTGAAGACAACTCTGCACCCCTGATCCTCCACAGCATTGTTTCTCAGCTACAGAAATATTTTGAATATCGATCTTACCTGTCTCCCCCAATGTTGAAGACAGATTTGCGCTGTTGAGCTTAGAGAAGAGCTTGATGTTCACTGTGACGAAATAAGGAAAATGTAAGGAGTATTCAAGGATTCTGGCTTTATTTTTGGTTTTAAAAAAAACTGATGCACAAAAAAATGGTGTCAGATGGTACACTTTGCTTCGACTAAGACAATTATGTCCATGTACGTTCTGCATCATTCGGTATGTTCTGCATCATTCGGTGCGTTCTGCATCATTAGGTATGTTCTGCATCATTCGGTGCGTTCTGCATCATTCGGTATGTTCTGCATCATTCGGCGCGTTCTGCATCATTCGGTATGTTCAATCGCGGCTCTACTGCATTTAAAACAAGACATGACTGCAGTGTAGTTGCTCCGTTCCCTCAACACTGACAACGAAATAAAGAAAGATGAATGTGATGGCAGCGCTGAACAGCATGTCAGTATACGACTTGCCTAGAGAGGCCGGAACTTGTCCCCCAAAGTTGAAGCACAAACGATAGGATTAGTGTCATTGGTTAGCGCATCGTTTGTGATTGTTTGTATACAAAACCCCAAAACGATGGGGTTTGTGCACAAACGATGCACTAACCAATGGCACTAATCCCATCGTTCGTGCTTCAAGTGGGGTGGCAATCCAAGCATTTTATTTAAAAAGAAATAGCAAAAATTTATATCCACTTTCCTACTCTGTTTTCAGATTTTCGCTTATATCTCAGAAACGAGACTAATCAAGCATAAACGATGGGGTTTCATGCACAAACGAACATAAACGATGCACTAATCAATGACACTAATACCATTGCTTGTGCTCCAAGTCGGCGGCCAAGTTAACTCACCTGTTACCCAGGGCGTTTAAGAGCCTCTGATCTCGCAAGTGTATGCCGTGAGAATGATATAGAAAACTAATATGGTAATACGTTTTCTGGCATCGTTAAACATTTTACTCCGAGATAGTCCCGGAACTTATTAAACACACTGCTTAAGCTCTAAAGCTAACATTTCTTGGTTATTTGTAAAGATCATTTAAAAACAAAGCTAATTTAACTATTATCATTAGATCGATGGAATACTCTTGAAGCAAATTAAATTTGGTTGTTTGTTTAGTTGGAAAGTAAATGTTATCTTGAAAGCAGACTACAAATGACAAATTACCAGCTGTGAGCTCGAGAAATTTGATTTAGCTTGGTTTCAAGTTTGAATAATAATACCTAGATAATAACAATAACAAGAATCACTAAGTGGTGAATCTGAGATCCTCATTAAATACAGAGTGTTTCAAAATGAATATCGGGATCTTAAGGCTTTGTAGTATACATTTCAATTAACTTACAGTTATAATAACACATCAAACGGAAGAGTGCTCGAACAGTTTTGTACGCACGCATGCACATGCACTATTTCTTCTGTCTGCCGTTAGATAGTGCTAGTAGCAAAGATGGCGACTAATGAGCCGAAAGCTTTTTGTGTTTTAATTTTGTACAAACTAAATCTGTAGTTACTGTCCAGAATTTTAAGAAGATGCTCACAACTACATCCTTATCGTTTGCAGTTGCTACAAGGTCTAAAGCCTACAGACTACGGTTTACGTGCCAATTTTGGAAATGAAATATTGCTCCATGACGATGGAGATTTTCTGGATCGTGTTGTCTTCAGTGATAAATAGACATTTCACCTAAGTGCTAATGTGAACACTCATAATGTTCGCATCTGGATGTCAGCAAATCCTCAGGAGTTAGTACAGTTGCAACATGACTCCCCTAAATTAATTTTTTGTTCATTTTGAAACACCCTGTATAACAAATAATTTTCAGTAAATAGAGTATCCCCAGATCACTGTGGCTGAAAAACAGCGATTTAGCTAGCTTCTGAAAAACTAATTTATGAGATTAAATTTATTTTAGAAACAAGTTTCGAGAAATTGACTTTTTTTTTTATTTACAGTGTCGTGGACCCATAATAACTTCGATTAAACAAGGTACAGTAAGTTTTCTATTTTCAAGTGCAAGTTGTGTGCTTCTTTTTCTTTCTTTCTTTCTTTCTCGTTTTAAATAAATAATAGATTCAAGAATGTCCAAGAGGAGAGACGGATCATTGTATCACTGAAATTTTAGAAAGGAAAAAATAAAAATGTAAACGTTGCTATGAAAGGTGGATAATTTTATACATGATCAACTATTTTAAATAAAGATGGTACCATGAGAGAGAGCTTACGAGAGCACAGAACTATCCTAGCATCCCACTTAGCAAACTCTACGTAGGTAGAGTTGACACCTTTCCAAAGCAAAATGTTAGGACGCTTCATGTGGTTAGCCACCTTTCCAAAGCAAAATGTAGGCGATACTTCAAGCAGCTATTCGAAAGGGCGGAGGAGAGAAGTACCAGCGTTTCTTCTTCCTTTATAATGTATTATCAGTTTTTGTATAGTGAAGAGCGAATGAAGTGTAATTGAAAAAAGGAAACTAATACAATTTAAAATCATATAGGCACTATAACAACATAATATATAACCAAAATACGGCTAATTCGAATAGTATTTAACTTCGATTATAGGCCTATATGTAACGTGCAAAGTAAGAAATAGAAATAGTGAACTATCCTAATATAATTTAACATAATTTTTGTTCTGGGAACATTACCATTTGTATTTGTTATTGCTTCAACTACTGACACTCCCAGGTCAACTGCTGCTATTACTGTTGCTCACATTTAAATATATATTTCTGGTTACTTGGCGCTGCCTTGAGAAATCGATCTTCACCAATTAACAAATTGAGCTTAGACTTCCCGTTGCCAGACACATTGCTACCTTCCTGGCGCTGTTGTAAAGTTTACCATTATTTTTAAGGGTCTGTATCATAATGTTGAAAGTAAGTATCAATAATATAATAATAATACAGTAAAGCCTCGATTGTCCGCGGAATTGAGTGGCAATGGCACCTCGGATAAGGAAATTCGTGGATAACCCGAAAAAAGATTAAAAATGAGGCGCAAACACACACAACAAAATATAGAATCACTAAAATAAAGAACAGTAAACAAAAACTAATATTGTACTGTTAACCTGTCAGTAATTTTCGATCTTTGCGCTGTACGGTCTATTGTATTTTCCCATTTTTTTCTTTTTGTTTCGTAATTAACCCTCCAGTGGTCGCCCGCGGACTTTCTCACTCCGCAGTGAACAATAAATGTAATTTACTACCATGCAAATCACTCTTCCCAATTCCCGTTTTTCATACCTTCCAACAATCGGCTTCCGCTTATCAAAATAGAGTTGCACTTTGAAACCTGCACTACTGTTGGAAATATTGATTTTTACAATGCAATTTATTTTTATAGCTTAGAATATACAATACTTACTTGTATGTGGGATGTCAGTCCACAGCGACTATAGATATACCACATTGACTTGATCCCTAGTCTTTCGTTGCAAGCGCTGCTATCTGCTGAAGGAATTCCACTCGCTTTTTCTCGCTTAACAACAGCTGAACCCTTATTAGCTCAACGCTTGAGTGTGTGAGGGTGTGAGCTTTAGTTCGCATTTTTGCCACGGTTCAAGACATTTTAGCAGCACAATACATATGAAAAATTATTCAACACGACTGCAGCAGGTTGTAAAAGAATAGCGGCACTCGCAGATAATCGGAGCTTTACTCTAATAATAATAATAATAATAATAATAATAATAATAATAATAATAATAATAATAATAATAATAATAATAATAATAATAATAATAATAATAATAATAATAATAATAATACTTCTTTTCCAACTTCATCAATAAATATGAAAATCGGGACATTTTAAAGTCCTGACTGAGCCACATTGTGACGCGGGACATTTTGTATGAAATTAGGACTGTTCTGTCAAAATCCGGAATGGTGGTATACTATACGTAGCCCCATGCAGATGAATGGTCAGCGTGGTAAAGAATTTATATTGTAAAAATAAAGTAGAAAAATGTGTTAATCCATAAAATCTATGTTGACGAAGGAATAATTTGCCGTCCATTATATACTTCGAACATCATAACTTTATCTACTTCTTTTGTACTGTCTACGGTGTCAGTTGAATTGTTTGGTAAATGGTTAGTAAATGCTTGCCAAGACGGTCAATTACAACACATGGTCAATATGGTAGGTTTTGGCAGGTTTAGAAATATTATTCCCGATAACCCGGCATCTTTACAAATTCGGCCACCCTTCGGTCCATATTACACCGAGTTTTCGGGACCCTACTGTACCTACATGCTCGTTTCGACCATTACCCTTCGAATATTAATATGGAATACTTATCGAAATCTCTCTGTGTTAGCGCCATGAAATTTGGTATATGGACTTTCCATTTAAAATAATTAGGCGGGTGTTTCTGCGTTTTGTCGTATGAACTAGAATGGAAGAGAAGTGGTAAGAAGGAAAAAAAGAGATGGAAATTTCAATTATTATGGTAAGATGTCCATATCTCTTAATCACTTATTGTTAGCGACATGAAATTTGTTATTTTGAATTCTTATTGGAAATAATAAGGCACGCGCTGTTGATATAGATAAGAAAAGAGACATTGTAACGATGTGTTAAAAAAAGGGTAATTTTCAGTAAGTTTTGGCTTGAGGAACAGCGCCATTATAGAGTTATATCGAACTAAAATTCTTGGTTTGGTTTTTCGTCATAAGTCACACCTAAAAAATTGCGTGCATAAAAAAAATAACTTGTAAAGAAATGGAACACTTTTGTGTAGGGATTTGATAGTCTTTCCAATGGGAATTCATAGTGAAATTTTTGAAACAAATTTACCAACTCTTCTAACATTCACAGAGATCACTTAATATATTAACATTCCATTAAACTGTAAACTTTCGGCTTCAAAAATTTAACTATGAATTCCCATTATACAGACTTATTAAAGGAAATTTAGAGGAAAGTGGGGATTTTGGGGGCATCTGGACCCGCAGAGCTCACTCCCTGCGTATTCCCTAATTACAAGAGTTTTATGCTTTCTTAGAAAAGAACAAGAAGAAAGAAAACATGAAAAATTTCCTGCTTTAAAGAACAGACGACTGACAAACATTCATTCATAATGCATAACAGACTTTCTTTTGAGAAATGAAAACAAGTAGCAAATAAAAAAAAAATGCAAGAATCGATATTAGTGGTTGAGGAAACGGTCATGTTTTGGTTCTGTACACAACGGTAATTGTGTCATTTCTTAGACTTGTGCGTTGAACTCGACGTTTCAGATTTCCCGTCTGACTATGAAGGGCCTTTCGTTGCAACGATCAATGTTTGTTAAATAATGTCTTTTTAACTTTTGGAATGGCAAATCGATATATCTATATTTTTTGTCGCATTAACTGAATGAGAGAAAAAAATGGTTTGTAGCAGTGAAATACATTTATATTACTTATTACTATTAAGTGAATTCAAAATATAAAAATGAATGTTTAATACATATTTCTACTATTAGGATCACGCAAGTGCTCCTTATAAAGATTGTAACAGATAGCTAGAGCAATTATCTCGGCCGAATCCGTTAATAACGTCAATCCGTTAGCATCTTCACGGCTAACGGTGACTTACGTCCACCCGTTACTTTAGTCGATAACTTTTGAATGAAAGTAAAAATTTTTAATTTTGTTTCTAGCAATTATCTCGGCCGAGTTCATCAATGGAGTCAATCCGTTAAGATTCTCTCATGTAACTTTAACTTATGTTCGCCCGTTACTTCAGTCGATAACTTTTGAATGAAAGTAAAAATTTTAATTCTGTTTCCAGCAATTATCTCGGCCGAGTTCGTTAATGGAGTCAATCCGTTAAGATTCTCTCATGTAACTTTAACTTATGTTCGCCCGTTACTTCAGTCGATAACTTTTGAATGAAAGTAAAAATTTTAATTCTGTTTCCAGCAATTATCTCGGCCGAGTTCGTTAATGGAGTCAATCCGTTAAGATTCTCTCATGTAACTTTAACTTATGTTCGCCCGTTACTTCAGTCGATAACTTTTGAATCAAAGTAAAAATTTTAATTCTGTTTCCAGCAATTATCTCGGCCGAGTTCGTTAATGGAGTCAATCCGTTAAGATTCTCTCATGTAACTTTAACTTATGTTCGCCCGTTAATCTAACGATAACTTTTGATGAAAGTAAAAATTTTAATTCTATTTCCAGCAATTATCTCGGCCGAGTTCGTTAATGGAGTCAATCCGTTAAGATTCTCTCATGTAACTTTAACTTATGTTCGCCCGTTAATCTAACGATAACTTTTGATGAAAGTAAAAATTTTAATTCTATTTCCAGCAATTATCTCGGCCGAGTTCGTTAATGGAGTCAATCCGTTAAGATTCTCTCATGTAACTTTAACTTACGTTCGCCCGTTAATCTAACGGTAACTTTTAAACGAAAGCATATTTTTGAATTCTGTGTTTTACGAAATATAGCTAGAACAATCATTTGGTCCATGTTCTTTACTGAAGTCAATTTATTTTATCATTTCCACGGATAACGGTTACATATATTTTTCCTTACTTCACGCAATAACTGTCGAACGAAAGCAAAGTTTTGAATTCAATTTTTTTTTTCAAACAGATAGGTAAAACAATTATCTCACCCAAGTTGATTAACTTAGTCAATCTGTTAATATTCTCACAGGTAACTTTAACTTACGTTCGCCCGTTAATCTAACGGTAACTTTTAAACGAAAGCATATTTTTTTTTGAATTATGTGTTTTACGAAATATAGCTAGAACAATTATCTCGCCCAAGTTCGGTAGTGAAGTTAATTCATTAACATTTTCATAGGCAACGGTGACTCACGTTTTCCGTTACTTCACGCAATAACTGTTGCACGAAAGCGAATTTTTGAATTCAATCTTTTGCAACAGATAGCCAGAGCGATTATCTCAGTCGCATTTGTTAATGCAATCAATCCGTTAATACCTTAAGGGGTAACTATGATTTTATCTGTAAATGTATATATATTTCATTGTCTACTATTGAAAGAAAAATGTGTAATTATAGAATGCAAGAAATTACAATCATTAACTGGTTTGCCAACATGTGTTACGATAGTAAACGTGATTTTTTGTGTTAATCACCAATGCAATGGATAATAAATGAAACATTGCTAAATGTGTGTTGCTACTCGATTAAATCCCGATTTTAGCTTCACACAATTCATTTCGATATTATTGAGACGAGATCGAGCGTTGGCCTTGAGAAAGCAACCAAAATCAAGAGAAGCATTTGTTGATCGAGACGAGACCGGGATGATGATTTTAGATTCGAGACAACATCAAAACTAAGAGTGCTATTGATCGATTGACACTGTATACAGTCATCTCGTATTGTCGTGATACCGTCCCCACTTCCACTTCCGTTTGCAATAGAGTAATAACCAGGGCCCGGATCTTGTTGACCTAAAAGTTTCTAGACCTATAAAATGACACTAAAATTCCTGTAAAATGTCCCTAAAATTCACAAAAATTGACCTTAAAACTTGTGTTTTCTTAAATGTTTGTTTCGTAAAACATTGACTTTTTTTAAATATCCATTGGATTTTAATTAACGTTTGTCACTCATATTCAAAAAGTTTTGTTTCAGTTAGTTGCAGTCCGATGATCATTTATGTTCGCTGATCAGTCCATTGTACGGCATTGTACGTACTGAAAGCGTCAATTCACTCCCGAGTTGAAACTAGGAAGCACTCTTAAACAATAAAAGTTCGCAAGTGTAGACTACATGAGAATAATAGATAAAAACCCTGTTTAAAATCCTTGTACGCCTTCTAATCCATTTTTAGTTATTCATATGATCACATCTTTTGTGGTCAACAACCCAAAACTATCCGTTCGGCCACCTACCAACCTCCACCTTTCGTCAACCAGCTACAGCTTAGTTTTCATTAGCTTGTTAAGAATGCAGTTTTTCCACCCCAATGGTCAGGAAGCATGAAAAGAGATTTATTTATCTTCGTCTTTTTCACATCCGTAAACAGTGTTCATTTAAAGATTTCCTTATGTAGAAGAAAAAGAATAAAAAGACCATAAGTGACCTAAAAGTTACCTTAAAATATTAAAAAATGACCTGAAACTTCAAAACGGCAAAAAGGGACCAAAAGTTGACCCTAAAAAATATATTTTTAGAACCTAGAGTTGATGGATAACGTTTTTATTAGAACTTGCCTTGTCTTATGCGTAACAGAAAAAAGTTGACTTGTCAACAAAATCCGGGCCCTGGTAATAAAGGTGATGATGGAATATGTCAATATGGTACTGAATCCATACAAGGAAACTTCTCACTTTCTATTGCTATTTCTCTGCTAAGGCGCTCATGAGTTCGGAACTCACGTTCACTTGACCTCACCCTCATGAAGTGAAAGTGAGATTGTGTGAACGCGAATCAGGATATGAGGGTGAGATCGAGTATGCGTGATGTTGAAATGTGAGTGTGAGGTTGAGCGTGCGTGATGTTGAGATGACGCTATGAGGTGAGGTTGAAGCGATGTTGTGAGCGTGAGTTCGAGTGAGCATGATGTTTGGTTAACCATGTGAGTGTGAGGTCGAGTGAGCGTGAGATCGAAATGATGTGAGCACAGGGATGGCTCTGGAATGTTTTATACCCTCGGCGAAAAACATGTCTGCGCCTCCATAATCTCCTTCTTCCTCAATCCCAAATCACAGTGCGCCTCCATAATCACCTCTGACATTTTCACCGCATCATCACGTTGTTATCATTTGTTTAAGCATTAAATAAAACAAAATTTACTCCCAATGTCTCTCTCTATAGTATTAATAAGTAATCTATAAACCTATTATTTTTTAGAAACATTTATATTGTTGTGGCACTTGGAATGAAATTTTACTAATATAACTACAGGGCAACAGGAAATTAAAGTTTTATTGTAATCTAAACCATGTCGATATCCATTGTAAATATAAAACAAAGGATGGTTAAGACAAAGCAAAGACGAAGTTTCCTAATTCAGTTTTAGTTATTTTGAATTTGTATAATAATTGAGTAGCTTAAAAGATGCCCGCGTCAGTTGTTATCTGATTATATAAATGTGGTGCTCTGTGAAAGAAGGACCTTGGAATAATTGACAGTATAGAGCAGGAAAGGTGGAAGAGGTGGATATTTGGTGCTACATCTTTTAAGCTACTCAGCTTTTGACAGAATAATTATACAAATTCAAAATAACTAAAAATCAATTAAGAAACTTCGTCTTTGCATTGTCTTTACCATCCTTTGGTTTATAATATATTTATTTACAACGGATATAACATGGTTTACATTACAATAAAACTTTAATTTCCTGTTGTCCTGTGGTTATATTAGGAAAATTTCATTCCAAAGGCCGCAACAATTTAAGTGTTTCCAACAAATAACTGGCTTATAGATTACTTATCAATACTATAGAGAGAGGCATTGAGAGTAAGTTTTGATTTATTTAATGCTTAAACAAATGTGAAGGGATAATTCTTGAAGTAGAGCTCAGACTTTAAGCTTCCATTTAGTACCTTATGTAGAAACTTTAGGTCAGTGATATTTTTGCGAGCATCCGGAGTTTGGATATTCAGATAATACAGGAGATCTTTAGTCATAGAATGAACAGTAGGAAAACGGAAACGTACTATGGCCTGATAGACGTTCCGCCGCTGCATATAGGTGAGTAGTAATCGATCTTGGGTGATCCCACTTTTCATTAACTTTCTCTTCCTAAATGTGTAGGGCGCTGGCGCACGTACGCTTTGGCTAATGTTGATAAACTGCACATAAAAACAATACCTGCCATTCCACCCCTAAATGTTTCTGTCCTAGGCAGGCACCTAGGTTGTCTGTATGCATGAGACGGCCCTGTGTGAGCATGAGTTTGAATGAAGTTAGTGAAAAGTGGGCATCTTTGAAAAATATAATGCTGAAAAATAAAATCGTAAATTTCCCCCACTTTTAGTTTGTTTGTGTTTATCTCAAGTACTCAATAGGTTTACAGGTTCTACTCTGTCCACAGATTCTAATGGGTCAAACGATCCAAACTGGTCCAAGAGTCAAACGGGTTAAACGATCCAAAGAATTAAAACGGCCTAGAGACGAATCCAACATATCAAACGATCTAAACAAGACTAACGGGTCAATCGGTACTATCGGATCGACCCGTTTCAAATGGGTAAAATTAAAAGTGCAACACCGATCAAACAGACGAGTGGGCGAGCGGTCCAGAATCGATACAATTTTCTGAACACACACACACACACACACACACACACACACACACATATATATATATATATATATATATATATATATATATATATATATATATATATATATATATATATATATATATATATATAATTGTTCGTTTAACATTCTGAAAATATTTGTCTTTATTACAAAGTATTGTTTTAGTTATAATTTAATCACAAAGTAGTGATCAGATGCCCAGCCTGAGGCTAAATGTAAAGGACACATTGTTATTTATCTATACGGCATACGAGTTCCTGCAGTTCATGACATTTTTCCTGCAGATGCACGGACACAAAAGCACTGCATCATAGAACTAGTTTTTTTTTTTTTTTTTTTTTTTTACAAAAAATGGTAATTTCTTTTTCTGTTTGAAATAGGAAAGAGGACTTTAATGAAAACATCCACTGAGGCAACATTCAAAGTTAGGTTTGCTTTCAACACGAACAAAAAACGGGCTTTTTATATGTAACTGTGCGTTTATTAAATCATGTTATACAAGACAAAATGAAAGCGCTGTATTCCTGTGTTTCTTTTTATTTTTTTCAATCGTTTCTCTCCCATCCTGTATTCCTCCATTTACTGAAACCCTTTTTTGTCTTTTCTGCCCTCTAGCTGATGCGGCAAAGTACATAGTTACCATCTTCACAGGCAATAAAATCGTTTATATTAACGAAAGTACGTAGTTGGTAACTTTTCTATTTCTTCAGACACCACAAAGACTCCTTTTCTAAATTCAAAAATTCTTCGTTCCGTTCTTCTTCTAAACTCGGAAAGTTCTTGAGAACCGCATTATAACACACTCATCCGTTCTTGGTTATGCTTAAGGAACTGATCTCTCCTCTCCCCTAAACATGTAATGTGATATCTAATATATTTCTACTTACTGAATTTGAAAGTGCTGTTACACATTATATTTCAATACACGAATAAAAGCTTATATTTTGATCGAGCTTTTAGATTTAACTGTAAATCACAACGAATGGATTGCGTATACTTTACCTTTACAATTTAGTTGCAGCTAAATAAACTTTCATTTTTTAAAATACACATTGATACTGCAAAATCGCTCAAGAAAGGGTAAAGTATATTATAACCTATAATGGAGTAACGCTCAGCACATGGAGATTTCTAGTAAAATAAATTAATTTATTCTGTAACTTATAAAGAGGAGGAGGGAATTAAATATGTGACCCTTTGGCTGTATGCCGCTCCAGGTCCCGCCTACCCAGCCTGGACGTTATTCCGGGAAACACAAGAAATGGAAAGGAAATCAATCAATAGGTTGTTAGTACATCTTGTCAATGAGGGAGCGCAAAATATTTTGAGGTAGAAAAGATTTGTCTGAGACATTCAAGGAATGCATTACAGTGTCTTTAAAGTAAATATGATCAAATTAGAAGGACTTTTGCTTAGCAAAATACATATCTATAATTTTACATAAGTTTAGCCAGTTTTACCCAGATTCTATGGGTCATTTACATACTTTCTAAACGCACTTGTTAGAGACCCTTGTTTCAGGG
This sequence comes from Thermobia domestica, assembly GCF_964235325.1. Classification (NCBI taxonomy): domain Eukaryota; kingdom Metazoa; phylum Arthropoda; class Insecta; order Zygentoma; family Lepismatidae; genus Thermobia; species Thermobia domestica. Next base: position 62,301,793 of record NC_137458.1, read on the forward strand.
CAGTCTGCATGCATAACCTGATTGGTCGTCGTATTTATTCATTCGCCAGAGCGCACTGTTGCTTGTTATATAACCTCTCAGACCTGAGGCTGTGATAGCAGGTAAAAATTTTGACGACTGTAACTAAATTGGCCATTCATGACCAAAAAGTTAAAAAAAAAAGTGGTCATTTGGTGAATAAACGCTGTGGGTGTGTCACACAGTAGGGTAACATGTTTGATACCTTAGGTCTCAACCAAGCAAATACATGAACTCCTTGCCTCCAATTTAGATTAGCAGTTATACATGTCTATAGTGAAAATGGTAAGAAACAATGTTATGGTTACATGTCTATACAATATTTAAATTTCGATTACATTCGAAACAAATAAAATAAACAAGTTAAATATTACAATATACACTTATTGTAGAAGTATTCCAATAATAAATCCAGAAAAGTAAGGAGTTTCTTATTTCTAAAGGGTTACACTGAATAATTTTAATTGTTTTAATTATATTTTCAACTTCGTAAATATGTTGTTTATATTTTGTGAATGCAGTAAAGCAATTTCTTCCACTGGTAAAAGATAGGTATACGTGACAAGATGAGCATCGTACAAATGTTAATCCCCTGCAATTTTCCATTCTGAAATTTGACCTAGTAGCTTGTTTTTCGAGATTATATTCTGGCATACGTTCTTCATGGCGTGATCTTGCTTTCTTAGGAGTACAGGAACAATTTGCCTCTATTTTCGTTTCCTTCTAACGTCTTCATCATCACTGGAATCCTCTTTTGAACTTGCACTTCAGATCTTATGTAATTGATAGCTTGAACTCATAGTAATCAAGAATGTCTTTTCCTGGCATTTGGTGGCGTTTAGCCTCTTCACGGTATTCAATCCACGCTGCTGCTGCCACAAAATTGACGAAATACATCTTACAGTTAATTTTTTGTTCTTGATTTGATGCGATACTTGCATATTACACGGCCTAACATATCAACACTGCGTATATGAAGGTTGTAATTTCTGACAATTGCAGGTATTGGAACCTGCAAATACTCTTGCGCCAGCGGCGACATTCGTCGCAGGATTCACCACAATATTCGAAGAAGCAACGAGCACAGATCGATTGTCGAACCATTTTACTATTATTACCGTATCATCGTTTCCAACCACCTGATCGTAGATACCTCTACTCCAGGATTTTAGTTTCGAGTCCGTCTTCAAATACACATATTTTGGAATGCATATGTTAAACTGTCACACAATTTAAAAACGACACGTTCACCCAAATCAAATGTCTCTGGATTTTGTGAACACTTCTGGATCGTGTGTTACTCATCACTTCGAATTTGTTATCGTCGTCACTGTTTCCAAACTCGGAGTCGGAAGGGTAAAAGAGCAGAGTTAATTCTATTTCTGCTGTGAGAGCTGTAAAAGAGGAAGTACTTTTGTTAATACATTGTAATACCTATAATTCACTTTCTCAGTAAGTACATCTTCATAGATTACATAAAATTAAAAATAAAATATATTGCTGAGGTACGCCACGTATGCAAGATAGGGTGGGTCGAAAAAAACGATTTCTTTCAAATCGAATTCTAATAGTGCGAAAAAGTTGGACCATCTAGCGAAACGTGTGAGTGTAATTTTTTGAAATCGCGTAATATCTTCAGTTCGCGCATCCAGGTTAAAGTTTTACCAAATTGTCAAAAATCGTACTGTTTTTGGAACACCCTGTATAGAACACAGGTTGCTTCTGATGGCTGTAATAGAGCGCTAATTCTCAAGTAGGCATGTAACAATACACAAAAGAAAAGAAAATCAACATTGGATAATATCTTTAGTTCTTGCTCTAAGGTCAAAATCTCGTGAAATTGTAAAAAAATCGTACTTTTTTGGAACACCCTGTATAAAATAGTTTATGTTGTTATAGCCCTAATAGGGCTGTGATTTTCTTCAAGTATGTAGAAACAGGCACACGCACACACACAAAAAAAGAGGTCGAATACATTCTTCACCAAAAATAGATATTCCACAGTGTTTCATATCCCTATTTGTAAAATGTATATATTTTTTTCTTCAGAAATCAGTTTATTTCTGCTTACTAATCTGTACTCGAAATGATTGTATTACCTTGGATTTTAAAACGCGCTTTTGATTAATTGTACTAGATCATTTGACACTTTTGGCGCCAAGTTGATTTATTTGTTGCGACAGTACGACGCGCAAACCGGCGTCAATGTGCTAGTCTATGCTTTGAAGTCTCATTTAGGCAGTTCTTGTCGAGTTGTTTGAATGTTTGGTTTGTGCTTGTACGGGTGTGTTTAGTATTGCGAATTGGCGTTATTTCGAAGTTATCATTGTTCTGGAAGAGTTTCGGTGTCTTTTTGTGTGTGCACTGTGCATGTGAAACCGTATTAGAACCGAAATGGAGCATAAAAAAAACTTGCTAAAAAACAAGACAATCTCATGGCTGTATTATATTTGGATTGCCTAAAAAACTAAGTGAAAATAGTTTACCAACTTATGCACATGTGTTAAGGTCGTGTTTTAAAGAATCATATAAACTATCTGTAGCTTCTGTGTCGCGGAAAAAATGTTCTTTCTCCACAGTGTCTGAAGCTACACAAATTGAACTATTATACAAGAAGGCGTCTATTCCAACTGTGACACATACGCGAGTGGTTCAAATGATAAAATCTTACCTTGATAAATACTACGCACTAAGAAAATCTCACAATCATGATATAGGGAAAGATTCGTTTAGAAATAAAGTGAAAAATTTCACCATTCATGCAAACAGTAAACTATTTGATATATCTTCCTGCAAATGCCATATAACATTCAAGTGTTCTTGTAACAGAAGAAAAAGACTTTGCATATGCCCAATTGTGATGAACTGTAATTGCAAAAAGGAAAATAAGATACTCGTTATCAAACGAAAATTTCTTCATGATCAAAGAACGCAAAGACTTTGTTCCATCGGTAACGTCGACAGGAAGGAAACTACAAGAATTAGAAAGAAGGAAGAGAGAAAGGAACACGAAGCTGCAATTGTTACTGTTCAGGATCAAGAGGACACTACGTCTTCTGAGATTTGTTTGGACGAGGAGAATACGGAGACAGTGAAACATAACAGTGAAGAAAGTATGCAGGCAGAATATTCCCCAGCACAACAACAGATGCGATTGAAACTGACTGCTACAGCCTTAGCAAGTGATCGATTCCGTTTATCGGACAGAGCGAACGCAGCAGTTGCTTCTAGTGTCCTAGAAGACGTTGGTTTAATTACAGAACGCGACAAGTCCTTGGTTATAGATAAAAATAAAATTAGACGAGAAAAGCAGCAAATTAGTAGCGCATTACAAAATAGAGATCGAATGTGCCCTAAAGCTATATACTTTGATGGTAGGAAAGATGAAACTCTGGCACAAGAAAAGATAAGCAATAAAATGTATCGCAGAATAAGAAAAGATCATATATCCTTACTTCAGGAGCCTGATAGTCTGTTCATTGGCCATATAACGCCTAGAACTGGATTTGCAAAGGATATATCTGAGAGTATACTTTCTTATTTAAGTGACAAAGACGTGGACTTAAATGACCTTGTTGCTATCGGCTGTGATGGGACAGTGGTCAAAGGATGGAAAAGTGGGATTATTCATAATACATATTGAGGACAAACTTGAAAGACCACTCCAGTGGTTCATTTGTTTATTACATTTTAATGAGTTACCTTTCAGACATCTTTTCGAGTACTTAGATGGTGACACTTCAGTCCCCAAATCATTTTCTGGAACTATCGGCAAACAATTGAAACACTGTGAGCAGCTTCCTGTTGTTGGATATGATGAGAATATTCAGACCGAAGATATCTCCGTAAAAGAAAATGACCTGAGCAAAGACCAAAAATACCTTCTTGATATTGTTAGAGCTATAAACAGCGGCGAGTGTCCAAGTAATCTTGCAGTAAAGGATCCAGGCCCAATAAGTCATTCAAGGTGGCTTACTATATCGAATCGTATTTTAAGGTTATATATTTCGACGGAAGATTCTTCGTTTGAGCTGAAGACATTGGCGACTTAAATTCTAAAAACATATGCACCAGCTTGGTTTGCTATTAAACAAAATTCGTCTGTAAAAGATGGTGCAAAACATGCGTTTAAATTGATTCAGACATCACGATATCTACCGGAAAGTTTACTAGAAATTATCGGTCCTGTAATACAGCGAAACGCTTTCTTTTTGCGCACACTGAAAACCTTATTTTGGCCATGGCGATGGATGAACGGAAACACATAAGGGAATTAGCTTTTAGAAAATTGTTGAAATCGAGGAATCAACCACCATCAGGTAAAAGTTTGAGAAATTTTTTACCACCTGATCTCAATTTTGAAGCAACTGACTATACGGAATTGATAGATTGGTCAACGTGTAAACTTTCATCACCACCAATAACGGCCCATGTAACAACAGCGAGTATTTTGTCATTTCTAAAGACAAAAGAACTACCAGAGTTTGACTACGTAAAATTTCCATGTCACACGCAGTCCGTAGAAAGATGTGTTAAACTTGTAACAGAGGCTGCTACAAAAGTGTGTGGCTCCTTAAGCAGAGATGGTTTTATTTGGACCACACTTTTGTCATGTTCTATAATGTCAGATTTTAGTAACAAGTCTGATTTTAAAGTTATGCCCGAAATACAAAAGAAATATTTTGAAACTTCTACAATGGTAGGGTGGTTGGGAAGGGTGTGGGTGGAACTTGAAGTACAGCCACCTCCTCGTGGTGAGTTCTGGGTCATTTCTAAGATCAGAAATGAGCGAAGAGCTGCACGCTCAGATCGAAAATATAGAAAATGATGCCTTTCGTAAAATTTTCGATTTTTAAGTTCCAATACACGAACTGAAGATACTATTCAATTTCTATTTTCTTTTTTCTCAATATTTCCGCATGGTTGGGAAAAATATAACAGCCCTATTTGGGCTATAACAACATAAACTATTTTATACAGGGTGTTCCAAAAAAAGTACAATTTTTTACAATTTCATGAGATTTTGACCTTAGAGCAAGAACTGAAGATATTATCCGATGTTGATTTTCTTTTCTCCTGTGTATTGTTACATGCCTACTTGAGAATTAGCGCTCTATTACAACTATCAAAAGCAACCTGTTCTATACAGGGTGTTCCAAAAATGTACGATTTTTGACAATTTAGTAAAACTTTAACCTGGAGCGAACTGAAGATATTACGCGATTTCAAAAAAAAAAAAAAAAAAAAAACTTACACGTTTTGATAGATGGTCCAACTTTTCCGCACTATTAGAATCAGATTTGAAAGAAATAGGTTTTTTAGACCCACACTAATGCAAGAATATGTCTACAGAACTACAGATACAAATATTCAAATCGAATCATGTATTCGTATTGAATAATAAGCTACATATGTAATGAAACTTGTTAATTCACCAGCGAATTTAAATACAGCCTATAAAGAAAACATATGAGTCAAATGAGCTTCGTATACGATAATTTTCCCACCAAGATTGGCAACACTGGGGTGTTTACAATATCAGTTCATAATGCATTGAAAAGGTTTGCACTGGAGAATGTACTGAGGAAGAGACACTAAATAATGCACTGAAAGCTTTACTCTTTTCTACACTTGTAAACTGGAACATACTGGTGTGGTTGTATTCACCCTCTTTCCCCCTGAGCACCGACCAAACAAAACATACTATCAATATGTTTCTAACATCCAATTAAAATCTTTTTATCTGAAGAAAAATCACTACAAGCAAACGTCGTAAAAACAAACAGAAGTGACGCAAGAAACATTCTCCTGTAACTACATTTGTAATTGGTTGTAACCTAAGATATATTCTATACCTTCACCATTCGCTATTATTATGATGTAATAAACGAAATCTCATAAAAACACACGGAATTTCTTGTAAGGCTATAAAGCGTAAATATTATTGAGTAATATCTACTACAAATAATAACATAAATGAAACTTACCACGAGAACTTCTCCCATGTGTTTTTCCAACGTTTCCGCCAAGCTTATGCCCCTTACAGGACTCACAATTACACAAAAGCAACAGAATAATTTACTACCGCACGTCGAATAATTGAAGGGCGCCGATTTCTCTGTAAATTTGGGGGGGGGGGCATTCAGATGCAGCAGGCATATATATGAGGATTTTAAGACAAATTGCATTCAAAAAAAAATTATGCCAAATATTGTATATTCATAAATACAATGCGGGGGCATACATGAGCTTTGGAGGGGCCCTCGGCCCCCCGGGATCGGCGCCCTTGGTGATATCATAGGCACAACTTTCTTCGTTCACAAACACGACGCAAAATCTAAGGTATCACATATGATGCCCCCAGGTCTGAGGAGGATAAGACGCAAATACTTAAAACGAGCAGATTAAACTGTTTGTTGTACAGAATAAACCGCTTCAAGGAGCAGAGATCATGAGGAAACAAAAATGTGAAATGAAAAAAAAATCAAAAGAAAGAGGAGATAAAGAGTGAATCACAGGCAAAGTTAGGAAATAAAGTTAGAAGTATCTCAACAAGGTATTACACAATCTAAGTGTTGAATATTATAAATAGGCCTATTTATTTTTAAATCTAGCGAGTATGAAAAAATAGGGATATATTTTATAGCTATTGTAAATAACAATTATTTATTATGTTAGTACTTTTATATTTCAGTTAATGCTTTCTCCATATCTATTTCAAGAATAGCTTACTAGAATAAACAAACATTTATGTTTCGTTCACAACACTTCCTATTCAAATATATTGAAATTATTTAGGGAATCTTCAATTTCATGTTAATCGCTTACATTCCGCAACCCTTCACCTCGTCTATAAATTGCATAGATGCTAACGACATCTCTTGATATTAGGAGGCAGTGTAGCTAGCCACAAACATTAGCCTGACTGTGAACTATTATGAATTAGTGTGACTGTCAGACTGAGACGTTTTATTTTTACGATAAGGGCTAAGGCTATATAAATATTTTTTGCCTAGATGTCTATGCAACCTATAACTCTTAAATATTTTGAGTTTTGCAATATAAGCTTGTTTGACAAACTGAGGAGTCTTGATATTATAATGATTTTTGAAATCTTCAAAAGAAAGAAAATGAAAAGTAAATGGATATTAGTAATAAAAGTTAACGCCATCTTGTTAGCTGTTTCTCCCAAACCTACTTAAAAGCACTAACGTCAGACAGACAAATGATATTAGACGAAACCACACCTACTAGCTTGAACTTAACGATTAGAAATTAAAATGACGCACTAGACGTTTATTATTTTAAAAAATATCACTGTGCTCCTTGTCCTTCTACAGAAAACATTACACATATCTGAAGCAAGTTTGTATAACATTCCAGGGTAGCGTGACGCATAAACTGACATGTTTTCTTTTTGTATATAATTTGGATTACATATTTTAAAATTAACATCTTTATTTAATACTAATGTAAGGCAATGACGAGGAATTATTTATTCCAGGTAAGGTTCTAAATAAATAACATCTTATCAGCTTATAAGAAGATGATAAGTTGCGATAATTTTAGTATCTCAGATGCCAGTTCATTGTGGTGGGCTACAGAGCGATACAGTTAATTCCACTATTTCTCCTACAGTACAACCCCTCAAATCCGAACTAATTGGGGCTGAAGCCTGTTCGGATTTCGGGGGCTTCGGATTACCCGGGAAATAATATTACGTACTTATTTCGTCACTGAATTGGCGGTAAAACAACGACTGAGGTTAGACAGGGTGGCCCAGTAGTCGAAAGGTGTACACTCATGTCCAAAATGATTGTCGCATATCTATAACTGTCTTCTTGTAAGAATATAATTAGATAATGATTTTGAATAAGCATTAAGTCTAAAAATGTTAAAACCTTAAAAAAAACTAAATTTGTGTGATTAAATCTATTTTTTTTTTTTCATTTTCCAGCTGTAGTTATTTTTTTCCTCCTGAGAACGTGTTCGGATTTGCCGGGTTTTCGGATTTCCGGGGTTCGGATTTGAGGGGTTGTACTGTATTTATCACCTCTCAATGACTCCATAGGAAATGAAATCGATATAAAAGCTGATGTGGGAAATTACAGATCGAAATAACTAACTCTATGGCAGCGTTTCCAACCGGTGTGGCGTGAATGGGCCGCTGGCGGGCCGCGAGGAAATAGAAACAAAATTATTAAGTCTATAGCAATCAAATTGCAAGACATAAAAAAAAGTGTATATTTGTATTTCACTTTCACATTATTATGAACCATTGAGATAATATATAAACCTATATATATTATCTCAATGCTATGAACCTCTAATATGAATCTACAGTTTTATGTTTCATACCGTGTTACTTTTCTGTTCATTTTTAATGTTGAAAAAAGTATTTGTTATCATTGTTGAGTCATTGTCATAACGATTATTGCTTCTTTATTGTTGGAGGCTATTTCGTAACTTGAAATTTTAAAATATTCAATCCATTCGACAAAGCAAACATGAATACAAATTACATACATTTGTGATTTAAAAGTAAAAGAGATTTGCTTGTTCGTTTGTTATTTAGTAATCTTCCTTCTTAGTGAAAGCTAAGATATAGTTTTCGAAAAAGAAAGTGTATTTTTAAAAATCTGAGTCCTATATCTCACTGCAATTGTTTTCAATTTTTAAATTAGAATGAAAAATAAGCATAATGATAGTAAAAGTTCATCACTGTATATTCAGAAGTCTAATATTCTTCGTGTAGAGAACCAAACTATTACTTACACAGCATCTAATACTAATTTCAAATGTCTGCATTGGATAATGAACCACCTAGACTTTTTTTTATCGTAAACGAACTTGGTCGATGCTTAAGTCATGGTCTGAGAACATAAGTTATAAAGATATCTAGTGGGTGAAGGAGAGAAATATGGTAACCTTATAATAAGATTGGCAATACAATCCATATATACGTAAATACTGCATATTTTAAAAATGAAATCGACGCTGTCTGTCTCATCATCAGGGAAAACTTGGCTGAATAATTTGAAATTAATTTATTTTTAAACATAGTTAGTACTTATCTCGATCTTAGTTTCTATTATGGCACCTACTTGGCTGAATAATTTGAAATTAATTTATTTTTAAACATAGTTAGTACTTATCTCGATCTTAGTTTCTATTATGGCACCTGTAACGAAAAGCATGTCCTTAAGGTGAGATACGGGTTTAGCATTTATACCAAAAGATGGAGTGTTTCAGAAGCCTCTCTAGTTAGGAAGATGATAATCGGTTTATGAGCTCATTAAAAATAGGGAAATACATGTCCCAGTGATATCAAAAAGGGGTAAAGTGGAAAATTTTATAAATGTTATAAATTCCAATTTTGTATTCACGGAGTGGCCCATAATTATTGTAAAAGGTTTTTCAAAAAAAAAAAAAAAACTTAACTGACTTCTCACACGTAACCTACTTGTTTAAAATGTTACAAATGACAGAGACAGTATGATATGCCTACTATGAAAGTACACCTAAACTTTGCAACCCCTGTTTTGTTATGCAACCATAAACACAATAAAGAATATATGGTTGCCTATAACCATGCTACTTTGTTGTAATCAATTCTTGCATGCGTTGGGGTGATTCATACTCTAGCTTCAAAGATTACTATCAGATTTTAAAGAAATTTATACGGAACCACCGAGGATGTATACTCTTTCAAGCAAAAGAGAATATTAAAAAGAGTACACCTACGTCAAAGCTATCCGTGAATATACTTAGAACACATACACACGGCTTTAATAAAGAGCCTTCTCCTTTTTAAGTCGGTCAAAGAAAGGATACTTTTGAACACACTAAAATGAATTTTGGACATAACACTTGCATCGACCTGGGTTTTTGTAATTTCACACTCACACACACACACACATATATACATACATACATACATACATATATATATATATATATATTAGGGATGGCCAATTCCGGAATTTTTACTTTCCGGAATCCGGAAAGTAAAATCGGAAAATTCCGGAATTCGGAAAAATTCCGGAATTCGAAAAAATTCCGGATTTCGGAAAAAATCCGGAATTTGAAAAAATCCGGAATTCAGAAAAATTCCGGATTTCGGAAAAATCCGGAATTCAGAAAAATTCCGGATTTCGGAAAAATTCCGGATTTCGGAAAAATTCCGGAATTCCGATAAAATCCGGATTTCGGAAAAAATCCGGAATTCAGAAAAATTCCGGATTTCGGAAAAATTCCGGAATTCAGAAAAATTCCGGAATTCGGAAAAATTCCGGAATTCGGAAAAATTATTTTTTCTTTTTGTAATCCTAAGAATTTTGTTCAAATGCAAACGAACAAATTTCCTTTTTGTAATCCTAAGAATGTATGATGCAAGTTAAGCTGAAACTTACATCCTAAAGTATACACTACTCAATCTTCCCATGGTTAATGAGATGTAGTCCAAAAGTACGATGTACTCCTAATATTTAATTTTTGTTTTACTGTGATATTGTCCAGAGGTAAGACATATATCACACTGAGATAAACAACTTGACATAATGATGATGTTATCATACGTAGTTTTCCAGAAAATCGTGAGAAACGAATTTTTATGAAGTTAAAATATGCGTCGCTTGTTGCCAGTGTGATGCAATTGATAACTTTTATGCTGGAATATTATTATTATTATTATTATTATTATTATTATTATTATTAATCGTTTATGTACTGTAAAAGAAAAATATGAACCGTTAAGTAGTAGATTTTATCTGTTGTTTTTTGATATTTTCTAACAGTAATAACAAACTGCTTATAAATACGCAATGATTATCAAGGACAATGGCATATTAATGTAAGGACTACTCTCCAGACTAGCAATAAACAATAACCAATAACAGATAAACAATAGTTGCAAAAAAAAAAAGTAACTAAGTTGGGCATGTCAGAATGTTCGCGAGAATATAGGAACGCATTGAGACTCCAGCAAAGAGCGTTGTGTTTTATTACTCAAAGGGTCGTACGATGGAGGCATTAACGCTAATGTTAATGGCACTAATGAGCACTTACTTGCTCTAACGGTTAACCTCATTTTTGAGATGATTCTTAGAAGTGGGCGTGTTGGCATGCAGTTAGAAGACTTATATCCATTATTTAAAAAGCACACGTTATCTGTGGAGTACTAACGATTTGCGTCACTATCGAACACTAACATAGCACTAGCGACGTTTAAAGTCGAAATTGGAGTCTGACATAAGTGGCTTGTCAACTTCACGGACATTATATTTTCCTTGAATGCGAGAATTTTGCGCCCGGGAAATTTGCGCCCTACCACAAAAATAGGAAAAAATGCGCTCGCGATATATTTGGACTCGGATGTTTGCGCCCTACCGCAAAAAGAGGGGGAAATGCGACGGCTATATATTTGCACTGGGATGTTAGCGCCCTACAATTCAACTTATTTTTGTATTGTGTAAAGTAACTTCCACTCACACTTGAACTAGGCTTGCCTCTCATCATCTCAGTGTGTTACTACATCCGTTATAATATTCCGAACAAATGAAAAAAAATAATTTTAGTTCACTAAAGGGCAATCCATACAAATACAATTTTTCATTATACTACAAAATTTACAATAAAAGTATAAATGACTGATATATAATTATTTATTAATATAATCAAAGAGTATAATTTAATCTACAAAAGGCTGTTTGGCTCTACCCAGATATCTCTGTTCACAATCCTTGCGAGTTGTTTGGCTTTTTAGGATACAAAATATAGAAAAGAAAATGTAAAGTGAATGTAAAATCAGTTCAGTAATATTATCAAGAAAACTATGTACAATGTATTTGCTTGCTGGAATTACACTTCAAACACACAATTGCGTTCAGTCGTCCTTTCAGAAAAAATGTTCCGGGGGGCACACTTAGTATTCCGGAGGGGGTCACTGCTGGTACTATTCTATTTATTATTATATTATAGACGTATTATTTTGGTCTCCTCCGAGGGAGCACTCTGAGAGCTCTGGGGAGGCCAGTGTTCCCCCAAAATCATCTCTGGAAGAAGCAGTGATTGCGTTGATCCGTTGTGTTCTTTTGGCTTATATTGAAGTTTATTCTTCCCTTATATAGCCACAATGAAAATAAATCACAAATGGCATGGTTGTGGGGGGAGGATTGTTTATGCTGTAATGTCAGCCCCTCCGAGCAAATGCGTAAGCTCCAATAGGTTCTTTTGTTTCGCAGGGCTCAAACTTCCCGGTGGAGGTACATCGCAGGCGCAATTTTCTCTGTTCTTGAGGTAGGGCGCAAATTTCCCAGACGCAAAATTCTCGACACCGTTCGAATGACCTCGGAAGACTATATCTTTTTCAATACTTTTTTATATTTTTTTACTCGAGATTTCTTCATAGCTTCTTATTAACATACTTACTAATATATCCTCATTTTATTGTCCTAACCAATCAATATGGGTATGTTGTCAGTAAAATATTTAGATTGATCGAGCCTCTGGTGTGTAACCACAGTATTTCATATCATCCCTCCATTAGAAATCTTGGCTAAACGAACCAATATATGTTGCCAATAAAATAGTATAGAATGATTGAACCCCTGGTAAATAACCACAGTATTTCGTGACAGACCCCCCCCCCTTCCTATTACCATATTCTAGCTACGTGACTGACTCAGCTAATTCTCTACATTCTTTACCAAGCACACATTTTCTAAAGCGGAAAATGCTCTCTAAATACCTAAGCTCATTATTTTTAGCAGATGCACAAATTGGGTAACATTCTATCTACATGAATGTTATATATGTCGATTACTGGAAACCGCTTCTCGCTATCTATTACCATATTTACTATATAATGATTAACGTTAAAACCGGAAATGGTTGATTTGTATCGCTTCCGGTTTGAATATTACATTCATCAGGGAACTCGATTCTTAACTATTGACTCTGTACATCGTGGCCAAAATTGATGGTAATCCATCAGATAGTTCTTGAGACTGTTTGTTTCACTGACGGACAGAATGAATATATGGCTATAGAGTTTTGATAAACTAAATTCGTTAATGAGTGATGATGGAACAAATATAAGAAAGGGAACCAAGAGTAGGCCTACCACCGGAAAAATTTTCGAACACAAAATTAGCCATCGAAAACCCACATGTCCTGGGTTAGAATACCATAGATGAAAACTCTACCACTGAGTCATCAATCACCCGCTTATTAGTTTTATTAATTATTATATTAATATAAATTAATGAATGCCTGCTTATGTTAATTATTGAACAATTATATTGTATACTTCGTAAAGTCGAAAATTATAAATTTGTATTTACTGTACATACAGTGAGCGCAAAAAGTGTTCGTACACCTATGCTATTGAAACGAGAATGCCTACGAAAAAGAAACAGAAAATTTAAGAAGTGTAATAACACACACAATATGAATAATGAAAACTAAGCTTTATGAATATATCAATAAAGAACCACAAAGACAAGTTTAATGGTCAGAAAGTAAATAAATTCCGTAGAAAGTGTATAGAGTAGGCGCAAAAAGGGATCGTACACCTGACGTACGAATACGAAACAAAGATACCACAACTGGGGTTCACTAGTATTCATCTGAGTATACACCTCTGTATAGCATGACGAATAACAGAATGAGTTTAGTTGTGAATAGGAGTGAAAAAACTGCACGGTGGGCTGTCAAAATGGGAAGCAACCGAACAGAAACAAATGAGGAGACAAGAAAAGTAATTATTAAATTGCATAAGAAAGGTAAATCTTTGAGAAAGATAGCAAACCTTGCAGACAGGCCTCGTTCAACAGTACAAACAATAATTGCGATATATAATGTTTATATCACTGTGCGAAAAAAAAAAAAAAAAACTGGAAGACCAAGAGTGTTGAGTGAACAAGATAAACGTTACATTATTAGGGAAAGAAAAAAGGTTCCGAAAAGTAGTGCTGTGCAATTGGCAACGGATCTGGAAACACGCGGTGTTGAAGTATCAGCCAGTACAGTGCGGAATATTTGCAGGGTATCATGGTCGGATAGCCAGGAAAATGTTCTGGGTGAACAAGACAAATCGTATAAAGAGACTAAAGTTTGAAAAAGGGTATAAAGATAAGGGATCAGGCTTCCTTCTGGAATAGGGTCATATTTTCGGACGAAAGTAAATTTAATTTTATCGAGTCCAATGGGAGGCGTATGGTATGGCGCAAGGTGAATACAGAGATGAATCCTCAAAATCTCGTCCCTAAAGTAAGACACGGAGGAGGGTCCGTGCTCGTCTGGAGTTGTATGAGTGCCTCAAGAGTGGGTCGTCTCCACTTTATCGATGGATTGATGATCCACAAAGTGTATATTAACATATTAAAGGAAAATCTCCATACTAGTGCGCAGAAAACAATTTATTGTTCAGCAAGGCAACAACTCCAAACATACAGTGGAAAATACTCGATTGTGGCTACTCTATAATACCTTGAAACAGCTTCGCACACCTCCCCAATCCCCAGACATGAACTCCATAGAACATCTATGGTCTGTTCTGGAGACAAGAATCAGAAGGCACAGCTTCTCTACTAAAGAAAGCCTGAGAAAAGCTATTCAAGAAGAATGGGACATAATCAGTCCCGAAGCTACAGAACTACGAACTACTACAGGTGAAATCAATGCCACGAAGACTACAGACAATCATTAACGCACAGGGTAATCCCGTAAAATATTAAATATCGTAATATACTTTATAAGCATTAATTCAATCATAAGTGTACGGTGACTTTTTGCGTTTACAAAAAAGGAATTCTCTCTTTTCTTCTGAACAAAACAGTGATTGTTTTTGTTTGGCCTTTCTCTTGTATATAGAAATAAAATGTATGAATGTGTAGTCTTAATTCTGGTTATATATATATTTTCCACCTCCCGTTCTCATGCTAGCTGTTTTCAATATAAAGTATGCACGGTGTACGAACACTTTCTGCGCTCACTGTAGGTATGTTGACAATAAGCGAATGTTATTAGAATATTTGTTGAGATTTCTTTTCCTTCGCTGCCTTTCGCCTGGTTAAAAAGTAGTTTGCAGTGCTTTGGAGCAGCTGCGGGTGGGAACGCGATAATGTTTGAGACATACCGGCGACTTTTTTGTGTGTGAAAATAAGACCTTCCTCATAAAGCAGTAAATAACTGCAGTAGCAATTGTCTACGTAAGTGATAAAGACATATCCAACTCCAAGAAACTAATACAGTATATATATTCATTATTGTGTTTCTCTTTTAACAGCTACTAGCTAGGGATGGCCAATTCCAGAATTTTTACTTTCCGGAATCCGGAAAGTAAAATCGGAAAAATTCCGAATTTTTTCTAAATTCCGGATTTTTTCCGAATGTCGGAATTTATCTGAATTCCGGAATTTTTCCGAATTCCGGATTTTTCTGAATTCCGGAATTTTTCCGAATTCCGGGTTTTTTCTGAATTCCGGAATTTTTCCGAATTCCGGAATTTTTCCGAAATCCGGAATTTTTCCGAATTCCGGATTTTTTCCGAAATCCGGAATTTTCCGAATTCCGGATTTTTTTCCGAATTCCGGAAAGTAAATTTTCCGATTCCGGAAAACCAAATTTCCGGAATCCGGATTCCGGAAAATTTGGCCATCCCTAATATATATATATATATATATATATATATATATATAAATGAAAATGACTATGTGATTTCATAAATCTTGAACCACTGGACCGATCTCGATCAAATTTTCAACATAGATGAGGGTTTGGGTCTCGGATGGTTTTTATCATTTCACTTTGTTGGTGCAACTTAGGGGACGGGAAGATATTTAAAAATGATTGAAAATGACCTATATTAGTGTAGAATCCATAGTTTTCGGGGCCTCTGAGATGAACAATGACACTTGCAATGCCATTTAAATCCAAATTCCGTCCTTTATGTTCAAAATGAAACGCATTCTCCCCTTGCAAAGAACAGATTTTCTGCTAATTTTTCATAAATACTAACGCCTGCACTATCTGAATTGCATTTTTGCACATAGCTAGCACTTGAGTCGAGCTTTGTTTTTATTATTTTACTTTGGTTGAAAAACGCATCAAGAGATGGAGGGAGATTCAAACATCTTTCATACATTTTTGCAGAAGCATTTCTTTCCCTTCAAGAACAAATATTTCAACTAGATTACTATGAAATTTAAGCTCATTTTAAAATATTTTCAGAGGAATTTTTCTCTTAAGAAAATTTAATCTTTTTAACTTTCAAAAATCATTCATTGCACGTGCTTTTTTAAAAACACCATACACACTGTCGTTGTGAAAAAAGAAAATGATTCTTAAACAGTGTAAGAGGCAATAAAATGTTTTTCATTCTTATTTTGCGTAGCTTTGCTTTCAAAGGAGAATCAGTAAAACTTTCTCAAGTTGAATTATATTACATTAAGACACTTTTCTTACATAAACAAGATATTATTATACCTTACATTTTCTAAATACCAATATAAGAGGCAGAATAATATGAGTCATATCTAAAACTCCAAATAACTAACTGAGCATTCTCTCGTTATATTTGGTTACTTTCAATAATAAAGAAGCCAGGCACATTTATTGATCTGGAAATACAGCTTCTGTCTCTTTTTTTAAGAGTGTCAGGTAGATTCACGGCGCAGGAAGAGGGAGTGTTTAATTTTCTCCCGCAGAAGAATTTTATATGCGAGGTAAACTTGAGGTTGAACAGAAACTGTCAATAACTGACTTTAACGGTGTGTCATTTGGTTAGCTTTAAAACGAACTTCCAATTTCTGAATCGATGCGCACAATACTAATACCAGAAGAAAGACTTGAGTTTTGACCCAGAAAAATAATAACTATGTTCTAGAAACAATAAAGTGTTATTTTCTTTTTTTTCTTTTTTTTTTTAAGAAAAGCGTGTGTATATCATTGGATTGGTAGAAACACATTGAATGGTTTTTCTTTATTCTTTTCAATTGTAAAGAAGCTTATTTTACTCTTGTATGAGAATATCTCGGTGATTGTCACTTGTCATTTCCAGAGTCCTTGATAATACGAGAATGAACCGAAAAGTAATGCCTCTTATGGCATAAGAAACGCATTAATGAACATATAACAGCAAAAGGTATTACAGATTCTAGCCTGAAATGTCCTCTACAGGAAAATACCGTTCGACATTGTCAACCATGATTTTGAAAACATTTGCACCATCGTCGAATCGAGGCATCAAAATCATTTTGGAAAAATTAAGAGATTTGCTTCATGACCCAAGACAAAGGATATGGAGAACCACTGTGGATTACACATTACTCTCTGGGTCATATAGGTACACCTAAACCTACAATGATGACATTTTGATTTTCAGCTTCAAAGGCTCCCAGGATTTCTTAACTAATTTCTGCTCGCATCCTTCGATTATCATTAGTGCATTGCTTGGGAACCCACTTAGCATCAATAACATTCTGAACTGTAATGCATGTTCTCGATTTGCATCTGTGACTGATGTTGTTGGCCGGCCACTTCTCGGTTTATCTACAATTTGTGTTTTCCGTTTCGGAACTTCTTCATCCAACGCCACACATTTTTGATGGCCATTATAGCTTTCCGATAAACATTCTTCAAGCGACTATGGACTTCTGTAGATGAACAACCTTCTTTTGTCAGAAATTCTACAAAATTTGTTTCCCTTTAACTTCAAATCTACGGTTCTATTCAGACAATCTGAAAAAATGTAAGACTACATTAGTAAAGTAAGGCTACCTCTATATCATGCATATGTACTTGTAATACGAGAGTCGTTCAAGTCAATCCGGGACTATTTCTTATTCCAGGTTTAAATGGACGCCTACGCTGGAGGTTTTGTATGCAGTAAACTGGCACCTGTGTCCTGTTACTGGTAGGCGGCGCTCATTTCCCGCGCTTCTGCATAGAATGTTATTCAAAATGTCGGACAACTGTGTGAACGTCTACGTGGAACAGCATATTGTGATGAAGTTTTTAGTGAATAAGGGCATAAAACCTGTTGAAATCTACCGAAGACTTCAGGCTCAATATGTTGATGAAACACTAAGTTGCAGTAGGACATTTGAATGCTGTAAGAGCTTCAAAGATGGCCATGTCTCTATTACTGAAGATCCTGGTCGTGGTGGATTACAGCCCACGGTAGTCATTCCCGAGAACATTCAGCATTTGGAGCAGCTGATCCCTGACAATCGTTTCATAACCTGTCGTAGAACTGCAAGGGTGTATAATCTGTCGTTAGGCCCAGTGAACACTTTGAAATTTGTTCTTCTATTTGCTTTTTTTAAAAGTACCAGATTGACATGCACGACTAGTGAGGAAGGCATTACGTTTTGATCCACCTTCGTATTACTTGTTTAATAAGTGTTAGAAGAACTTTAAATAAATTAGAAGAACTAATACAGTAGCTCTCGTCAGTAAAATTATAAATACAGGTATGTCTAGCATTAGAAATACGAGGTTGCTAAATTGAATCGTTTATGCAATACTTATAAAAATTATACTAGTTTTCGAATTATCCACACACAATGCTTCCTTTACTTATCAACACATATCTATAATAACAGCAAACTACATTGTAGGTGATAACAGATTCGTCAGAATTTAACTTAGTTGTGCATACATATCATATCGGCTAAGACAAAAACAAATGATGTCAAATTCTTGTGTGGAGAACCTTGAAAAGGAAGAAAATGGCCGCTAGGTGTGTACTCGAGTTTAAAACTCACACTTATTTCAAATTTATACTTTACTAATTTTAATGTTAGCTAATTTTTGTTTTCGATATGATTTTTATATTGTCTAGAACAATTTAAATAAATCTGACGCTATCAACGTTTATTATTCATAACAATTTACTAGCTTAAACGTTGCAGTTTGCAACAAGCTATTCAGATCCATGACCTAGCCAGTTTGGTTACAGTTTATGCTGTAACTATTTAAACTATTATGCTTGAAACAAATAATACATTATAACAATTTCACTATAGTCGACTTGGTTGTCAGAACTGTGACTTTAATTATCATAATCCGAAAGTGTTGAAAGCAAAGGAAAGAGAGGAGAATATAGGATAAGAGATGGAGTTGTAAACAATAAGTATTGGGGAGTTTTGCTCTCAATTTTTATTCAATTTTTATTATTTATAATTCATTACTTTGGACAATTTTATTATTTGTTACAATCTTCATATACTGTTTTTTAATTTTAATACATTCATGCGCCGCTTATCCTTTCTTATTACATTAACAGTGTGATAAACAATTATATTTCAAACAGGGAAATTCGGCCATTTTGGCAAGTGCCATTTTAGTACATATGCTTACTTCAAACAAATTTGATTTTAAACAAATTTAGTGAAATAGTCCACAAGGCTCTATGGGTTGGGACTTCCTTTATAAATCTTCCGAAAAGGAGATAACTAAAACTGAAAACTGAGGAGAATCTTCATAATTTTATTTAACATCTTTTCTTCTTTCAAGATCTTTAGCGATATGATAATTGCATCGAACCTGAAATCACTATGTGCCACATAAGCAAAATGGTCTAATGAGCATATAATGGTTTTATCTGTATAATTATTCTAGAGTGTAACTTTTGGGCATCATGATTGGACTAGTGTTCCTTATTGAACCTCATACAATGTCTAAATACAACAAACTTCAATTTGATTGTACTTTGTTTCTCTCTCTATGCCTAATAACCTATTCATCCTTCATTTTTTTCTAACAGAGCCTACAATCATTATATAAATATTTTAAACAGACTCCAACCTTATGCAGATTTGTTTTGACGTATGATTAGTGTCATACTAAAGGCCTGACTACTGCAGGAAACCATATGTTAGTCGAACTCTTAGTATGGGACTAATCACGCGTAGGTGTAAAATTTTCGGAAATTTTTAACTAGCTGGTAAAATACAGTTTTTTTCCGTTTTCTTTCCGGAAAAATTGAAAAAAATTGGGAAAATAACAAAAATATTTGTATTAGGTTAGTTTTACTAGTATGGAACTTTTTCTGACGAACGCGTGAAAAATGTAAATTAAGAAATTTCAATATTGAATATTTAAAACAGAAACATTCGAAAATAAATTTGTTGTAATTATTCGTGAAAATTAACAGTCTGCACTCATTTCCTCTATGTGTCTTTTAGTCGTTTATTTCTAGTTGTGCATTAATTACAGAACTTTTACAGTTGCATACAAGTCTATCATCATGAAGGATTCCTGTTGCAACAAATAGGGCACTTGAATGAACCTGAGTTCTTAATGTGCTCTTCGATCTGGTGAAATTTTCTTAATTTTAACCAAATTACTTCTTAAAAGAAAGAGCACTATACAAATTTCACTAACTAAGACATATAATTACTATTTAATATTCAAATACAGACTTTAATATAAACTTTAAGTACAAACTTTTGTATGTAAACAAATACCTGTTTTCTAGTGGGACAAATTATCTACATATATGAAAATGAAAGTGACTATATTTACAACTCTTGGACCACCAGACTGCTCTCGATAAAATTTTTCAACATAGATGAGATTCGGGCCTGGGATGGATTTTACCATTTCACTTTGAAGATGCAACTTGAAGGAAGGAAGTGTGGATATATATTGAAAATTACCGATCTTAGTTTCCGTTGTTACTGAGATGAACAGCGACATTTCCGATGAAGCTTAAATTCAAATTCAGGTCCTCAACTTACGGAAGGGGGAAGGGGATATATATATATAAATGATTGAAAATAGAAGATGTCAATGTCGAATCCATAGTTTTCGGGGTCGCCGAGGCGAACAGTGACACTTTCGATGCCGTTTAAATCCAAATTTATCCCCGCAAACTGAGGGAGAAGGGAGATATATATAAAAATTGTGCAAAATGATCGATATTAGTGCGAATCCATAGTTTTCAGGCCGCTGAAATGAACAGTGATATTTTCAATGCCGTTTAAATCCAAATTCAGCCCCCATTAAATACTCCTAAGGGGGAAGGGTGACACGTAAAACTAATTGAAAATGACTGATACTAGTGTCGAATTCATATTTTTTGGAGTCCCTAAGTACATTGGTGCCCTTTATGCCCCAAATGAAACGTATTCTTCCTGTGCGAGAAACGGGTATTTGCTTGTCTTTAATAATAACGAACGGAAATTTCACATGTTACATTCTTTAATATATTTGTCGCTGCTAAAATTTACGCACTTGTGCGGTGTATATGTGTATATGTAAATAAGATCATCTCTCTTTTTGGGAGCAACAGGATTGCGCACACTATAGATCCCGAATTGCGCACACATCTCTGTTGGTCTTTCTGAACACAGATTTTTGCCCAACGTTGCCACAATGGTAGATTTAAAATCTGTGCGCAAAGGTTTTCCTTCAGACTAGGATAGAAACAGAAGTTAGAAATAAAATTCATATTATACTGAGGATTAACTATATATAATTTAGTCAGTAGATACAAGAAGTCATGATACCTCCAAATTTACAATCCAAATGTTAAAATTTTCTTGTCTCATAATCTGAATCCCTTTGGAGTTCTAGTACGGTACCTATTTTTAAGTACTAAATGTCTTCATTATTCGATTAAAAAAGAACCAATAAAGCTTTTTACTTTTTTTCAAGTCTAGAGGCACTGAGAACACGTTACGTATGGTTTCACGCCTATCTGCGTCGAGATATAGGAGGTGATGACATCATAACTTTAAAAAGATATTTTTTAGGCCTATTTTCATGATTTTTGGCGGATTTACTTTTGCACCTAGAAGATTGAAATTTTGTACAAACATTCAGTTCACTGAGTACTATTTACTAGATTTTTTAGGATCTCTGCGTTAGCACAAGGTGGATCCAGAGGGGCAAAAAGGAAAATAAAAGGGATTTTGTGGTTTTAAAAATCCTTTTTTTCGCGATTTTCCCGCCTGAGATACATAATGGAGACATGTGAAGGGTCCGTTTGAAAGGCAGTTTTATTCTGAAAATAATAAAGGGCGAACTATGATTCTAGGATAAATAGGGATGTCTCAGGAAATGTTCTGCCTGAGATCAAGGTATTTTACCGTAATCTGGGGCATTGTGGGGATTATTGATATTTTTCCCGCCCTGACTGTTGAAATTTTGTACAAGCATTTAGTACACCCCTTAGTGTTTTCCAGTTGAGTTTTTGGTCTCTGCATTAACACAGTGGGGGTCCAGAGAGGCTCAATTAAAAAAAGAAATATTTTCAAAGAAAAATCCCGATTTCTCTCAAAATTCCCTCAGGGACCTGATAAGGAGATGTGAATGGTACCATTTGAAAGGTTGCTCTATTGTAAAAAGACAACGAGGTATGAACTATGATCCTATGATAAATAGGGATGATGCTGTAGCCGCTTGACTGAAAGTCTCTAATTTACCTTAAAAAGCCGGAATCTATAAGGGTTAAGCATTTCATACTGCTTCAATATAATGTTATGTTTCTTTAAATCTTCCTTTTTGTGTGTATTGGTATATTCTTTCGCAATTGATCTTAATTTGAATTTTGCTCCTAAGTGTATCTTCAACAAAGAAGAGATCACCTGATAAATATCTGGACCAAATGAATTGAATTATTAATTGTAATGTTTGTGAAATGTTTCCCCCCTAGTTTCGTTCGAGGAGCTACTAAGGGTTCTGAAGTCCATATTCTAGATGGAAACCTAAATAAATAAAAGCAAACATTTATGATGACATTCTTAATGTTAATAAAATAATAATAATAATAAAATTAATAATAATAATAATAATAATAATAATAATAATAATAATAATAATAATAATAATAATAATAATAGTAATAGTAATATAGTATACATACTTCCCACTACTAGCCAAGTTTTATGGAAAAATTGAAAATTGAAAAAGTGAATAATTTTCTCCCTTGTAAAATTTTGCTTGGTAAATTTATTAAGGTCTGTCGTTAACGTCTGGTCATATAATAGGATACTTGTTGCAATAATAAGTGCGACACAATGAACTTAAATTACAATATTATATTAGTATAATACAACGATGTGAGTAAACTACTTCCTCATACTAATTACACTGCATTCCAATATAATCCTTGCAAAATTACACGATTTACTTATTAATAATATGGAATCTGTCAAACCTTCCTAAATCTAGTTAGAATATATAATTAGAAACAGTATGATGTAGCTACCTGCTAGTTTTAATACATACACTACGACTATGCACAGTAAATGCTATCATTGTTCGTACCTAATGTTACTCGCACAAGTTAGGACGATAATCTTAGCTTCTTCATTTATAAATAGTAACTTTTCACCATCATAATTGAACTCAATTTCCCTTTCAATCACTTACTGAAGCAGCCACTGTAATATTTCTCGGAAGAACTGGTGTGAGATCTTTTTTTTTCGAATGCAGTATATTTATCTTCTCTATCCTTATGTGTTAATTCCTCTGTGTTTTCTAAATTAGCTCAATCCTAGTAATTTTATTCGGCCCTTGGTTCGGGTATTCCGCTGTTCTTTTCTAACAGATTTACATAACAGAAGAGAAAATATTTTCCATCTGACAACATTGCTTAATTTTTCTGTGCGCAATCCTGTACATAATGACAGCTTGTCAATGACTTGTCAGATAAAACTGATAAAGCTGGAAAAGTGTGCGCAATCTCATTGCAGTCTTCTTTTTGAGTTGTTCGAAAAATATAATTAGAAATAATAAAGGGAGATTTTTATCAGAAATCAGAAAACTAAAAAGTAAAATTAAAAGCTGTTGCTTTAAGTATTTTTCCTGAGCGAAATACGTTGTATGTATGCTGCAGACACGTTACAGCAAATAAGATTAGTATCAGGCGAAGAAACAGTTTTTAAATTATATTTTTCGGGTTTTGCCAATATTTCCGAACAAAAGATTTTTTTCTAATGGGTTCATAATTTCCGGAAATTTTACACAGCACAAGGAAGATACGTATCTCCATAAAATATATATTTGATTTTAACATACTGGTAATAACTAAAATGATTCTGGTTCTGTTTCTTAACACTTCCCTGCCATAAAACGGTAACTTTATAAGATTACTTAAGATAATTTAAAAGCGTCTATGTTAATTAATCTAACTAGGATTATATTTTAGGATTTTATGTAGCCAAAACTCCATTCTATCACGGTGCTAACTTTAAAGGAGTGGTACAAATATATTTGTTGCCACAAAATTTTCCTATTCTAATACAAGAAACATAACTACTCAATGATCTTAACTGTAAATATGATAGTTAAGATTACTATCTAGTAGTAAATATAAGCTAGTAAATATAAAATAGTTTTCATTTTAAAAGCATAATGGAGCAAAATATTAGAAAATTTCATTTTTTCCCAATTTTTCGAAGCTCGGGAAAAAACCGGTGAAAAACTGGTTTTATACCCAAAATTTCATTTTTATTCCAGGCGTTTACAACACTAATCACGCGTCAAAACGACTCTGCATAAGACCCATTATTTTTATTATACAATAGTAAAGTGAGGTAATTATCACTATTATTGCATCATTATTAATAATATTGGTTTAGATTATTATATCACTGATGTTAACGAAATGCTGAGAATCAGGGCTCGAAAAGCTCCTAGCGCCAGACAGCCATGGCATCTGGATATATAAATGCGGTGCTTTGATTTTTAATGTTAATATGTTTGCCACTAGTTCTTCTTTTTTAAATTCTTGGATGGATTAAAAATAAACTGTAATAAATTCGTTATAAAATTCCAAGTCTATTCGTTATAAAATCTATCTTGAGCCTCATATACTGCTGTCAGTGAGAATTGGGGTACATGTGATTATTGCGTCAATTTCTACATTACGCTTAGTTTGTAGTGGCATGAGGTTCCGTGTGAAGTACGGGAAACTCAAAATATTTAATGATTAAACTAAGAAATATACGAAAATGTAGTTAGCGCACTCTTAATAAGTATTGCTAGTAGTTTGTGTCAAATTACTATTGTTTCCATAACTACTAATTACCTCAGCACGAAAATGTCGTTGATTCAGACAGCTCATATGTTTTACAGTAACTTTCGTAAATAATATTCCATTTTAACAGAATATGATGTATGCGTTTATTAAGGATTTTCACATAAACCCTACACTTGCAGTTGAACTGAATCGAACAGGACTCACTCAACACTTTCCCTCCGAAGATTCAAATAAGTTCTACTAGGTATGCAATAGGAGCGAGGTGATCGACCTATTCATGGATTTGTTAGTGCAACAATTCTTTTCGTGAACCAACAGGACATGCATATCAGTGAAAAGCATATTGGCTTTGAAAAAATTGTGTTTGCAGACCAAAACGTAAAGGGCTTCGCCTTATTTCTAATGCTGAAAAGTCTATTTTCCATTGTTTACAAAGAGCATTTACAGGCTAAATGCATTTCCAATGTTAAGTCTATGGACATTCCGTTTTTCGGTGATTATTCCTCAGTGAAGATTATTTCAGGCATCTCGGAGGTGTATTCGGATAGACGAATGCCTAAGTCGAGTACAGAAGAGCTTCGTTCAATCGCTTTCGTAAAATATGCGATTTCGTCCAATATAGTATACTTTCCTGAGAATTCCCACTCGTCCCAATCAGGACCGGATTTAGGATTTTGTGAGGAAGGGTGCACCAATAACTATCAGTACATTTGAATCAAATTTATTATTTTTTTAAATGCTTTTAGGCATCTGTGATATGTATGAGGAACTGGCGTAAACTACTGTGTTTAGCAAAACCGCTTTCAAGCCCGAAACGGAAACATGACATGAAATTTTAAGAAAGAATTGCTAT
The DNA here is from genome assembly GCF_964235325.1 of Thermobia domestica. Classification (NCBI taxonomy): domain Eukaryota; kingdom Metazoa; phylum Arthropoda; class Insecta; order Zygentoma; family Lepismatidae; genus Thermobia; species Thermobia domestica. Next base: position 62,327,661 of record NC_137458.1, read on the forward strand.
TTCCACTGCCAGTTTCTCACGTTAGATAGTGTATCTTCAGATCGGAGGGGGGGGGGGGGGGGGCACGTGCTCCGGTGCACCCCCCTAAATCCGGCCCTGGTCCCAATGACTTGCAGTTGGAACTGGTCAATAATGAGGTAACGCGTTCTTCGCAATTGTATATAACATATTTTCCTAATATTTAGACCTATTAAACACTCAGATTGTTATAGAATATTGTGTGTGTATTGTCGGAGATTAGGTACCTACGTTAGTAAAAGGGCGAATCCCTCACTTCAATCATGCATACACAATCACTAATAACATTATTGAATCAAGGTTCTACAGTGGGGTCCGGAAGTGGGAGTGCCCCTAATTGGTGTTTTCTGACGGTTTTAAGTTTTACCCACATTTGTTTGGTAACATTGATTGGCACTGTCCGGCAACATTGATATCCATGCTCATTTGTTTTCTGCTTGGTAACTGTTATTTGCAGCGAAACTGGGTTGGAAGAGGTAGTGAATCTTCACCAGCTTTCTTTGCCTGGCCTCCAAGAAGTCCCGATCTGACGACACCAACCCAGTTGAAATTGACCAATGCTCTCTCGGGTTTCATAAAGCAACAACTAAAAAGCACTAGATATCACACAACGAAGGAATTGCGAGCAACTGTGGAACACGCCTTCACGTTCGTGACTCAGGAGTATCTCCGCAAAACATCTGCGAGAACTTGGCGCAGAATTCAGCTATGTTACGACATGGATGGTGATCATACCAATGTATATGACTCTTAAGACTCTTAGGCTTCAAGGTAACTGTGTACAGAGATTATATCATAATTAACACTTGTAACTAAAGGGGGTACGCCCACTTCCGGACCACACTGTAGATTGGCACCAAATTCTCATTCCCCATAGCTCAAGCATCTAGAAAGAGTCCTGGATACAGAATATATTCAGTTTCCCCATTCTTCAGTGTGAACCAATTTGTTGGTAGTAGAAGGTGAGCGTATTTCTACCTTCCGTTTTAATTGATTACTTTTCCACACTATGGCGTACATTAGAATAGGACATCTTAAAAAACAACTTTGTCCCTCTGTCTGTCAATAAGTTTCATCATAAAGAGAGTATTCGAGATAAGGAAGAAACGCTTACTTGTTATGGATTTATAGTCCCACGAATAGGTTCCAATTTAACACTTATCTCTATCCGTTATAACCAGAAGTGGTAAGTATCGGACTTTCTCGTTTAAATATTGAATCCACATAAAACAGAAACGGTAAACAAAACCGAAAAAGAAGAAAGATTCAGTGATCCAAGAATATATTTAATCTCTATTCTCTCTATTGAAATCGGATGGGACAAATATACCATTTCCGGTTTTAATATGTTATTCCAGTAGCTTGTAAATTTACCCCAGGTTTATAACGTGGAAAACGGACTCACAAGTTTGATTAGCCTATCTTATTTTACTCGTATTTCTCGTCAATTTGAAATTAAGTGTGGGAAACCTTTGTCATATACAAAACTTTGCTGATCGTACTGTGTATTTTCAGTACTTTTTTCTGAACTACGCTTCGCTCAAAGCATGATAAGTTTATATTGCGTTTTGTTCCCTATTCAAAAGAACTTATCAGCTATATTTGTTTGAATTTCTTTTCTAGATTTCATATCTTGTTTTAAAGAAACGTCAGCTCCTTTTGTTGTTTTTCTGCATGTATAGAGAAAGCAAATGAAAGAAAAAAGAAGAAAAGATAAGAAGCACACAGCAAATAAAGACATTTCATTTAGTTTCGAATGAAAGACGAACGACATTGCTGCTTCTGGGTACAAATTTAAACTGGGAAAGTGTGTTCTCTCCTGTGATTGGTCGTCGAGGAGAGGAATTGTACACCAGACACCAATTTGTTAACCTCTCTCTTTACCACTGAATTCAGAAGAGGTGAGGCTGTTATGGAAAGGTAGATAGGTAGAGAAGTTCACAAGCTCCCAGAAACGAATACTGACAATCAGGGAAGGAGCTCTTCAGCGCTGCTGTTCACTGGAACGGAACGAACTGTTCCAATCTGATACGAAATCAAGTTTTCTTATTTTTGTTTGTCCTCTCTCATTATGGGAATGTGTCACACAGCAGCGACCTCGCTTCTCAGCAGACTTGAAGGAATTCTTAGACTCAATGTTTTATTTTTATTTTGTTTGTTTCTGTGTCACGGTTTGTTTCCCCAACACTTAATTCCAGAATCAAATGAAAAATCCTATTTGGACTTAGAAAAATACAAGAAGATTTAATGTATTGTTTTATTGACCTAATTTTTTAAAATCAGAATGGGTTGTAAAGAGAATTTTTTTCGTTGTTTTCGTGTTTCAATCTTGAATATACAGTAGTTAATTTCTTCAATCGAAGTGCAGTTCATATATAAAGAATGTCGTCTTCTACGTGTGGTGGCTTGTGCCATAAATAAGTCATCGTCCGAGGGATCTTCCGGAAAACACACCGGATAACTAAATGGCGAACCAGAATCCTCATTTCAAATAATTGACAGTCTCTTGTCTTTCCACGTGGAGTCTTAATGGCCACAGTTCAAAATGGTGTGCTCTAAGTTAGTGCTCAATACCCTTTTCCCAAAACTCTTCTGATGTTTAGTTGGTAAACAGATGTCACGCATTAATGAAAATAATTCAACAATTATGAAGAAAAGTTTTCAAGGTAATGTAAAGCGTTAAGACGAACCGCTTTTTATGTCTCATTAGAATTTTATGCTTCAACACACTTAAGTTTTCTTTCTTCATTAAAACGACTCCTTTATGTTACTCCATCAAATTGTTTATGTTTCACCAGTCTTTTTTATTTGTCATTCTTAAAATTATTTGAAGTTGTTTTGAATTGCTTAAATATTTTTGTTGAGTACTTTCTTTTAACAAAAATCAATAATTAACTTAAGGTTAAATGAAATAAAGACATACATATTGCCGACGCTGTTGGCCCTGTGCTGTTGGCTATCATACACTACCGTACTTGTGTCCTACTTTTCGCTGGTCAGAACCTTGTCACACTATTACGTAGGGGATTTAAGTGCTGATAAGTGTTCTTATGTTCCGTACGAGATATTTGAATTCAGTTCTCGGTAGGAGTCAAGAGGATCGAATTCTACGTTAAGCTATATTTTCACATCTGATGTAAACTTCAGCAATACAAATGATGTTAAGATTCAAACAATCAATGGAACGAATACAGATTTGCAGAACTAGCGACTTTATTGTTAAGATTTCTTGTGTTAGTTTCTATTTTGTTCGTAATATTACTATGTGTTAATGAATAAAAAAAATAGTGCTTATTTTCCTGTATTGTGCGTAAGAATTTCCTAAGGTATTTACATATATTTGTTTCGACTTTTATGAATTATTCAAACATATGATATTAAATAGGAAGAAAATAGGTTTAGTAAACAGTAGAAAATGTTACTCCTTCAAACTGAAATTCATCTTCTTAGTTTATTTATTAATCATTATTAACTGGATTTGAAACAAGTTTCATATCCGTAAACTCCACATAAATTTTAGAAAGATGTTTGTAATAAATAATGAAACCTTTAATATTCCATCCGTGTTTTATTCTTCTTATATGGATGTTACAAAAGTTACTGACTACTTTTACTATCAGAGTTATACTAATTTTGAGAATATCAAATAATATTTTTTTGTCATAATTTTCGTTACATTGTTATAATTTTGTTTTTGAATAGGCTCATGAAAATGAAATGAAATCTTTAGTTTTACGTCCCACGGTTATGCCGGTTAGGCTAAAGGATACGGACATGATGAGAAAATGAATGAAATGGTGGAATGAAGAAAGTGGGAGGAAATTGGAGAATCCTGAGAAAGCCCACGAGCACGGTATTTGTCCACACGATGCGAGCTGGGATCGAACCAGGAACCCCAAACACCGGAGATGAACGCTCTATGTAATAATCAAAAATTGCTCGAACTTTCAGTCAAACATATATTAATCGTTTTCTTAATTATTATACCATCATTATATATATATATATAGATAGATAGATAGATATTAAAATGGTAGGTTTATATGTTTGTGGTCAAAGAAAGCTTATATGTTTGTTTCTAATCCTTTTGACAATGAGATCTCGAAAACCACAAGTGCTATAAACGTGTCGTTTTCACTGGTTGATTCCAAGTTTTGTGTAGACTTGCCAGTTCTCATTCAAATTTTCAAGAAAACTTGTCTTTATTTTTCTACTCCACATTTTAGGCATCGTTTTGACCTTAATAGTCTAATGTTGTCACTAGAACGTTAAGGTTGATACCCTTGTGAAAGGCAACCAGTAAAGGAGCTACATATAGCGGATTGATGGACATTTCAGGTACTTTGCTTTAATCAGAATGACAAAACTTATTGAAGCTGGCAACTTCGAAGGCTTGACCCGTAATGAGGCTTACTCCAATATGGGTTTTAAAAAATGTTTGGTATCACCTATCAATTTTCCAAGCTTGCCACAAATTCATCCCAACATTCTATATATTAAAATACTATGTTTGTGTATATACATTCTAATATACATTCTATGTATTAAAATACTACTTTTATATGTTTGTCTATAGCAATTCACTCCCTTTGATAGTGTTCCATTCCTTTACTTGTGTCTGTGAAGGGAATTCCACAGATACAGTGAGAAGTGGGAAGGAGATTCATGCTGATATTAGAAGTGTATGCTGTGTAAATAGCGCAGGCTCAGCTAGTTATTATTATTTATCTGTCTTCACTTCTTTATTGAACATTTGACTATGTAAACGTTTGAAAATGCGCTAAAAGGGATATGTATTTGGGTGGTGAGATGAAATGAAGGAATGGGAAGGAACTAGACTAAATCATTGGACTCTTTTCCTTAGGTCGAGACCTAGAGTTTTTATTGATACCAGAAAAGTGGCTCGTTATAATATATATAGTAAACTCTCGAATATCCGGCCTAGCTCAAAAGACTTCGTAATAAAATGAGGAAATTTTTAACTATCTACTAGACTTGTAATGTCTTCATAAATACGCGACTTTGGAGAATCTCTCTCTTTTTTTCTTTAAGGCTATCTAAGAGCTAGCTACCTCTTAGGAGGGTACACTCTCTTTCAGGAGAGGAAGTAAGAGACTGAGAGGAATGAGAAATTGCGGAAGGTCTTAAGTGAGGTTAAGTTATTCAGTGTTTCTTTATTCTTTATTATTCATTATTCCATAGGAACATTATAATCTTTACGATCATAATCATTCTCAAAGATGGGATGAAAGTACAAAATATATGACATATAAATCAGACATTAAATAATAATATGGAATATAACAAAGAAAAAAATTCAGTAATAACAGATAAAGAGATACAATTACGAAATGACTTAGAGAAGGGAAAGTATAAGTTGTGAATTTAACAAAGTATAACGAGAACTGGGAAGACTGAAATATAATGGGCGAGAGGGATGGAGTGATGTGCAAAGCACGGCACAACACTTAGGGGAACTTAGTAAAACAAATGCGATTATCTTCTGCCTAGGGGCAACTTTAGGTTTATGAAGACATTTGGAGCCCTGTTAGTTACAAAGGTAGTCGCTGTGCGCTATATGATCAGTGGTGAAGCGTAGCATGAGACTCTGAGGCCGGGCCTACCCTGTTTTCTACTGTGTATTTTCTTTATCTTTGGTTTCTTATAAAATAAAGTCAATTTTCCAACATTTCTTTTTTTTTGGTAAAAAAAATAGTAGGTTGGAAACACTTGGAGACCCTTCCTTCTGAGTCTCACCAGCTCCCTACAGGCTTACGGGCTATGCTGCTCAGGGAGCGAAGCTATTATCGATGCGCACTGCACGCATTGTTGGGAAGGTGCGAAGGCTCGCCTCTGAAAGTTTAGTTTTAACATTGAAGCCATCTTTCAATGTTAATATGTTATAAAATGATTTACTTAACACAGAACAAGGATTTCTGTGTACAATTATGTGTTTCTATTCGTGATAATTTGTTTAATTTAGGTATATACTCTCAGGAGTTATTCACAGTAGCTTTTTTTCCTATATGGGGCCTGGTCCATTAACCCTGATACATTAAACATATTTATAAATTTACCAAACGCTAACGTACAGGATAAAATAACATTTCTGTGTAATTTTGGGTATTCCATTTCATATAATAAGTGGAGGTATTTATGATTTTGTTTCGGGGGCTTTTGTTTCAGGAGGGGCTTTCCTAACTATTGCTGGAAATGTTAAAATTCTGCAACATATATAAAACATAAATAAAAAGCTCCGATAAAATTTCGGTGAGTGCTTAAGCCCGGAAGTCACCCCCTTAACCCTCCAACTACCAGGTGGTTCCATTGGACCCATACGGATTTTTTGTCAGTAATTGTAATGACACTGTGTGTTTCCAGGTATTGGTATTCTCTGACTTTTTCCTGTTTGCATTCTTGTTTTAAATTACTTAGCTGTTATTTTATTTTTGTACATCATGTGGTAGTTTTACTAATACAGGGTTTTCATAAAGTCTGGACGGATTTAATTTGCTTATAATTTTCATAAAAATACTCATAATGAAATCAAATAAAGTGCAAACGGTAGCGGAAGGATTAAATTTTTAGTTGGCAACACTGTTAGATAAGCGGCAACTCTGAACACGTTGAGAGAGGGAGAGGGAGGGCAAGGGTCAGTTTCTTGAATGGAGACCGTGAATGGAGATTCGTACCTGGATATGTTGCAGAAATACCTCATTCCGGAACTGGAGGCACGTGGAATCCAGAATGCCATCGTGTTCCAACAGGACGGGGCACCCCCTCACTATGCAATCAAGGTGAGACAGTTCCTTGACGAGAAATTCCCTAACAGATAGAGGATGTGAAAATATGTATACGCCGCCTACGCGAATGTATGGACGTAAATGGCGCCCAGTTGGAGGTGTGGCGGTGAATGAACTGAGCTGGTGCAGATTACAGGTAAAAATTTAATCCTTCCGCTACCGTTTGCACTTTATTTGATTTCAATATGAGCATTTTTATGTAAATTATAAGCGAATTAAATCCGTTCATACTTTATGAAAACCCTGTATATAGCATCAAGTCCCAAGCGGGTCCACTGGACCCTGACCTTTATTGAGTGCAAACATATTTGCCAAACTTCAGGTTCGATTGAAATTGTGCATTGTAGATAGCAGCATTAACATTTTAATGTTCTCCTAGTTATCATGGTGAAGCTAAAAATAAATACAAGGGTTGGAAAGAAAAACATGGCAACATTGTTTTATCCTCGCACAAGAAGTTTTGTTCGTGCTACTTTTGGCAACACATGTAGATGGTGTGTGGAGCAATACCACAGGTTCCTGGAATAAATTCTTCGTCCTGCACTGCGCAGGAACGACCATACTTCATAAGGGATTCAGTCCTTGTTTTGAATGACAACGCCTGTTGTCACAACGCAGTTCCTGTGAAGAACCTGTTTGCACAATGGGAGTGAAAGGTTCTAGAGCACACTCCCTATTCACCGGACAGAAGTCCATGTGACCATCATTTGTTTCCTAAAATGAAAGAATCATTGCGAATTTGTGAAAACTCTTGGGGAAATTTTATATAATTTTATTTTTTGTTACATAGGAATACAATTCTGACGTCTATATTTCTATACTATGTATCTTAGTATTTGTTATTTCATAAATAAAAAAGATCCTTTTTTTCTGTATTTCATTAATGTTCTAGTTAATAAAACGCAAGATGGTAGCAATTTACTGTTTAAATGCTCCTCTCTTCTAAAAGTGCACAGTATTGGCCAAAAAAGCAAAGAAAATTACCGTAGGTTCATTAAACCCGGTTGGTATTGAAAGATGTAAAATTTTGTCTGTAGTTCCAGAGTTAAATATGCCACTGCATAGAATACAATGTTAAATATCTTGCGTTGAATCAAATAAAGTTCCTTCTGAGCATTAACATTTCTAATGGTCATTAGCACGTGATGTATTATTATTATTATTATTATTATTATTATTATTATTATTATTATTATTATTATTATTATTATTATTATTATTATTAGAAAACTTTTCATCTACTTTTACTTATATAAATATTCAGTCTTTCTTGTTAAACAATAACAAAAATTACTATGTATACATGTACATAAATTTAATTCGAGACAGTGTGAGAAATACAGCTAAGGAAGTTCTTTAAAATAGATTGATTTGGTAGTTTATTTTGTTTAACTCAATAAGGAAAATAGAATTCCTACTATAATTTTAAACATTTTATGATACACTAAATGTTGTGTTATTAGTTTATCGGGCCTACCCTACTTGTGATATTACGCTTCGCACTTGTATATGATAGGAAAATATCGGGAGATGATTATGCAAGTGATAGTCCTCGAGCAGGGGGAAGTATGTAACAGTATAGTGTAAAGAGGAGGTGTAACGGTGTGTGATAAAAACTAGAGCGACATGGATGGAGTGCGATGTAGTGAATAGTCTCAAGAAGAATAGGCTGATGATTAACATAACGTCCAGCAATAAACTTGAGACAGAGTGCTTCAAGGTGAAATTTGAAGATCGGGAAAGAGATGAGAGTATACAGATCACTAGTAAGGGGCAAAGAAGAGAAATGCGAAAGGCGGTAGGAAAGCATGTCATTCGAAAATGTCTAGTTGTTTACAGTAGGAGAGTGAAGCAAACGTCCACGCAGGAAAGCCATATGTGAGTACTGGGCGGAGGAACGCTTTGTAAGTGTTCAGTATGGGATGTGGAGATAGTCCCCAGGTAGTGCCGGTGAGACGTATCAGCAGATTAAGTCTATTTGTGACTTTGGCCTTGAGGGAATTTAGATGAGGTGACCAAGTGAGGTGATGATCGAAAACTATTTCAAGATATGTAACCGTTTTAGAATGTTGAATGGGGATATTGTTAACAGTTAATGAAAGTAAAGATGAATTTCGATTAACTTTGGATCGTTTTCGTGGCAGTATGAAAACTGTGGTTTGAGTTTTGCCTGCATTGATTGTCAGACTCCTTTTGCGACACCAGCGTGTGAAGCAATTAATGGCTTCCGGAAGAGAGATATTAATCTGTTGGATGGTTCGGCAGAGAGCAAGAAAAGCTGTATCATTTGCGTACCGTAACAGGTGAATATTGTGAGGCAAGTCTGGAAAATCGACTACGAAAAGAATATACAGAAGAGGCGCTAAAATTATATAGTGGGCTGTTGTGTAGTATAGATATATATATATATTTTTTTGCCACATTCGGTTGCAGTTTGCGTCAACGCGAGGTAAAATTTGCGTTTTAGCTTGCTATATTCCGCAAAGCAGCTAAGTTGATTTTTGGATGTTTTGTGTTGCATTGCGTTGCGCTTTGGAATTTTCGAAGGCTGATAGGAATACGGCTCTTTAAATTTCCTGCAATTAAGTTAAACATCACAAAATTCATCTTAAAATATGTACCGGTACACTTTTTTTTATTTGACTTCGTTTTCCTGTAATATTTTTTAAAAAACTGTACGTAACAAACGTTTATAAAGTACTGCAGTAAAAGGTCAAGAAATATGAATAAGAGTTTTTTTTTTTATATATATATAGAAAGCGTGTTTTGAAAGGAATGGGCACGCGGTAAGATATATATCTTACTGTGCACCCATATGTATACGAGTCGTTTTGAACAATTATCGTCTTTGATATAGAAGTTGAACAAAAATATTATGCTTGTAATATGTTGTCCTCTAAAGCTTTAGAAGTTGTATGACAAAGTATAGAGGAATGCCACACTTACTTTAGTAGTCGTACCCTTTGTGTTTTGCAGGAAGCAAGTGCGTCCGGACTGTGAAAATGGATAAAATTGAAATGTGTGCCATGATCAGGGGCTCACCAGGAGGGAATCCACAGGATCCGGGTCCAAAGCCTCCAAACTTCTTAACTCAACATACATTTGTACACTTTCTCAATAAAATTATACTTATGTATCAGGGAAATGATTGATATAGTTGAAAATGTAATTCTTTCTGAAAACATAGGTGAAAGTATTTTACAATTGTACTCATCGCCTTTCCGGGTGCAGAATAATACCCGTTCAATACTACACAGATGTAGTGGCTTGAGTAGTATTGGACCAACAAAAATTTCTGAGTGCCCGCCTTGCTGTAGTGAAATACTTGCAGATGAAATGCCTAACACACGACAGAGACGAAAGATGATATGGTTACTGTATTTCTGTATATTTTGGCTAATTTTAGAGGTAGTTTTCCAAAGTTTAATATAATTTATCCTCATACTTTATTTGGACTTCCACCTCGAAAAGCTTTAAATTCCCCTCCGAAATAAATTTCTACGTACGTGCCTCGTCATCAGGTTCACGTATCTGTACAAAATTTCAAGGTTGTAGTTAGTATGCAGCTGAGTTAAAGTTAAGTTGCAAGATTTGACTTAACAAATGAAGAAATAGAAAGGTATGCTAGTGAAATGAAATGAAATAAAATGAAGTCTTTCAGTTTAACGTCCCACGTTTATACCCGTCAGGCCAACGTAAGAGAGGCGAATGATAAAGGCAAGTGATTTTGATGACGGAAGAATTGGTAGAGTGAACATGTGGGAGGAAGCGGAAGTATCCTAAGGAAACCCATGGACACAATGTACAGTACAAATGTATTTGGTAGGGGATCGAACCAGGGGTGAGCACTCTATCACTGAGCAACGTGCCCCCCCAAAAGTGTGATAATGGAAACATTGTAATAGTATTAATAAATAAATAACACTTGACTTATTCTTGAAGAAGACGAAATGAATAGTCGAAAACTCGGCAAATGAATATGTATACAATTTGAGTATGCATATGATCTTCCAGTTGTGCTTACGGCTCCACCTCGGGTTCGTTTGATGACGTAAATTATAATATATCCGTCGTTGAATATGACGTATGTAGCTCCTGTATACTCCCATTGCACCAAGCCATAAATTTTACATTAAGTAAGGAATATTCGTAATACACTGAATCTAATGTGTAATAATTATGTGTAACAGCATTTAACGTAGTACGAACAATATCAAGAGTAAAAAGGTGTTAATTAAGACACTTGTTAAACCAACTCCATTACCATTCATAACTTAGCAGAGGTATACTAACAAGGATCTTTAAGCTCTGAATAGATGAAATGGAAATTAAGCGTCAGTTCTTTCAACCAAAATATGACAGATGACTCTTTACCTTTAAACACGCAACAAAGAAATGAACTTGCTCTCAGCTGTCTTCTTATTATAACATAACTTATCTCCTTAGTTAAAAGTGTTTCCTCATAAATTAAAATAGGTCTAAGTAAGTAGTTGAATATAATATTTTGAGGAAGTATTGAATAGTTGTGACGGTTGTCTTTGGTATGAAACGTCCTAGAAGTGATAAAATTCTACAATATTTTCAGAGTTTATCGAAAACAAAAGTGTCCCAAGATGAGATATATATATATACTAGCCGATAGATCTTTTTGAGTTCAACATATTGATCTGTATAAAACCTCATGCGTATTTTTCGAAAAAATGGAGAAAAATGAATAGTAGTAAACGTAACTAGTAACATTGCCACGTGCACACTAATTGAAGTTTGGGTATGTTGAAACTAACTGGATTGTAATGGGCTATTTTTCAAGCTTCATTACAAATTCTACTACCTAGGTATAATGTTAAGACTGTAACCTGTCTACTGCCTGAAGTAGTAAAACTATATTGTGTTGGACACAATGTTAATCGGGAAACCAAGGCAAATAAATAACTCGGAAAATAGAGGACGGTACGAAAAAAAAAAGGCACAGAACTAAATATATTCATGTCGAATTGGAACAGAAGATCGCAACATTAGTCATGATTGCCGCTCTATTCAGTGAAAAGGATGTTTATTTATTCTTTAAATCGAATCATTCTACTTTTGATTGCAGAAGCGAATTGTACAACAAAACAATAATTTTAGGAAATCTAAAAGTGGATCAAAAGATTGTGATTTTGGCCAATAATTCGTTTTTGGAACAAGGGCCACCAATTTTTTGAACGACGCCTAAATCAATTTTTCTTATTTTCTACGGAATAAGCACATCATACTGAGTTAAGTGATAGTTTGGGTTTGGCTACACTATATGTAGTTCTCCAGATATAAGGCCTACAAGAAAATTTTTGATTGAAATATATTGGATCTTTTGATCCAAAAATACTACATTTAATGGAAATGTTAGAACCAACCACAGCCAGGGCTGGATTTAGGGGGGCGGGTTGCAAAGGTGTACGTGCATCCCCCTTCGTTGTAAATATACACTACCTAAAGTGAGAAGTTAGCAATGAAAATAGAAACCCTTCCGAAAATTTCTGCTGCCATGTTTCCGTTTGGCCTTAAAACAAAGGAAAGTTTGTCAAAATCGATAATTTAGTCATTTTTCTCAAAGTTGAAAGAAAAGGATTCACCGAGAACAGACACTTAGCTTTTCCAAGGCATTTCCTAATTCACACCGAAAATGCCTAAATGCATTTTAAAAAGTTCCAATTCAATTCAAATTTACTGGTAGTTATTGGTGCACCCCACCTTAGAAAATCCTGGATCCGACCCTGACCATGGCACCTCATTTTTGTGAGGTATTGCAACATACGGATCAGCTATACTTGACAAAATGAACTTCGGAGTAGTTGAGTTGAGCTGATTTTGAGTTTAACGTCCCGTTCAGCAGCGAGGCTATATGAGGCATGGACCTACTGATTAACGTAGAATCCGAACCACATTAGTTCCTGCCGGGAATCGAACACGGGTCTTCCACACCAAGGGCGCTTATGCAACTTCGGAGAAATGTTTCCAAATTTTGCGTGAAAAGAATATCAAATTACAGTAATACGAAACTTTTATACGTTTTCTGGTTTTACTTCGAGTAGATCAAAGATAGTATCTTCATGTTTTAATACATCATTTCCACTTTACTGAGAACAGTTTGATTTTAGATCTAATTTAGAAACACACTTTAAAGAGCTCTTTCGGAGATATACGTAGTTAGCACACTCGCCTTCACGTGTAATATTCGGATTCTGATTCCGACATTAAGTTGTAGATCCATATTTCATGTAGCCTTAGTTCTTATAAAATGCAATAAACTGAAACCAAACCAAACAAAGCAAAAACGCGATTACTCTTATCAATATTAATACAAAACATGAATTTCATTAGTTTAAGAGTGTTATTATTATTACTATGATATTAAATTAAATTTCTAGTTTTACATGCCATGGATCTGCTCTTTTGGGCTAAAGTAAATGGATGATTAATGAAAGTGATTTATTATAAAAAATAATTGGAGGATAAGAATGTGGGACGAAACGGGACAACTTCTAAAAAAAATCCACAGACACAATGCTATCCGCCACTAACTTGTGTGAACGGGGATTGAACCAGGAACCCCTTGCACCGACGTTGAGCACTATACAATTAAATAATAACAAAATTGTTATTTTACATCTCATCGTGTCCACTGGTTTTCTCGGAGGTACTCCCGTTTCCTTCCAATTTCTCATTCCACCAATTCTTTCATAATTAAATAATATTTTGAAACGCCGCGTTCAACATCGTTTTTCTCCAAATGCATATTTCAGACTTACTCTCTTATTGCATCAAACTCATCAATTGAGTTCTGAGGTTTCGTGAGGATATCCGGACCCGATGGACACTCCACACGCGTGCGCCTCTGGTGGTGCTTACAATACTTAAATGAATGACAATGTAAAGAAAGAGTGGAGTCTTTGCGTCCCACATAGTCTTTGGACCTTCATGGACTGTCTGCCCCAAAAGAGAGACGGCTCCTGCTTACCTAGATATTACGTATACCGTTATCAGTTCGTGATAAGTGAGCTTTGTAGTGAACAAACACCGTGTGCGTGGGTTTTCTCGGGAGCTTCCCATTTCCTCCAAATTTCTTTATTCTTTTCTAAAATGATATAAACCATACCTCGTTGAAAATGTATTTAATTAGTTGTTCTTATTGTGTGAAAATGGGTGAAATTTACATTTTCCCGAAAGGAAAACAAAAGCGAAATTCTACAAACTTTCTCAGAACAAAAGTGAAAAATTAAGTGTTTGGATTTTTATTACAGCATTATAGGGAGAAGAAACATAAAATATGTAAAAAAATTATTGGCTATATCCTTCTTAGTAAAACACTAAAAATTCATAATATTATTATCTTCTATGAGCTGGGATTTTGGAGATTCATATAATGCATTAAATTGCCTTTTGATCCACATTGTAAGATTTTCACCTCTGCATCCACAATTTCTCAGTGGGTAGGTATTTCCAGAAGCTTTAATAACCTCTACAAACCTGAATATTGACTTTTTTGGATTAGGGAAGAACGGGAAATTTCCGATATATAGTCCTTTCATGTGGAAATAGTCGGAAGAAATTAACATGTAACCGCAATTATTGGGTAATTCTTCTTTAGTCAGAAAGTAATTCCAATTCCCAGGTTGAGACTTTTTCTAGTGGTTGTAATATTGATTAAATTTTTAAATAACGTATACTTACTCATCCGCTTAGTCATCATCATCCTATGGAAGGCAATGGCAAATCACCATAGGTTTACTTTGCCCTAGAACTTTCAGGTCAAAGACCTGCATTCAGGCAGAATAGCACATTAACATCATCGTCATCAATTCAGCTAATTATCCTCTAAAACTAGAATCTATTTTACAAGAACAAGAATTCCCAAAGTTTGTAAAATAAATCTACTTCACAATTAGACAAAGTGAGAAGTTTTGGTGCGGAATTTGGAGTGACCTTACAATTGAAGAGGCTTTGATGAGAGGTATGGAAAGTAGTGGTAGCCTTACTCAGAGACGAAGAATTTTGCATCAACTACTGCTACATGGATTCATTCCATGGCTGCATATTCAAGAATAATGGAAGCTGTGTAGAAATCGACTGATGTTACCTCCGCCTCCTCCGAACAATATGTTGACTTGGGAGAGTCTCGTTAAATTCAAGACGCCGAAGATGTCTCTCTTTCTTCAACTGGTTCTGAAAACAAACCATTCGGGAGATCATCCCAACTTACATTAATATCTACTGATTTGCTGGCTGGTGAAAATGTAAATTGTGATAAAGCATTAGAAGTTAGACTTGCTGTGATAAAGAAGATTGAGGGAAAGCAATTCAGTGAAATTCATCGAAACGCAAGACAAGTTGGGCATGTTAGTTCTTTGGGCAGCAAAACAAGATCAATGACTGTGTGTAATGAAGCAATCAGTGTAAACCCAAACTAGATTCTGCACTGCACGGTATGCACAGTTTCTCTGAAGAACGGTTGTCTGAGATCTTTAAATATGAACTATCTGCGTATCCTCCCTCCTTATTTAAAGAAGGAGGTCTAATGAGGAAAGGTACAAAATCATCGACAATATCTGTTTTGTTCTGAACTTCTACCCAGAAAACAACAAGTAGTGCCTCAAAACATGGTATATCGTACCTAGTTGATGGTAGGTATCTCTTGCGTCGTGTTGTATGGAAGCATCCAGCCACGTTCAAAGAAATATGTCAGCAATATACTGGATAAGTTGTTACACATTTCGGAAAAACTC
Organism: Thermobia domestica; assembly: GCF_964235325.1. NCBI lineage: Eukaryota > Metazoa > Arthropoda > Insecta > Zygentoma > Lepismatidae > Thermobia > Thermobia domestica. The sequence goes on from NC_137458.1 coordinate 62,343,244, forward strand.
TTGTCCTTTGTGATGGAAAAACGAAGGTATAAGGACAAAAGATGAGGAGCGTCTGCGATGTGCAGAAAAGATTTGCCACGTAGACATAGAATTAGAAGATAATAGTACTGTAGGGCAGACTGAATTTCTCGTAAATCACAGCAACAAAATGAGATTCAGCCATCTTTTAAATAGGCATCTCCAAAATTCAGGATGAAAGGTACTCCAGGACAAGGCAAATGTTGATATGGTGATTGCAACCACGGCTATAACAGAGGCCAAGAAAGGCCTAAGAGTTTTTTGATTAGTGAAGACAAAGATTTATTAGTTCTTCTAGTTGCCCTTGCTCTACTAGACACATCTTTGAAAACGATGATGCCAGACTTACCCAGACAAAATTCACCATATTGGAACTATTCAACATGATATAGGTGATATGAGGGACCTACTTCTAATTGTATATGGCTTCACAGGATACGATTCAGTTTCGGTAATTTATCGAAAAGGCAAAATCTCTGCTTACAAAAAGTTAGAGTAATAAGAAATCGAGAGAGAAGTATTTTCAATAATTCTCGATTGTCAGCTGAAGCTGTGGCTTAAGCTGGTGAATCTTTCTTTCTGTCACTGTATGGGTCAAAAGATATTGGGAACGTGGACTTTTTATATCGCCAACTATATGAGAAGACAATTGCCAAACAGCCTATACATTTGCAGTTTAACTTAGCCGTACTTCATCCTACAACAGGAGCCGCTCGTGAGCATTCACTCCGAGTCTTTTATCAACTGCAGCAACATCATGGTGTTAACATAAACACTTTACGCTAGGGTTTGAAGATAGTCAATAGTTATCTACGTCCCATACCAACTTCGAAGACCACTGCTCCTGAAGACCTACTACTTCTTATCTCTTGTTCCTGTACCGACGACTGTGAAGGAAGTTCTGAGTGCCGGAGAGGTATGTTAAAATGCTCAATCATGTATTGGTAGTTCCCGAAAAGGATATTGAAGAAGGAGACATTCCAAGATGCCAAACGTCCTCGTCTGGCATAGATTCAAGTAAAAGTAAGTTACTGTCTAATCAAAATTATCTAAGTTTGAAACTTTTAGATAATAAAGAATTAGGTTTTAGGCCTTTCCCTAGCTCAAACCTTACGAATTTTTATCCATTACTAAACATGATTTTCTTCAACAATTTTGTATGCATGTCAAATTCCTCCGGCTAATCTGGCTTGCTAAGAATAGAGCATTTAAAAAAACGAATCCCTCAAATTTTCGGATTTTTCCTTTTCCAAAAACAGTCAACATCGGGGTTTGTAAGAGTTATTGAAGTCTTTTCAAAAGCCTATCCATTGATAATTTCATTCAAAACTTGTAGATGTAGAGGTGAAAATTTTACAATATTTGCACAAAAGGGAATTTAACGCATAACGTGAATCTAAGTTTTCACACAATAAGACCAACTAATTAAATGTCTTTTCAATGAGATATAGTTTATGCCTATACCGTGTTTACAATCTGCATTTTAATCAGTTAAAATGAGTGCTATGGTTTCCACGAAAAATGGCGTTGAAAATAGGCTACCCAATATGGTGGACATAGTTACTAAACCCGACGTGGGATATTTTTGGGATTTTCAGTGAGTTACTGAATAGAGTACGTATCACGATCATTTTAGAAAAGGTTTTGCCTTGATTTTTATTTCTTATCCCTACAATGTTGCAATAAAGATCCAAAAACTCAATTTTTCCCTTCTGTTCTGAGGAAATTTTGTAGAATTTCCGTTTGTCTTCCTTTCGGGAAAACGTAAATTTCATCAAATTTCACATAATAAGAACACCTAATTAAATATCTTTTCAACGAGATATGGTTTATATCTCTGTTGTGTTTACAACCTGTATTATAGTCAGTTAAAGTGAGTGCTATGTTTTCCACGAAAACTTTTGGCCTTGGAAATAGGCTATCTATCCCATATGGCGGTCACAGTGACTATACCCGATGCAGGATTTTTTGGACTTTCTCTGAGTTACTGAATCGAGTATAGTAATCATTTTAGAAAAGGTTTCGTCTTGTTTCTTGAATGTCCGGTTTCAAATCTAATTGCACTGTACTATATCATTATCACCGATTCAACCTACACGGCATAACCATAAGACATAAAACTGAAAAAAAATATCTTGATACATTGTCATCACTTGTATTTAAAATTTAGTTCGCTCGCCTATAGTGCATATTTTTGTCGATTCAAGTTTTGCCGACAGTACAACGTATTGGATAAAAATAACTAACAAGACTAATGGGTATTTTCTTATTTAATAAGAAAGACATGTCTTCAATCAGAACCTTGATATTACATAATGATTTAAGCTAAAATAAACTCTGCTGAAAAGACCGTAAAGATGAGCACGCAAAACAGTACATTCATCTCCATTTCTAGAAGTTTCAATTTTGCACGCTAGATGTCAACTGCTGGAGGATGTTTGCTGCCATCTATCAATGAGGTATGTAACTTCTTGCAATCTATTTGCACCTTTGTTTCGAGAGTACAAAATGGTATATGGATAGCCATCGTTAAAATCTCCCTTACCTGTTAATATCTTAACGGATTGAATTCATTACCGAAACTTGGCCGAAATAATCCCTATCTACTACGTAAGATATAATTAACCCTTTTAAGTTCTAGTAGTCCTACCTATATATAACCACTAAAGTAGTGTCTTCATTATTCGATTAAAAATACCATTTTTTGTCTAGATACATTGTAGAACATGTTACGTATGGTTTCACGACTTTCTTCGTCGAGACATAAGGTGTAATGACGTCATAACTTAAAAAATATTTTTGTTAAGTCTATTTTTACAATTTTTGGCAGGCTTACTTTTGCACATAGAAGATTGAAATTTTGCACACACATTTAATACACCATTAGTATTTTCAGTTGATTTTGAGATCTGTGCGTTAACACGGGGGAGGGGTTCAGATGGGCTCAAAATTTGAAAATAAAATCCGATTTCCCTCAAAGTTTCTCGCCTCAGGGATACGATAGGAAAATATGAATGGTATCGTATGAAAGGCTGTTCTATTCTAAAGGGAATGAGGTACAAAACACGATCGTAGGATACGTATAGGTGATGCTGTAGCTGCTTGACTGGAAGTCTGTACCTAAAAAGCAGAATTTAAAAGGGTTAAAAAATTCACTTTTTTTCAGGAGTCATCGTGTGGGGTAACGAACATATGGAAGGAGTTACTAGCATGATAATCTTACAAGGCCTAAGTGTGACATTAACTAATAAATATGAATATATTTAACTCTGAATTTTTTTTTTTATTTAAACGTAATGTGTATCACTCATAATTCAAGTGCTTTTTTTGTATTTCTTCTTTGCGAGGTTATACGTTTACGGTTAAAAAAAACAAGGGACAATACTGTCGGTATACAGAAAATAATTAAAATTTTATGCTGTGTTTACGTTCATTGCTGATAAAAAGCTCCCTTTGATTACAGAATGCAAAGCAAGCATGTCTCTCTATCTCTGTTTCTCTCTCTCTCTCTCTCTTTCCTTTTTTATCGAGTCGCCCCCACATCAATAATTACTAAGCCAGCGAACGATAGAGAGCTCTGAAATTAATGCAATAGGTTCGATATGTATATATAGATAGATAGATCTAACGCTGCCATTGAGTGCGCAGTATTTGATTGGAGAGACAAAGAACTAACGGTGTTGCACCACAAACGCAAAACCCTGAGTGGGTAGTGTTTGATATCTGTCCCTTTTTTTCTCATTCTTTCCTTTTAGGGCTCTGTGAGTATGGATCTGTGTGAGCAGGGTAATTCAGAAAAGATAATAAGAAAGTGGTCATCCGCCCGGCAGGAGGCGCTCAAAAGCCGTTGTGGTAATCGCCACCAGAGGGAGCAAAGCTATTCGTATCTGAGGAAGTAGAAAGCTTCGTATGAAAGAACATCTTCGCCCGCACAAATTGGTTTAACCTGTGGGCTCGCATATAAAGCCTTTTCTTCCAGTCTGTCGTTTATTACTCTCAGGTTTTGCTTAATTAGATTTTGAATGAGGTATGCGATATATATATGGACACATAATGAAAAATGAATTGAAGACGACATCGCACTCAAGATTTGGATTTCACAGCGCTCATAGCAGTCTAAGGAAACAATTTTATATACACGAATCCCAGCAGAATGTTTTATTATCTATTAATTAATAGATTTAGGAAAGTGTGAACGCAACTTGTAGTACACCTTATTATATACAGGGTTGCCTTTCAATAGCGAATTGACTTTATTCGTAGCTGTAGGTTTGAGTTGACGAGATGAGGCGAGACACCTTTTCCAATAGATATAATTAGATACAGTTTTTCTAGATATAGTTAGATACAGTTTTTCGAGGTACAGTCTTTTTTAACACTTCCTTGGCATCTTTCCGAGATGAGACAGCTCTAAATCTCGTCTCGTATTAACATTAGTCCTATAATTCAGATACGAAGCCGGCTAGTGATTTGAAACATTTATTATACTAACATCTTAAAAATACGAAAATTGTTCTTAGTTTTTACACTTAGCAATTACTTAGCATCAGTGGTTCTCAACTGATGTGTCACGACACACTAGTGTGTCACGCGGTCCCTTAAGGTGTCGAGAAATCTTAGAATTTTAAATAACATGAATAATTTAATAATAATTAGTTGAAATCGAAACAGACTGTACTAGTCAACACCTCCAGTGGTAGAATTAATGCTTAGTGCTATATAGAGTCATTATAAAAACTAATGGATTTCACTTTTATAATTGATATTGTTATTATTTATAATTAAAATGTCAAACAAATCTGTTGCGATGACCTAGACATTCTGTAAAGTGTGCTGTACGTGAACAAAGGTTGAGAACTATTGGGTTAGATCATACTAATATCGGTAGAAACGTGAAATTTGGACAAAAAAACTACTTTTGTCATTGAAGCAACAGAGAGTAAAGGATTTTCCTAAATTCGTATCTAAAGGAAAGTAAAAGAGTTAAAATTTTATGCTAAAGATTGAGGATATCAATAATTCCAGAAGTTAGAGAATATTCAACTCAGAATGTACGTAGATTCTTCATTCCTATCATTTTTTCTATTTTCGTTTTTTTTTTTTCAGAAAAAAAATGAATATATGTTTGAGCGTTTTCCGAAATTCCGCACCTAAGGGGCAAGAGGAGAGAAACATTTGTATAGGTTCTAATTGCTCAAATTTTCCTGTGACCATTTTTGCTTAAGTTGGAGGTGTCTAATTACAGTACATAGACGCTTAATTAAACATAAGGAAATCATTCGTGTTTCAGTGTTTTAAAAATTATGCTTAAAAAGAGGAAGTGAGAATCATTTCTGCACCCAATCTGTATTCAAAACGTGCACAATACGAGGATTTGCTTAAGTTGGAGGTGTGAAATTCAATATATAACTTCTTAGTTAAAAATAAGAGAATGTGTGTTTCTTCTCTATTTTTAAAATCTGCTTCTATTTGGGGAAATTCCTATAAACTTTTCCACTACTTATTCTGAAAATGACAATTATAAGAATTCGCTTAAATTGGGTGTGAAATTCAGTATATAAAATTTTAATGTAAACTAAAGGAATACGTGTTTCAGTGTTTTTCGAAAATTCCAAGAAATAGAGGAGAGAGAGGAGAGGGAGATATATAACAATGAACCACCCGATCAAATTTTCAACATAGATGAATTTCGGAACTGGAATGGTTTTTATCGGTTCATTTTGACGGAGCAACGTAGGGAGAGGGATGGGGAAAATATAAAAAAAATGAATGCATATAAAAAATGAAGGTGACTATGTTTGTGACATATGCTAATAACTCTTGAACTACCCGACCGATGTTAATCAAATTTTCAACATGAAACTCGGACCTAGGATGATTATATCATATAACTTAGGGGAGAGGGAAGAGGTATACTATATAAAAATAATCGAAAATGACCAATATTAGTGTCGAATCCATAGTTTTCGGGATCACTGAGATGAACAGTGATATCTCCGATGCCGTTTAAATTCATGCCATTAAAAACAAAAACAGCATATTTCATGGGTACCAAACACCTAAGATAAAAAGTTGTGCATTTAAATATTATAATGGGGCCTAAATATTAATGCTTGCCCTCCCCCCCCAGAAGAAAATCTAAGTTACGGCGCTGGCGACAAACATCCTTTTTTTATTCTGTTATCCATTCATCGTCTTAAGAAAACATCATCACCACTCGCAACTCTCTACAAAAACCGGAAATGGTTGAAGTTTAATAGTACTTCCGGTTTCAATACTTATTTCCATAGACAATACACGTAGCAAGTAATGACTTTTTGATATGAATTCAGCGTCGGTGGAACAGGTTCTATCTATGAATTTATTCCGCTATTACAACAAAAAGTTACTGATGTACTACTACTTTCAATTTGAGTATTGAATTCACATAGTTTACGAAACCTACTTGTTTATAAGTATCTTAGTATACAATTCGTAAATAGGCATGTGATTCTCAGAATTTACCTCCTCTTGCCCTTTCCAAATAACACGCCTGTATCGTTTTGATTGACGGATGGTGCATTTTTAAACTTCATTGGCTGATTTAATTCCTCATAAGCTCAGCATGAACAGCTGACATTACGTGTATGACATATTCATTTACTTTGGTCTAGTCAGTTTAGAGACATCTGGTGGTCAAAATGCCAGTTCACTCTCGCAGATTGATTTAATCTCCAAGTTTGCTACACTAATTAATTGTTTTGGTACACCTCATAAACTCAACTCAACTCAATTACATTTAGAGTGGAATGTTTAACCTTGGTTCTACATTCTATTCTATGGGTTCAATTTATTTTCTCCTCCAAACTATTGTTACCTTGTTTGAGATCAAATGACAATGAAATAGTAAAAGTAAGGATTATTGTTATTTATCAGATTTAGCCGTCTGAGATATTACAAATTTGCAACAATGGCGCGAATGGCAATTTTATTAATTGTTAACATTATCTGTAGAATAGTCACTGGCGCCATCCCGGGGAAATGAGGGGGACATGTAACCTCTAATCTTGGAACTGGGAGAGACTGTCTTCCCCCAATAATCCGATTTGAAATGTGTTTTGGGGGGAGAAATGTGATGCTTTGTGTCCGATTGCCACGAAGGAAAGTGAGATGAAATTGATGTCCCCCCTCCCAGAATAAGCCTCAAATCTGCTCTCCTCCCAATTTTGAAGACAAATCTGCTTCCCTGATCCTCCACAGAATTGTTTCCCAACTTCATAAACATTTTAAACATTGCTTAAAAAAAATTATGGGAAACGATCATATCTCTCCTCTCCAATGTTGAAGACAGATTTGTACCGCTGAGAATAGTTTAAGGGATACAGTATATGCTTGGTTTGGATTATACGTATTCTTGGAGTTGTAGTAAGGCCTCAGTAATTAATTGTTCAAAATTACACCGTCTAATATACAAACCGTACATATCTATGGTGTCGCTCTTTATTCACCAATATTTCGGTAATCGATTAGGTTTACGACAAACAGATATCTGTAAAGTTCTTTACAACATTTTAGAGAGATATATTCCGAAATATTTAAAATTACAGAAAGTAGGTGCCCTATGGTACCATTGAACCCCATTGGAGTACCCACTTTTGCACAATAATAGAGTTTGAGTTGTTCATCCTCAATAAGTTATTTTTCGAAAGTAATTATTCTTTTACCAGAAACACAAAAGTCCATACCCGACTAATAATTGAAATGGTACAAACTGAAGTACCTGTTACGATTTTAACAAGTAAAAATATGTAATTTTTAAAACTTAGAAAATAGCATTAATTATTAAGAGCAGAGGCGGATACAGGGGGGCGAACGCCCAACCAGAGGAGGAAACTTTCTTATTTTATACATAAATAAAACCCATCCCAGAGTTTGGAGCTCTTAAAATAGCTCGAAGTAGCAGTATTACAACTCACTGCCCCCCCCCCCCATAGAAGTCCGTCCTGGATTCGCTCCTGATTAAAAGTACTGTAAAATGCCACCTGGGACATGTTTGAGGCCATCTTCACAATTACTGTATTAAAATTACTCATTAATTTGACTATTTTTTTTTTGTTTCACTATATTATGCTTTCATATTTCATAATTAAAATTAAAAGAAAAAAAGTAAATACAAAACAAGAATCTAAAACATGCATATAAAATAAAAATTGACATCACACGTGATGTTAACATCAGCAACATAATACAAGGATAGAGTAAAATTGCTTGTGTATAAGATCACAACTCGGTAAACGTCCAGCAAACAGGCTAGAGTGCCGAGAGAGTCAGGAGACGTTCAGTGCGTTGCTGAGCAGGATTGTACGTCATGGACAACGCATAATTGCGAGTGCTTTTTCTATTGGGAAATTCTGCACAGTAAGCGACAAAAAAATAGGTGATAAAAATAACAGTGCATTTGATCTATAGATGAGCTAATTTGACAGATGTATTTAATAGCGATGTCAGCTTTTGCGGAGTAATGCATCTGTGTTCAAAACATCTCTCCGCAGTGGATAGGGAGTTATTATTGTCAGAAAAGTGTAAACAATTGCTTACTGCAGAAAAATTTGCCCAATCATTGAACTTTTATGTAAATCTTTATTAAAATTATTCTGGAAAGTTTCATTAAGCAAAAAACAAATGTGGTTGAAATTTCTTTTAATATAGCCAAATTAGTCTTATTACATAATTTCTGTCATAGGAATTGGGCACACAACAAACTGGGGTAAATTTGAAAAAAAAAAAAGGGAAAATGTTGTGCCAATCGAGGGAAAATTTCTTAAGGAAACCTACGAACACTGAACAGTGTTAGCAACGAAGGTGAAAGGGTCTGAAATAAAACAACCATTGTCAATGTATGATAATCCATGAATTCACAAGTAATGTACGTATCTAGAAGAACATACACCCTAATAGCATGTTGGTTTGCTTCAAGTCTTTCACTATATTTGATTTTAACTTGGTAGCCTTTCCGTGCACAGTACACCTGCTGCAGGCCTTTTGAAAGAGTTACCCGCAAATGTCGTAATTTGTTTTTCACTTGCTAGATTTTACTTGCCTCGGAGTCTTGCTGCAACTTTGTAGCAAGTGTGTTAGTTCTAGTTTCTACCAACAGGTGGCACAAAAGTCTAATCTTAGAAATCTTTCCGCCAGGCCGCTATTTGTAGTAGGTGCGAAGTGTGTGAAGCAATAAAACAAGTGGATAATTAAGATAATTACACAAGTATTCAGTATGTAGAAATAATTTATATTTTAAACGTGTATTGCTTGACAAAGTTGTTGAGAAAAATATACTGTGTGATTGTTCGTATACAGTAAATGTTCGGTTTGGAAAAGGCATGCAATGCAATGCAAGTATATACCTGCAGAAGATATACTGCACTCACTTGCTGAAGAACTGCTGTAGACTTGCATGCAAGTATATACTTGCAGAAGACTTACTACAAACTTGCTGTAGACTTGTAGTGCAAGTGGTATCCTTACAGAGACTTGCGTCAAACCTGCACTAACTTGCTGCCGACTTGCTGTGCATTTGTAGTGCAAGTGGAAACTTGCAGTAGACTTGCTGTGCAAGTAAACCCCTTACAGAAACTTGCTTTGCAAACTTACCATACACTTGCACTTACAACGATATGTTGTATTTTTAATTATATTCTTTATATTTATTGGGCAAAATGTCTGATCTTGTATATAAAATATGCACTAGCCAGCTGGATTAAGAAGAAGAAGAAGAAGAAGAAGAAGAAAAGAAATATATAATATAAAATCAATGTATTAAAAAAATGAATGTGTTGTTGTTATCACCAAGACGACATATTTAGTTATTACTATGGTAACCGAAGTAAGGTAAGACATAATGTAAAAATTACCTTGGAAGAATCATAACGATTATAAAAAGGAAGGTGAACAATTAATGACATTTTGCAATATGTCAATTTAGTGTACTCATTGTGTGGCTCAAACAACAATAAAATAATATCGTTAAGGATCAGGAGGTAACAGTTATATATATTATATGGTGCCGAAACGCCGAGCAAAGTTGTGTATCGCTCCGAAGTTTTAGTAAGACGATCACAATTGAGCCAAATATTAATTTCATTATTTTGAGAAGTGGCACAAAAATAGATAGAAGTGCCAAGATGATCGATATTGAACACGAAGTGGTTGATAACAGTACGAATGAGACTGGAACAAATCGTACTGAAAGTATGATGGATCTATTCAAACATATTAAGGGTGAACTCTCTCAACAGTGACAACAACGTAAGGATGAATTTTCTCAGTTTAAGGATGAACTTTCCCAACAACTTGATTATAAAGTCTCTCAACAGCGACAACAACTTAAGGATGAATTCTCTTAACTACGACAGCATTTGAAACAGTGCTTTGGACAAACGATGGAACAGGTTAAAAAAATGTCATCACAAGTTAATATGAATGCTGTAAATGAACCTGAACCTTCTACAGAAACAACAGAGAATGCAGATTATGATTCTACATTATTGAAATTTACTGAGTTTTCACAAAGCATACTGCCGTATTGGTTGGATCAGACTATTTTAACTTTTCTTTTCAGTCGAATGTTTTTGATTCTCTTATAGATGCTGCGTGTAATGAAGATTTTGGTATGTATCAATGTGTGAAAAGTTACGATCGTTTTCGTCTAGTGAATGCTATTGACTACTTGAATTCACAGTAGCCTATCATGTTGAGTATGTATCATGTCATGATATTAATCCTGAAGATGAAGTAATGATAATAGAATCATTTAATGGCATGTGCACGACAGTAGCTCATGTAACAAGAAGAAAGTTGATTCCAGTATTTGTAAAATTCAGAAAGAAAGCGTGTGTTCCCACCAATGTTTGTATTGATTGGCCGATTGAGTTGAATCCGTTGAACTGTGCATTCAATGACAAGACTAATATGATAATAGTGAGCAATCCGACGATGCCCTTACGAAACATGATACAGTGCGTTGACTTCAATCATCCAAGCATGGCATTGCAAGATTTTGAAAATCCTTCTATGGTACAATACAGTAATAACTTGAATCAAACTAATCCTAATCGAAACCAAATTCGATACATTCATGTGAGATTAAAGTGTGATCCCAATGTAAAAGATGATGTTAAATTCACGTGTACCGGTAATGCAACCGAACCTAACTACAGAAGAAACAGAAACCATGGCAACATGGCAGAACAGACTACCGTGGATGTCATGTAAAAGACAAGTACAGATCCGTTCGAAGACATGATATTTCACCACCAGTGAAACGAATGAGAACTGAACCTAATTTTACCGGTAATACAACGCAATCTAATCATAGAAATGGTAATTGGAACTTCAGAAATAGCCTGAATCACAACAGAAATAATATGGTTTTTCAGAATCGCTGAGTAGATGGCAGAAATTACTGTAATAAAAGTAAGAAACGAAGAACTATAGAAGTAAATAACGCGCAATACTGTATTCCTATTTATGACTTTCAATGTAACCTTAATGAAGTCGTTGGCCATGTAACTTAAGCTAACGTTACGGTGTCTGAGAAAACCGTACCCTATTTGTGTACGCGACGCTTGTATGGTATGTAATCTCAATAGAGAAAACGAAGAATCTTATTTATATTTATTCTAACTTATTGTGTTGTAATTTTTGTTATTTTATCTCCAAACTTATATTTAACCTAATATTTTATCTATGTATGTTGATTGTATTTCCTGATGTTGAATTTTGTTTCTGCGTTCAATACCAATTTAATCCTAATATGTATTTCATTCGAATATATTTGTGATATGATTGTTTCTTATTTAAAATATTACAATGTTAGACATAATGACAATTGAAATTATAAGAATAAATAGTAATGACTTTAAGTATCAAGCCAAAAGATAATTGAAATAATCTATAAAATACATTTTATATAAATTTCCTTTTCTCAATTTGTCCAAATGATTTAAATTTGTTAATAAACATTGTATGGCTCTGAATGGACTTAATATAGCTTTATAAGTCGGAATTATAAAAATATAAATACATAAATGATTATAAGATTAAATGTAAAATGAATTATTAATAATGATATTTGAATGAAATATTATATATATGAGTTATTATAAAATGTGATTTTTGTTTATATACGAGGGATGTCCGAAAAATACTGATGATTAGCGTAGGAATCCTAACAGTCCAGGAGTCTTTTCTTTTATTTGTAAACTAAATAAAAGAAAAAACATATGTTTGCGCGCCATGTACAACGATATGTTGTATTTTTAATTATATTCTTTATATTTATTGGGCAAAATGTCTGATCTTGTATATAAAATATGCACTAGCCAGCTGGATTAAGAAGAAGAAGAAGAAGAAAAGAAATATATAATATAAAATCAATGTATTAAAAATGAATGTGTTGTTGTTATCACCAAGACGACATATTTTTTTTTTTTACTATGGTAACCGAAGTAAGGTAAGACATAATGTAAAAATTACCTTGGAAGAATCATAACGATTATAAAAAGGAAGGTGAACAATTAATGACATTTTGCATTATGTCAAATTTAGTGTACTCATTGTGTGGCTCAAACAACAATAAAATAATATCGTTAAGGAACAGGAGGTCACTGACAGTTATACACTGCAGGGGGACGAGGATCTGGGGGGGACTGTCCCCCAAATAATCTGACTTAAAAAGTGCTTTTTGTTATAAGTGTTATGATTTGTGTCCGACTGCCACAAAGGAATGTAAGATGAAATTGATTTCTCTTGGCTTTTCCATTTTTTAAAAGGAATCGTATTCTGCAGTATTTCAAGCTGAACTTCGTGCTGTAGTGCGTTTAGTAGTCTCATCAATATGTATTAATTCCACTTCCACTACTTGGACACAAATTGCTATAAATGCCAGATGAGGATATGCCCCTCTCCTCATGCTGGAAAACTGTCTCAGCTGTAGGTTCGGGCACAAATTCCGGGGAAATGGGAAGGCATGTCCCCCCCAACATTGGAACTGGAGGCTCTTCCAATAATCCTATTTGAAAAGTGCTTTTTGCAGGTAGGTGTGATGATTTGTGTAAGACTGGCACAAAGGAAAGTGAAATGAAATTTGTTTCCCTTGGCTTTTCCATTTTTAATGAAAATCAAGGCATGCGACTGTGCGTGATGTAACCTGATATGAAACCTTATCTCCTCCTCTTCCCTAGGCCCCAGCACACGAAGAGTATATAGACTATCCAATGTCAGTAGAACCCATCTTTTCAGTAAATGCGCATTTAATCTATTTGTAGTATCAGCCTAGGCATCTACTCATGCTTCGTAAGCTAACTAACTCTATAGCCTATGGAACCCGGAGGTTCAATGCCGCGTTCACAAAAGCTCTCCACTGACTTCTATTCTTAGCCAACTGGATCCAGTTTCTGCTTTGTATTCCTATCTCTGCGAGATCCATCTTAATATTGTATTCCCATCTGCGCCTAGGTCTTCCTAATGGTCGTTTTTCGATTGGTCTTACCGCTAACACTTTGAAAGTGTTCCTACTTTCTTCCATCCTGGCTATATGTCCTGTCCACCTAAGCCTCCTAGACTGGATGACCCTAACAATGTTTGGTAAGCCGTATAATTTATGTAGTTCCTTGTTATGAAGTTTCCGCCATTCCCCATTCCCGTCCCTTTTGGGTACGAATATTAGTCTGAGCATCTTGTTCTCAAATACTTTCTTCCCTCATAGTAAGCGACTATGTTTCGACAGAACAACAGGTATGATTATCGTTTTAAATATTTTAAGCTTCAAATTCCTCGGAAGAATTCGCGACGACAAGAGATTTTGAACTGAATAATAACACGAATTCCCTGTTTTTAGTCGACATTTAATTTCTTCGTGAATGTGATTTTTGTCTGTTAACATTGATTCTAGATATTTGAAAGTATCCACTTTATCAAAAGTATTATTTAATATTTTAACGCATTCATAATTTGCCGTGCTACGGTCCCGACGCACTTCCATTTATTTAATTTTCTCTGCATTTACTTCTAAACCCATATCCCTGCAAGCGTTTAATAAGACCTCTGCATTTCTTTCTATTGTTCTCATATCATCCCCTATTAAATTTACATCATCAGCGTACGCATAACCTGGTGAACACCGTTCAACTCTAGGCCCTGGTTGCTATCTTTGATATTTCCTTATAGCGTATTCCAGGACAAAGTTGAATAATAATGGCGACAACACATCTCCTTGTTTCAGGCCATTCTCGACGTGAAAGCTCGTGGCCAAAAATTTTCCTACTCGGACTTTACATTGGGATTCATTTAAACATGACTTAATTAATCTAATTAGCTTTTTCGGTACTCCAAATTCTGTAGGAACGTTGTACAATATTTCTCTCTTAACCGAGTCGTAAGCCTTTCAAAAATCAATAAATAGTTGATGTACCGGGGTATTGTATTCCCAATTCTTTTCGAGTATTTGCTGAAAGGTAAATATTTGGTCGATAGTTGATCGATTTAGTCTAAATCCGCACTGATAATCTCCAATAATTTCATCTGCGTATGGGGTCAGTCTTGCTAATAGAATATTTGAAAGGATTTTATAGGATGTTGACAGAAAAGAGATGCCTCGATAACTATTACAGTCAGTTTTGTCGCTTTTCTTGTGGATTGGAACAATGATTGATTCTTTCTACCCTTGTGGCAATTCTTCCTTGTTGTAGATAAAGAGGATGAGTTTGTGTATCTTGTTCCACAATTTTTCGCCCTAGCCGGTGTTTCTTTAATTTCTTTATAGCGATTTCTACTTCTATTCGGTTGGGTTCTGGAATATACGGTTCGGCGGTATGTATCTCCCTTTCTCCACGCACATTAGTTTTTGGCTGCGTATTAAGCAAATCGTCAAAAAAATCTTTCCATCTATTTAAAATGCTATCTGCATCAGTGAGAACTGTTCCATCAGCTTTCTTTAATATAAGCATGAGGTTGATAGCCTTTTTAAAATTCGTTGATCCCTTTATACATGTCCCGAATGTTTTAAGTTTTATTTCCCTTATCCGGGCAAGCTATTTTTGTAACGTAGACTGCAACTGGGGCCTTACCAACTCGATATGTTCATAACTTTAACTTCGACTAAAGATAGAAGAATTCAGAATTTTATGGCATCGAAATATTTATGGTTATTAAGAAATTCGAAGAAAAATATGAAGCTACTGGGCCTGGGAGGCCCCGGTTGCCCGGATAAGGGTTAATTTTAGCTTTCAAAAAATCGCGTTTCTTTGTCCTTAAAAGATTTGGAAGTTTCCCACCTAATGTCTATGAAATTTTGTGTAGTTATTTCATTCGGATTTTGTAGCAAACTTAATTTTGCCTGTTTTCTCTTCTCTGCTAGTTCAAACCATGGTTTGTTCCTACGTATTTCCGCGTGTCCCAATTTTTCTTTTGAGAGAGGATGCTTCGTAAGCAAAGAAAAGAATTCAATTGCTGGAATATTTTTCTCGATAATCTTAAGGCTCAAATACGAGTATTCTTGCGTCATACATAATTGATATTCTTTCTTCATAGTTTTAGGGTCATTATTTATATTATTATAAAACAATTTTAACGTGGATCTTTGTGGATGCCTAATTAGAAACATACTAATTATAAATATGCATGTATTCAGATTTCAGAATGTGTTCACAGCAGTGATTTGTAATACTGATGTGCACTACTACTTCATCTACATCGCCTAATATATAATATACCAGGGATGCAAATGAGCAACAAAATTTTACTAGCCCAAGAAGAAAAAGCTACTGGCCCACATCCCACAACAGAAATACCATTCTTACTTATCTTCGGTATGATATTAAATACTCCCCCGCACCCATGAACCACTCGCCTCGGGCGAGTGGTTATTTGCATCCTTGTAATAGACTCTATAACAGTTGATCAGGTTCATCTACCGTAATATGAGTTTCATCTCCCTTCTCTAGAATAAGCCTCAAATCTGCCTACCTCTCAATGTTGAAGACAACCAATGGCGTATTTACGATTTTGTTTCGACGGGCTATGCCCAACACAAGGAAGGAGTGGGCAATTGTCCACCTGACTTTGACAATTAAATATATTTTAATTTATGCATAAATTGAATATATAATGGCAATAATTGCAGACCGATAAATCCGATATGATATGATTTAGGAGTGACAAAAATTTAGAAGTGAATCTAACCCTTTATTCTATTCATCGAAGAAAAAGGAATCATCCTCTTTGCCTTCCTAATTTCCCTGGCTAATTATTCCCCCGTTTTGATTTTCTTTAATCCAAACATTTCCTTTTTTAAAAACTAATTACTAAACGATATAATTTTTCCTTTGTTATAATAACTAAACTCCTGTCATGTTGATATCCGCGCAAGTTGGTGTGGAACACCAGTTTCGCTTATCAACTCCTCTTAATTTTGGTGTTACTAATGACGGCCGACTTGAATCACAACCGCCGCGAATGTACGTGGAATGCGAAAAACTAACAAATTTCTTTCGGGGTGAGCTTGAGCTCGATATCCTCCTAAATACGCCACTGAAGACAATTCTGCTCCTCTGATCCTTCACAGCATTGTTTTTTTCAACTTCATAAATATTTTGAACATCGCTTATATATATATATATATATATATATATATATATATATGGGAACGGTCTTACCCGTCCCCCCACTGTTGAAGACAGATTTGCGCCGATGACTGCAGGCGTGCTGCAAGTTTGAAGAGCGTCAACTAGGAAGTTTGCATTAAACTTGCATCAAACTTGCAGACTTGCATCACAAGTCTTCTGCAAGTTTGCCAGACTTGAATTGCAAATCGGCTGCAAGTTTGTTGCAAGTCATTTTCCCTATCTGGGCATTAATTTGTTGACTTGAGTTTTAGCGTACCTTTTAGCACTATGCTTATATGACACAAGGACCTACAGCTTCAAGTATAATCTGCACTACATGACTTCCCGACGGGTATCGAATCCGGTCTGACATGCAGAAGGTGCCTAACCATGGTGAAACTACAAAATCATTGATTACGCCTTATTTGCTGTCACCGCCGTCCTTTATCAGCACTTAGAATCCTCTCTGCTCCTTGTTCTTCTGTGGGATTTCCTAAGAATGAGAGTAACAAATCGTGATGTCACACAACAACCCGTTGGAAATGACTCTTATGGAAAAAAAACTTATACAAGTTGTTACAAAAATGTGTCAGAATATTTTGGGAAAAGATTTCTCATACCAAAATAAGAAAAAAAAGTCCATATAGACCTGTGCTCAAAATTGGACAGTTTCGGAGTTACAGGGTGCCGAAAACGTGAAACAAGTGAACTTTAAAGGTTTATAGCTCCACTACTATAAGAGCTATCGTAGGCGGGTCAAGACATCACTGAGAAACAGGTATGTAAACTATTTAAATATCCATGTTTAACAATGCTTCAGTACTTGCACACCAATTTTTTGAGATAGTAGGTGAAGAATGATCAAGTACTCCCAAACAGCCTATCTAAAAATGATTGTGCAAGTACCAGAGTTTCTGAAAGATGGATATTTGGATAGTTTACGTACTAGTTCCTCAGTGATGGCTTGACTCGACTATGATTGGTCCTATAATAGTGGAACTATGGACCTTTAAAGTTCATTCTTTCAAGTTTTCGGCACCCAATAACTACGAAGTTATGCATTTCCGACCACAGGTCCATATGAACGTTTTTTCTTATTTTGATGTGAGGAATTTGTTTTCAAAATATCGTGACTATTTTTGTAACACCCTGTAGAGAAAGAAATTTGGAACGTTTTTCACTCACTCATTGTCCTGTAGTAAATATTTTCTCTCGATAGTTGCTAACACTGAGGTTTTGTTCCTGTTTTAATTCTACCTTTAAATTTTAATACTTAAAGTCGCAGAGGGGGGCGGGAAGTACCTTTTATCGGATGGAAAGGTGCAATCGTGCAGCTGGGAGCCAGTAGTAATCACGGGCCAAATGGAGCATTAGAGCACATTAGTGGACGAACTGAACCAGCCAACCGTGCAATGTGGAGGAAAGAAGCTTTCCATGGAGAGCATCACTCGAATGCCGTATCATTTGCTCTTCGATGGGTGATGGCTCGTATAGCCAGGAAAAGAATTTTAGAGAAAGTTTGCTACTATAGGAGAAGATGGACCATACTTTTAAAAAAATATTATTATTGTTATGGAAATACTTTGTCCTTTTTCTTACAGTACTAGTTTAGGTAACATGATGAGATCACGCCAGAATTGTTGACCAGATTTTGACAAAATTTTTATACAAAGCTACAGTCTGACCTCGTAATGGTTCATCTCGTTTCCTTTTAATGAAACATTCATAGCCTGAGATAACTGATCACAAAAGTGTCCATAGAATTTCTATAGACACGGGAAGTGTTTCTATTGTTGCAGCAACATAAACAATAGTCAAGTTTACTAAGTCAAAATCGCCATATCTGAAAATCATAAAAAAAAAGTTGTACCAGTCATTTGTGCTACGTTAGTGTTGCTACGTACATAAAGTTATTAACAAATTAAATTCGCGATTAAGGCTAGACGTCAAGTTAGAATCGCTATATATTCAAAATAACTGAGGAGAGCAACATGGATGCCAATCGTGAGTACTAGAAGCAGAACGTTAGTGCTGCTACTCACGGAGAGTTATTAAGCAGCGATTCTGGTTTGACGTCAAGCTAGAATGGCCACTTTTTTTCAAAATAACTCGGAGGAGAACAAGAAGTGTACCAATCGTTAGTGCTGGTTAGTGCTACAGGTAGGTGTTTAGTTCTTTTAGTACGGGAAGTTATTAGCAAACAAAAGTGGTGATTCTGCTTTGATGTCGAGCTGCAAAAATAACTTTCTCAAAACAACTTCAAGAACAAAAAGGATGCCAATCCTCACCGTAATATCATCCCAGCCTTACAATAGCCTTACTCAAGCCTTGAAGGTTTGATCTGTAGCCTTGTCCCAAGCTTGCATTTACACGAATCTACTAGTTTCTCGATTGTAGCGGTGGCGCGGTGGCTCAGTGGTAAAGCGTTCACCTCCGGTGCTTGGGGGTCCCTGGTTCGATCCCAGCTCGCGCCGTGTGGGCTTTGTGGTGGACAAACACCGTGCTCGTGGGTTTTCTCGGGGTTCTCCCGTTTCCTCCCACTTTCTTCATTCCACCATTTCACTCATCTCTCATTATCACCGTCTCCTTTAGCCTAACCGGCATAACCGTGGGAAGTTAAACTCAAAGATTTCATTTCATTTTTTTTCGATTGTAGCGTTGTTCCAGATTGGCCAATATTACGTGATATAAGACTAGGTTTAATATCCCTTTAAAATGACAAATGCTTCATAAATATACTTGTCAAGACAACACGGTTATGATAGCGAGAAAAAATTAATTAAAACCACACACACACCGCTTTTTATCTGTAACTTCAAAAATGTTTATGAAATAAATCTATCTATTCCGTTCGTAAGTTATAGACAAAGTTACGTAAGTTTATTCAGAACGAATAGGTACATTTATTCCATCAACGATTTTCGAGGTTACAGACATACAAAGCAAGGGTTGCGACCATAACTATGCCTATCTTGAAAAATAGGTTATTCTAGGTGATGTTAATGTAAAGTAATTTTAAGTAGACTAGCCTTATATGACGTATTACTGACAAGTCTGGACCAATCTTGCAATCGAAGATCTATCAAGTTTTCTATAGCATTGGTATGCGAGCCTTATGTTATGTACTATCGACAAGTCTAGATCAATCTTGCCATCGATTAACTACCAAGTTTGATATAGCATTGGTAACTCATATCACTGATCATACCTAAGTTAGGAAATGATCGATATTAACTGAAAATATCAAATCTGCAACAATTGAAGAAAATAAGCTTCCTAATATTTGTCGTCATTCATAGATGTACTCCAATTTCTCATCAATCTCGTGTTTCTTTTCTTGTCTACAGGAGTACACCTTACTTATCTCGTGGGGTATGGAGTGACAATGAAGTTGAAGCACGTTAAAAAGTTCGGAACTACGGGGATTCGAACCCGGGCCACCTGGATAGGAAAGCAACACGCTTGCCAATTATATACGACTGCCACTTACTTGATGTTGTTTTAAAACAGTCAGCTAGTTGAAAACCTTTGATATAAAACCAACGTAGGTACTAAGGCCTATATAAAGATGTGATCATTAGTTGAGTTAATTAATGATGTTAATAAAACTTTGTTTATGTAATTATTATTGTAATTTTATTATTATATTATCGATCATTCCAAGTCAATAATTTCACAAAGTCTACCTGTTTCACGCCAGTTATTATGGTGTAAAAGAAAAATGTGAAAATTACATTTATACGTTGGAAGAGGCGTAAGTACTAATCCATACAAACTTAGTCGTAACTGCGTTTAAACAAATTTAGTGTGGAACAGAAAACTACTTGACATAAAACAAATTCTAAGTAGCGTATAAGATAAATCTTATTATCATTTTAGGGTCATCAACTTCTCTGAAAAACCATGTTTTATAACAGACTTAGCAATTGTCGTCCCCTGGTTGAAATGTTAAGTGTAAATTGGGTTGCATTTGTCCAGGCGTTTGCGATACCAGCAAAAATACTGGACTCGACTTAATGAGATTACAGCACTCAAAGGGGAGATAATTTGCTGTTGACTGTACAATATATAAACTTATAATTTGTTAAGCCTCTCTGCATAATTATAAAAAAAAAAGTGTTTAGATTGAAACTTGTGTTGCAATAAACGGGTACTACCACCACAGAATAAAATGTAACTTATTAAGTAAAAAGGTAATAAGTTATTCCATATATTTTTACATTAGAGGTTGTTGATAGTATTCGTAAGGCTGTGCGTCATTATTATCTTGTCTGAATAAATACTTTATGATATGTAGCTGCTGAAGATTCAGCGAACTATATCCCATAATCCTCCAAGTTATTATTAGTTACTGCTGTAGTATAAAATTTATAGGGTATACATTTTTTTGGAAATATTATCATGTATTCTAAAGAAACTAGATATGATTATGTCACTTTCTGTATATTGCATTTTACTGCTTCTGGGGAATAACGTAACTAAATCGTCGTAAGACTGCCGCTTTCTCTGTTCAGGCTGAGATTGTTTTCTAAATTGTCACGGTGGCACTTTGTTGGAGGAACTTACCTTAAAGATTGTAAGGTCCAGTGTGTAGCTGACTCTCGTTGATATGAAGGTAGTTTCTGAATCCTTATCCAGATCACGTCTGTGGCCCAATATATGAGTACTCGCGTATGTTGAGGGAGCTTCCATGAAACGCGGTAGTGCTGTTCCCTTTCCTTGATACCGTAGCTAGATGTTACGTTGCGTCGTCTATATGGTACTCCCGTTAAGCCAATATATGTAGGGAGTGTTAGCAGTCGCCACTAGAGGTGCAAGGGCTCAGAAGAAAATGGCTTTCAAAAACATCCGGTGCTTCTTTGTCTGAGCTATTTGAGATTTAAGAAAAAAAAAGATACTTTTAATGGAGAGATAATAGTACGCTCCACTTTTGTTTTCCAAGTACATCACAAGTAAGCCTTTATTTACTGCATTCTGAAGATAAAATTCTAAAATCATTCAGGAATAAAAGAAAATCGGTCTCAATAGGAAAGAAATACTCGTAAGTGCATTTAGCTTCCTACAGTAGTTCCAACAAATTGTTTAGAGCTTTTAGATTAACATTCAACGACATTTTTTTAAAAGAAAAAGTTTCTATTAGCAAAAGCTGTTCTGAAATTGTAGTTGATTTCATGCAACAGAGTTACTGTTGAAAATTTATGAATAAGCTAAAACTTCATTGTAACATTTATTACGGCTACTAAGATTCGAGACAAGAATGTTTCAAACGCTATCCGCAAGTTTCTTATTTTAAAACTCCTGACACCATATTACAGTAAAGAAAATAAAAGAATTCTGTAAATAATGATGTTCTAACATCATATCCAAAATAGCGTTTATGGCTAGAATTGTGTAAACTGAATTCTCTGAAGCCCAGGATAAAATGTTTCCAGAACAGAAAATACGATAAGATGTAAGCAAGATTTTATAGCAAACTAAAAAATTTTTAATGTTTCTTGGTTTATGGTACGTTTTCCTTGTCTGTCAGAATGCATTTAGGGAATCAGTTAAACACAAAGTATATAACTAACAAATACTTGATAAAATGTTTAGGCAACTAAAGTGACACTTGGGATATGTGAATTGCATAATTTTCTCTTGCAAGTAACAACTGCAGTGACAGTTTGAAAACGACTCAAGACAGCTATCTACGAACTGAACATAGAATGCACAAAAACTGGATGATGTAAATGTAAGTTCATAATTGTAGAATCACTACAGGGAAACGAAAGTGGTGTTCGAACATGAGTCACAGAAAACCAAAAAAGCAAAAAAAAAAAAAAAAAAAAAAAAAAAAAAAAAAAAAAACTTTAAAAAAACAGCCTGCAATTTTTTCATCTCTAGTCTCCACAGAATACAATATATATCAGATCTTTGGAGGACCTTAACTAGGGATCAGGTGTGAAGAAGCACGGTGGTTCGAGGAGCACAGTTCTTGCTAACCTCATGGATTATTTTCTATATTATTTTCTATATTATTCTATATTATTTTCTATATTATTCTATATTATTTTCTATATTATTATCTGTATTATTATCTATATTATTTTCTTAAGTATTGTTTAAAGTAATTGTTTTATATTGCAACCACGTCACAATGACGTCATGTAATTACGTGGCATAACAGGTGTAGGAATTCAATTAATCCGAATAGCTCTTAACAATTTAATTCGTTCAGGATTAATTTACCGCATTTCTTCCTATTTAAAAGGAATTTTCCTTATAGTGTTGAAGTTATTGGATCAAAAGATCCAATATATTTCAGGCAAAAATTTTCTTGTACGACATATCTGGAGAACTATATATAGTGTAGCCAAACGGAAACTATTACTTAACTCAGTATGATGTGCTTACTCCGTAAAATAATACGAAAACTACGGTCCGTTCAAAACTGTTGTTGTCCCTGATCCAAAAACTAATTATTGGCCAAGATCGCAATCTTTTGATGCATTTTTTGGATCATTCCTAAAATTCTTGTTTTTATTCATAAATTTATTTATATTTAGCACTTACAATAAATTAAATTGTCAAACCTAATGAAATGTAGAATTACGCTTCTCTATCACATATGTTAATGTGGGCATTATCCTGCTTACACCTTCTAACGACAGAAATTGGAATCAAATATTGTTTGTAATTACATACTACTAACAGGGATCTGAAGCTAGCAAAATGCCTAAGTTTTGGGATAGATAAAAATTAATAATTTTTTCTCTGTTCAGTCATGTTTACCACAACTGAGATTCAAATTACAATTTGTTCCATTTTGTTTGATAAGAGTAGTATAGCATTAATAGTGTGATTGAACAGTTATTCGATTTTCATCTTTTGTTGAAAATAGTTGGAGATTTTTGAGTGTATCACATATTTTGAACATAGAAAGAGCAAATACAATCAGATTTGTTGCCAATGATTTAAATATTAATAAGTACCAGTAAGGACATTTATAGCACCCCACTTTCACAGCCAATGACAAATTACCTGCACACTTTGTAATAGTAAGTTGTAGGAAGACTATAACATTGAATTTTGCAATGAAATCATTTTAAAACAAGTATGTCCTTGAATTTTATCACATTTTCAATCATTTAACTTATTCTAAATAAAAAAAATGTGAAACGGAATGCTTTTAATTTAACACAAAAACATATCTTAAAGGAAAAATATATATTTCCTAATTGGTTTTCACCCGTCGTTATATTTTGCATCAAATATCATATATCAAATTATTAGAAATAGTAGTAAAGTAATACATTTGGGAAGCTTCTCATTTAAGGGCTTCTCAATCTTTTCAATCTCAGTTCTCTGTTTCTTTATAATCCTTTCTAAATACATCTCGAACAATTGAGGCCAATTCTTCACTGAAAGTAAGAATTGCCCTCAATTTCTGATTACTTTTAGATACTATTGACTTTGAAAGAAATGTGACCAATGATTATTTTACAAGTGTACTAGCATTTAATGAAGTAACGGGAATACTTGAATACATTTTTCTTGATAATAAAAACTTATTATTTTAATACGGGTAAAAGGGGATAGATAATTTATTAAATAAAAGAATTACGCTCTAAGTCAGTGTATGACAATTCGTTTGTGAAATATGTACGCAATGATTTATTTGTTGATTTAGTGACCTCTGCAAATGTAAGCACTTCAAATTAATGTACATTTTTATCTTCTGCTTACTGATTTTCTGTTTCATTGACATCTCCATAAATTTGATGGATTTTAAAAATAAAAAAAAAGGAAAATAGTTGCTTCCAAATTTCGAATAAATTACTTTGCAATAATTTTTTGATTTGTTGAAAGATAACTGTGAACATTTACAAATCTTATTTATTCCAACTTCTGAATATTACTAAATAATAATCTTCTAGAATCTGTTACCAAATACTGCAACACAATTTACTGATTTTAATGAACTTTGATTGTTACAATAAAATTTGTATTTGAAACAAACTATTTTATTTCTGATGTGATATTAATTTAGTTTTAAGCAGGGGTAAAAGTGAGGGAGAACGCGCCTCGTAAAATATGTACGACGTCCCCCCAGTTCCTAAAAATTTACAATGGGCAAAGATAGACAGGGGGAACGGCCTGACGTCATGCGGCTACCTACCGTCCCCCCACCTTTTCAGATTCATTTTTACCCCTGGTTTTAAGTATATATTTAGATTTTCCTTCAGCAGCAATAAAGAGCCCACGGAGTTAGACTATGATCAGTCTACAGTTATTATTTAATTGCTAAACTGCTTCTTCTTCTTCTTCTTCTTCTTCTTATTATTATTATTATTATTATTATTATTATTATTATTATTATTATTATTATTATTATTATTATTATTATTATTATTATTATATTATGCATGTAAAAATACTATATAATGTTTATATCAGTAATTATTGTTTACGAAACATAGGTCTATGGAGTACCCAATCATACTATTAGAAATACCACGATTTTGATTCCTCTGAATTGAAATGTGAACTTTTTTTTAAAAAAAACAGAGAAAAGATTGACATTCTTTAGGACTTACTGTATTTAGCAAGTAAAAATTTTATGACATCTGACTGATAGTTTTTAAGCAATGACGTTTAGAAACATTAAGCTAAAATGTAATTTTAAGATCGCTGTTCTTAACTTTTCGTTGTTTTAGATAGATCGAGAGCTTGATTTTTAAAAAGTTAACAAGGAATTATTTCTGCTTAATTGACTTTTATCTACATTGTGTTTTATATTAGCGCTCCTCTTTTCGCTGTTTACTTATTATTATTATTATTATTATTATTATTATTATTATTATTATTATTATTATTATTATTATTATTATTATTATTATTATTATTATTATTATTATATCTCACACTCATGCAATCTTAACTGTACTGAATAGCTCTGGGATGTGACTCCAAACGTCAAATCCGAGCTCATTGTCCTCCTTCGCGGAATTAACTGACAAGGGAACCTTCCAAAAATGATAGTTGCAGTGAAAGATGTGGCCTATGCCAATTAAAAGAGCTGTAACAGAGACCAGCATTCCCAAAAAATTAGCTGCCCATAGCAATAGGCTCAAGAAATATAAGGGTTCGAAGTTCGGGAAACAGTAAGGTTGGACAGGGTTAAAAGTGCAAATTCCTCAAAAAAAAGGGGGGCACAGCAAAATACAATGGTGACAAGTGATGTATAGAAACAGACTTGCCACAATAGGGAACAAATGAAGGCCACCAGTGGGATTAACAGTGTTGCCAACTGCAAATGAAAAGTACATTTTTGCAAAGAGCACTATATGAAGTGAGTGCAATATTCAGTGTCAACCTGTCATGTTGAACATAAGATATGGCGTGTATAATCAGTGGTACAATCTAACAAAAGAAAATAGAAAAAACAGAAGTACGAAAAATACGGAAAAGACGGAGTTGGCCATAATGCGCCACATTTGATCACGAGCTGTGCATATTAGAATGAACAAAACAAGAAGCACCGAATATGCAGGAAACCGACGTACCTAGAGTCGAAAAGAAAAACGAGTTCCAAAGTTGGCAACACTGGCCATGAACATCCAGATAAGTCTAATATAGTTAGGCCACTCGTTTCACAAAAAGAAAATTCCGGCAACAGGCATCACTCGGAATGCATCAATGCTGTAGTGATTGAGGCAATGTCAAGTCGGGGAACATGAGATAGTTGGATTGAGCCAACAACCGATAATAGAAGTAGTGAACATTATGTCATGGTTGGGTCGTATGTGGGAATATACAGGGTGTCCCACCAAACTTTGTGACCTGAAAGATTTGCGAAACGAACAAAAATGTGACGGATCCAGTTGTGCAGGAATATACCAATGCCAGGGGGTGATAAAAATCTGTGAGAAGCAAGTGCCCCCAGGATCCCCATCATAGGGCCCCAGGAGCCAACTTCAAATTTTCAAATGGAAACAGGGACCGAGTGGTACCTGTCTCGATAGATCATGGAATGTGCAACAACATCTATAGGAAACATTTGCTATATGAAGCATGTTTTTCAAAATGGCCGCCACATATGTTGTGTCGTAACATGGCATCGAACACTGAGATCTCAAATTGCTGCGAAGCGAAAAGTGATGTTGCAAATACAATTGCACAGGAATGTACTCATGTCGAGGGCCACGAGAACTTTGTAAGAAGTAAGTCCCCCAGGGCCCCCATCATAAGGCTCAAGGGGTCAACCACAACATTTCAAATGGGAACAGGGGGCGGATGATATTTCTCTGGATAGATACAACACTACCTTTAAGAAACACGGGTTTCAAAATGGCCTCCAAAAATGCACGTTGTTCTTGTCACCGAGCAGATATTTTTGGCGGCCATTTTGAAATCCCATATAGTAAATATTTCTGATATGCGTTGTTGCATATTCCAAGATTTATCGAAAGAAATATAACTCGACCGATGGTGCTATTTGAAATTTTGAAGTTGGCCCCTGGGACCCTATGATGGGGGACTTGGGGGCACTTGCGTCTCACAAAAGTTTGTCGCCCGCTGACATGGGTACATTCCTGCACAACTGGATGTGTCACATTTTTTTTCGCTTTGAAACTATTTCAGTTGCAGAGTTAGGTGGGATACTCTGGATATATCATATAGGCGGTGATAGTACTGCAGACAGCAACACACAGCAGATCAAGCCTTTGATTATGTTTGCTTTCTACAGGTGTGGATATGTGATAGAAAGACCACCAAAGATTCCGACACCTCTAGAGTACTGTTTCGAGACATTCACAGGCAACCATGTGTGACGGATTGGCAGTATACCGCTGTGCTCACTGCAAATGTATCTTATGTTTGGACCATTGTCTCATTGAACAATTGCACGTACAATGTGGAAGAGCATGTACAAATGATGCAAAAACTAATACCTGTTGCCGGAATTTTCTTTTTGTGAAGCGAGTTGCCTAACTATATTAGAATTGTCTGGATTTTCATGGCCAGTGCTGCCAACTTTGGATCTCGTTTTTCTTTCCGACTCTAGGTACGTCGGTTTCCTGCATATTTGGTGCTTTCTTGTTTTGTTCATTATAATATGCACAGCCCGTGATCAAATGTGGCGCATTATGGCCAACTCCGTCTTTTCTATATTTTTCGTACTTCTGTTTTTTCTATTCTCTTTTGTTAGATTGTACTACTGATTATACACGCCATATCTTATGTTCTACATGACAGATTGACACTGAATATTGTACTCACTTCATATAGTGCTCTTTGCAAAACATGTACTTTTCATTGCAGTTGGCAACACTGTTAACCCCACTGGTGGCCTTCATTTAGTCCCTATTGTGGCAAGTCTCGTTCTATACATCACTTGTCAGAATTGTATTTTGCCGTGCCCCCCCTTTTTTGCGGAATTTGCACTTTTCCCACCTTGTCCAACCTTACTGTTTCCCGAACTTCGACCCCTTATATTTCTTGAACCTATTGCTATATGCAGCTAATTTATTGGGAATATTCATCTCTGTTACAGCTCTTTCAATTGACATAGGTCACACCTTTCACTGCAACTATCATTTTCGGAAGGTTCCCTTGTGAGTTCAATCTGCAGATGTAGTGTACCATCCCTTCAGCCATCTACCTACCAAGACATCATTGCTTCTATTCCAAAACACGTTGCTGCTATTCTGATTAGAAAAAGGTAAACATCTTATATATTAAGTAGGCGGCTTAAATGTTTTGACATATATATATATGACGTTATAAATAATTTCTTAATGAAATTTTAATTCGAAACAGACTTAAATCCAAACGAGAAAAAAACGCTT
Organism: Thermobia domestica; assembly: GCF_964235325.1. Lineage (NCBI taxonomy): Eukaryota > Metazoa > Arthropoda > Insecta > Zygentoma > Lepismatidae > Thermobia > Thermobia domestica. Next base: position 62,371,733 of record NC_137458.1, read on the forward strand.
GATATCTCAATCAATCAATCCATACGAAGAAAAGCAGCCATAGCACTTCTGTTAACTCCTTCGGGTGACTTCGTGCTGGAGCGGGAAATATCCTACTTCCGACGAAGATTATTTTGCGGGAACTTGAAACAAAGAACTGCAAATAGTTACTAGCAAATTTGGTCTTTTGATTTTCAAGCAAGTAGATGAAAAGCAATACTTCTATATGTGTTTAACTTATAAGCACATACACTGAAAGACAGGTAAGAAAACAAGATATGTCGAACTAGAGGGGACCTAGAAGGTAAAAATTGGGGGAAGCATCAGAACCTAGACTATGTTAGGTATATTATGAGTTTACGATAAACTTTCAAATATATATATATATATATATATATATATATATATATATATATATATATATATATATATATATATATATATATATATATATATATATATATAATAGCTTAATTTTTGTCGCTCAAAAATCTGGGGCGACTAGGCCCTCCCGGCCCCGGGTTAGGTCCACCACTGTGTTGAACAAACAGATAAAAAAAATTGATAATGCCTAACAAATCGTGGGTTAAAAAAGGGATCGTTTCTATATAGAAAGTATGCTTCCTTGAATACAAGAGAAGATGGACAATGTTGTTTGAGATACCAAGATTGTCGACAAACATCTGCCTAAAGTTAACTGTTGCTGGAAAATTCAAACAAAAATCAAACTTCAAGTCAAATAGATTGAAATATAGAATTTAGGACGTCATTGGTGCTAAAAGTTAAGTACTTTTAGCAAAACTTTTAAGTCTGTGATGTTACAGCTCGAGAAGATAGTGAGATAGTGATAGAACAAATGGCTGTTGATTAGATAATGTCAGCGTACCATCATCATTTTCGGTTTTGTAGATTAAAGTTCGATAATTCTTAATTAAGAAATGATAAAGAAAATGGTGCGAGAGAGAGAAAAAAAATTAAAAAAATAAAAAGTGTCATGATTGTTAGAATTAGATTCAATGTTCTTCGTCAATATGATGATATTTCGAGGTAGTCGTCAGGTCCTTAGCGACCCCAAAAATATAGGGTAGAGGGTCAGTAGAAGTTAGGGGAGCCCGATACTACTATATTATAGTTCATTACCATATTATAGTTTATTTGCAAGCCTATCGTAGAAAGTTTAGGGGGCTAGTAAACATTTAGGGAGGCTTCACCCTAGACTCCCGTGGATACGTGCCTGGTCCTCGTGTCTCTCAGGGTCACAAGTCTCTTCAGGTCACTTTGTCAATCTGGGTTACATGTTATGATGTTCAACTGTGCATTTGTTTCGTCACTGTTGAGTAGAAGAGCGTAATGTAAAAGTTCTTTACGAGTTTTTCACTGAACTTAGTCATCGAAACGCAAAATATGTTATAACATCTTAAATAATTATTACCTAAATTATAACAAATGTTGGAAGAATGGAAAAACAGAACGTAGCTTTGAATAACTCAGAGAACAAAAAACAAAAAACAAAAACTGTTTCGGTGGTTGTAGCTCCAGACAGCGGCGCTAATGGAAATGGGTTGAAGTTTCTCTTTAAGAATTTCTTTGCGCATAATTCAATGTATCTGCGAATGGTAGCTCCCAGTTGGTTCAGTGGCAGACTAGGAAGAGGTGAAGGTCAGACACTGAACATATGAAATTTAAGGTCAGGACTCAAGAAATCAATAGAGCAATAGAGGGATCCCCAGAAAATGTAAGTCACACGAAACACTTAGCTATTTCACCCTTTAAATTTATATCTATCGAGAACAGAAAAAAAAAACAGAGAAAAAAAGATTAATATTTTGAAGCAGAGATAGATCATAGCTGTTATTAACTCCTTTATGGATTTAAAAAAGAATTGTATGAAATGTTTTTTTTTTTTTTTAATCTAACCTTCAATTGTAGAAGAGAAAATAATATGTAAGGTACGAAGGTCCAATTAACTTCCTCGATGCATTCAGCAACTCGAAACATTCATCCCTGTAAAAGCAAAACTTCACCGATAGATTCCGTCCTTTACTAATACAATCTAACAATTAATATGTATGCCAGCATTAGGAAGACACGAAGAACAATAGATGAAGGTTAAGGGGAAAAGAGAAGGAAAGTCACGAAACTGCATTTTCGAGAAAACGGCGTTTAAAAATACTGAAAACCGCGTAAAAATAATAGAGTTATTTAAATCTTTTGCCACATTTTACATAGACATTTGTACATCAACTCATGCATGGCATATACACTGAAATAATACCAAGAGTCACAAAGAGATAGGACAAAGCACCCGATAAAAAACATACTTGTACATTCCTTGTTTTTTCCCCATACCCTTCAGAGTTCCTCCGTTGCTAAGCGGTTAGCGTACGCGCCTTTGGCGTAGGAGACTCGGGCTCGATTCCCGGTGGGAGCTCATGTGGTTCGGATTCCACGTTAATCAGTAGGTCCACGTCTCATATAGCCTCGCTGCTGAACGGGACGTTAAACTCAAAATCAACTCAACACCATACCATTCAGATAAAAGCTACTACTTAGCAGTGTATTTTGATACATATACAGAGGTTGATTCATTTATATTGAGCAGAATTTGAATGTCCCACTTAACTAGGAAATGCCTTGTTTCACTTATGTATGTTTATGGAAGTTGAATAATAATAAAAAACATGGATGTTGAATAATAAAAGCACGAATGGAACACATATAAATGAAAAGAAAATGGTGAACAACATTATCAAAACAGACAAAATGGAAAACAAGTAGTAACAGTTCATTAGACATAGGAAACAGAACGGTAACAGTTAATTAAACATAGATCGGTGAACGTTGAAATAAAATATATTAGCATATAACTTGTATGGTTTATTACACTCGCTGTAACACGGTGACTTAAACAGCTTTTATTTTTTCACAAGTTGACAAGTGTTCAATGTTGGGATCTCCTCGTGATACATCTAGTCAATTTATTCCTACTGAGTAGGAATGAATATAAACACGACCCTTTACTTACCGTCACAAAAGGAAATAGCAAGAGTGAGGTCCGGAATCTTGCGAACCATGCTGAAGAGCCACGATCCAACGACTAACGAACATTAAACTAATTCCATACTTGATGATAACAGATGAGGTGGCACGTAGTTTTGTTGCTAGATAACATTTTTTCTCACGATTTAGTTGAGTGTAAAACCATTGCTGGAAAATATGGAAATATGCAATACCAATGGTAGTATTTTCCGAAAAGAAAAGAAAGAATTAAAAAGAGAAATTGAGAAAAAGAAGAAAAAGAGAAGAAGAAAGGAAAAGACACTCAGATTTTCCGAATCCTTTGTGTGCTCCACTATTTGGTGTTGATTTTTAGACCTCTAAATACGTACATTATGCAAACTATACTACTAAGATCAAATGAGCTCTCATTACTAAAAATGACACTACTAAGAAAATCATCACCTTCCATGTCCAGCACTTTTCACAGCAGTTTGTACAGAACACATTATCTTCAGGCTTTTGAGCCTGTAACAGTAGCAAGCGGTACAACCTCAGTGACAGTCTCTATCGAAACATCCTACAAACAACCGTTATCAGCATTGCTAGTTCTCGACTCGCCCACTTAACAGATTTCATGAAACTCCAAATGAAACTTTTTCTGACTTGTTCAATTTGCTTATCTTCTGAAGCTCTTCCCTTAGTTCAGAATCATTTATTCCTAAATAGCTTGTACTACCTTTGGGTTGTTATCCAATAGGGGATTACATCCATATTAAGGACGAAAAGCACGTTGCACTTCAATTGCTGAGTTACACCATACCAATTCCAAGACACAGAAGACTTTTACACTCAGAAGTCGTCGCTACTTTTACTATCGCAGTGGCACAATGGTGTTACGAAACAGCACTCGCAAAGTTAAAATAAATCGTATGTCACATTTGTAAATCATGTAGTTTTTGAACTTAACGTACAGCAAACATATAACTGAAAACGCATGTTTTATAATACTTTCTGTATAAGTGTTCCATCTATACATAATTTCCGTATGAAACAATATAGGCAGTCAGGATCTCACATACAAATGGACGTATATAACATATAGCTAACAAAGGGAACACATATATATATTATTGTGTACCACAATGTAAAGAAACAAAATATTTAATTGAATTTTGAAATGTGTATAAAACAGGCAATGTATGAAGTGGAGGCAGTTTGAATATTCTTTAGGATTCATAATCCAATGGAAAATTTAGAGTGAGATACGCTATCTACGCCCCCAAGACTTGCATTAGTTTAAATTACTTCTTGGAGGAACTGGGTGGATGTTAAGGCCATTCAGTAGTTTTCATGTATGAGAATTGTTTGGGGTTCGCGACCCAGACAAGAGGTCTCCGTTCGACATACCTCCAGAAGTTTCTAACTGCCTTTTACGTCACAAAACCGGTCACGTTTAAGGTAGATTGCAAACCTATTTTTAAGGTTTTAGCATGGTGGAGTGCGCGGTCTTTTGGATAGTGCTACAAGCTATTTTGTATGTTGAAATTCACTGTTCAAATTGATTTCGGCATCGTAATGTTTCACCAAGAGCGGGAGTGTGCAATCATATTTCAAAGTGTATTTAAACGTTTTAGAATTTAAGTGCTAAGGTTGTATTTAAGATGGTTTAGGAATTTAAGGTTATATTACATAGAGTACAATGTTATATTAGTTATTTAAGTTAAAAGATTATTTTCCTTGCCTTATTTTGCTCATGCCCATTGATGAGTTAACAGAATTGTTAGATGACATACATTTACATGTAGTGAAATTAAAGAAAAAGTCAGCGCAAACGCAAACAAGATTTCCACATAAATATAATACTAGGCTAAACAGCAAAATGAATCAAGGAACGAATACAGAAACTCCGGCAAACAATTCGGTTAAGGTTGAGATTGCTCGAGATTTGTTGCCTATTCCGAGGTTCGATGTCAAAAGTGGTGATGATATACGTTTATTTATGGAAGAATATGATGGCGTATGTAGGATCAATGGTTGGGACGAAACTAAGAAAAAGGAAATGTTACCTTTAGCATTTACAGGGCAATTTAGAAAAAGGTTACGGGTATTTTTACAGAGACAAAGTGAAGAGCCACAATCTTATGACAATTTAAAAACACTTATTTTTAAGGAATTTGGTAGATCTACACTAGGTTTAGACATAGAAGATCAATTGAGAGAAAGAATACAAAAACCTGATGAACCAGTTACGAACTTTGTGTATGACATGCTTTTGCTGATTCAGAGATTTGATGACAAGTTGTTACTTGAACTATTGTTACTAAGGTTACCATGCTAAAACCTTAAAAATAGGTTTGCAATCTACCTTAAACGTGACCGGTTTTGTGACGTAAAAGGCAGTTAGAAACTTCTGGAGGTATGTCGAACGGAGACCTCTTGTCTGGGTCGCGAACCCCAAACAATTCTCATACATGAAAACTACTGAATGGTCTTAACATCCACCCAGTTCCTCCAAGAAGTAATTTAAACTAATGCAAGTCTTGGGGGCGTAGATAGCGTATCTCAGAATTAGAAACATGGGAGTAGAATTTCAAAGATAAAATTCGACAACACAGAAATAATTTAGAATAAGAATTTAATGAACTGATCTTGAATGACTGAATAACTACAGAGCATGATGTGGACTGGTATGACTTAAAGACTAGAGAAGACAATGCATAATCACTTACTTTTGGTAACGATGACGAGTAGAACCCCTGACGGACAGAATGACGGAGTGACAAAAACTAATTATGAATAATTTGACTCGCAGAGTTTCGACGTCAAAATAGAACTTCTCCTACCCGGAAGAGAATCCGGTAGTATTTATATGATTTTTCCGTCATGTCAACATTCTTGCACATTCTTTCTGAGTCTTCCTAGTTCTAGAAGTCATAGCCGGTCATTTGCATTGTAGAAGTCAAGGCACTCTAAATTTTCCATTGGATTATGAATCCTAAAGAATATTCAAACTGCCTCCACTTCATACGTTGCCTGTTTTATACACATTTTAAAATTCAATTAAATATTTTGTTTCTTTACATTGTGGTACACAATATTCCCTGTGCTTTAATTAAATATTTTGTTTCTTTGGTGGTTGAAACAAAAGCGTGAGAAAAAAATAATAATAAAAAGTTAAACTAAAACCAAAAGTTACATAAAATGATAACAGTAATAATAATCAATTCTTCTTAAAATATTGACCCATAAATTATGAAACCCCTATATGTTATATAAAGTATCCTATACGTAATACATGATGTATAAAATGAACATCAAAATGAATAAAAGAAAAATAATGCTTGATTGAAATTTTAAAAAAATGTTCTGAAATATCGTCCACATTGGATTATCCTGTATATATAAAAAGAATATTTTATTGTAATGGTTAATAAGCCTTTGCAATATTGTTAGTTAAAGTCTGCTAAAAGCAGACACATAACAGTTCAGAAACGTAGAATAAGCAAAGATGGTATAGCACAATGCATGAATAACAATAGAACAAGGAGATCTCTTTTCTCATGGATTCTGGGATTTTCATCTATTGATGACAAGAATGGTTACTTGAACCAAACAAATCGTTACAAGACAAGACAGGAATTTTGATTCATAGGACAGTTTTATCTCCCAAGCAACACTTTGTACAATTTATTAATCCTTTTGTGTCTTCAATTTCGTTAACGAAAAATGAGATTTTAGGGTATGCCGAAGATCTAGCATATTTAAGTGATTTTCTATGTTTCAATGTACAGTCAGAGGATATAGATTCAGAGCAGTTGTTGAAAGATCAGAAATTGTTTGATAGTACAAAACTAGATGTTGGTACAGAGGTTAAACCTGAGATTAGAGAACAATTGATTGATTTATGCTATAGATATGCCGACGTTTTCGCTTGGTCAGAGGATTCTATAGGGAGAATTAAGAATTATGAGCATGTAATAGAGTTAAAAACACAGGTTCCTTTCTATAGAAGACAGTATCCCATTCCTGCGGCCCTTAGACCACAAATTAGAGAACAAATCAATCTTCTTTTAGACCAAAAAGTTATCGAATATAGTGAAAGCCCATATAACTCGCCCGTGCTGTTTTTTGTAAAGAAGAAAAATGGAGACTTACGTCTATGTTTGGACTCGCGTCTCCTTAACTCTCACGCAGTGTTACAATCCGTCTCTTTACCACCAATACATGATATTTTATCTACTATAGGAGGAAGACTGTACTATTGTTCGTTAGATATCAAGAACGCATTTCATTGTGTTCCTTTGGCAGAACAATCTAGACCTTATACAGCTTTTAATTTGCCTCAAATCGGGTCATTTCGTTATCGTTCGATTCCCCAAGGTTTCTTAAATTCTCCAGCAATATTTAGTAGAATTATGTCCATGTGTTTAGCGAACGTTTATCCTGAACATGTGATGTGTTATATGGATGACGTCCTGATTTCAACGAATTCTCAGGAGCAGATGATTGAGATTTTAGAAAAAGTGTTTCAAAGATTACGTAATGTAGGTCTGAAGCTTTCTGTTGAGAAATGTAAGTTTATCCATGATAAAGTAATAGCGTTAGGACATGAATTATCCAGGTTTGGTTACAAAATTTCGGACAAGATCATTAATTCAATCAAAACATTTCAGACACCAACATCAACTAAAAAATTAAAATCATTTTTGGGACTTACGAATTATGTTAGGAAATTCGTCAAGGACTATGCAGAAATAGTGGACCCTCTTCAAAAACTGACGAGAAAAAATGTGAAATTTCATTGGACAGACGAACACCAGAGAAGTTTTGATAGATTAAAATCGGAATTGATGAAGACACCCATACTGAAGCCGTACGATGCGAAGAAACCTCTAGCTTTCTACACAGATGCTTCCCGAAAATCTGTGAGTGGAATTTTGATGCAATGCGATGAAGATAAGAAGTGGTATCCAATAGCCTACTACAGCAGAAATTTGCGAGACAGTGAGAAGAATTTGGACATTTATTCTTTAGAGTTACTCGCAGTGTTAAGTGCATTCAAAGCGCTTAGAGTATTTTTAATTGGTCGAGAGTTCAAGTTGCTTTGTGACAATAGGTCAATTACCTACTTGGAAAATACTCCTAACCTACCATCGAAGCTAGCGAGATGGCAACTACAGCTAGCAGAATATCAGTATATTCCTATTCATGTTAAGTCTTCAGACAATGTGGCAGATGTACTTTCCAGGGAAACAAATAATCAACCAACAAAAGAGGACTTTGATGTTGAAGACCTGAATACATTCATTTCATTCAAGGAGGACGTTGATGTCGGCAAACTTCAGAGGGAGGACTCTTTTTGCGGTCCAATCATCCGAGTTTTGGAAGGAGAAAAACCGAAGGACGCGAAGACGGAAAGACAATCGCACTACTTTGAGATCAAGGACGGACGCCTTTTTCGTAAACAAAAACATCCTGGAGGAATTAATTATTTATTATGTATTCCTTCTTCTTTGAGAGACTATGTTTTTGACTGTGTCCATTCTGCTAATCTAGGAGGGGGACATCTAAGTTTTTCAAAAACGTATTCAGCCGCAGTTAAGAAAGTTTACATGCCAGCCTTAAAGCAGTACATACAGAAACTTGTCAGCAGTGTATATCTTGTCAGGTGAACAAACGAAGATCTGGTCGAACACCTCTACATCCACAAACCTATCCAGCATACTCTGCTATGAGTACAATAGTGATTGACGAGTGCGGGCCTTTTCCCTTATCGGCTACACACAGACATAAATACATTTTAACAATGGTGGATGCTTGTACAAGATATTTGGTGACTAAAAGTCTTCCTGACATTTCGGCAGAAACGATAACTAATGCCATTTATGAGGAAATAATTATTAAGTTTGGTATTCCTAATTTGATTTACTTAGATAGATTGACATCTCACAAATCGAAGATCATGGAAGAAATGGCAGATCGATTCAACATCAAGTTGAAATTTGCGAATACAGCTAGTAGCTATACCATTGGATTAACAAAAGAGACACTGACCAAAGCTTAAAACTTTATTTTAAATTATAATTTGTAACTGTTTCGGATACCTAGCATATCCTTCTTCAGACACGATCGAAATTAATGTAAAGCCATGAATAATCTTACCATTGGATTAGCTGAGAAATTTAACGACAAAATACAAACATGCCTTCGGCATTTTGTAAACAAGAAATCAAATGACTGGGACACAGCTTTGGCAAATATAACATTTTGTATTAATACGCACAAACATGAAGGTACCCGTTTTTCGCCTTTTTATCTTCTTTTCGGATTTGAAGCGAGAACGATGTTGGATGCGAAGTTAGATCTTCGTGGAGAACGAAGTCCGAATCAAGAATGTACAGGATGCGAGGGAGATTGCAGCGAAAAATCTTTCTAAGAGATTTGAGTCGCAGAAACAATACTTTCAGAGAAAGTATTCCGATCAAAAATTTCATTTAGGACAGAAAGTCCTAATGCAAGATGTTAACCCGCAGAAAGGAGTTCCGGCTTGCTTTGGAAACAAATTCAGAACGCAAGGGACAATTGTTGAAAAATTGAATGAAAATTCGTACCGAATCCGCTATCGAAATTTGAAAAATGAAGAAGTCGAGGATTCATTTGACATTAGAAGACTACGTCCGTTTTACGAAGATTCCAATTGCCAAATGGGAACGTTAGTGTAAAAAAAAAGAGTTTATGAAATATAACATTATCTAGTATAGGTATTAACTGGTGGTGGACTATCTTATTATTTTGCGTTTTGATATGCTTCAGCGAATTCTGGACGCTGAACCTCAACCAAGTCCAGACAATCGACGGAAGTTGACATAGAAATGTGTTAACATTTTCTAAATTTCAATATCAAAACGTAATTTAATAATCTTCAATTGTGTCGTTTTCTATTCTATCCTTTTGGGTTAGATTAGGAATTATGGATTTTTCTAACACACTTAGAGAAACGAATCAACATTAGAGAAAAAATGATCCTGTAAAGTAAACATTAGATTAGAGAACATCTTATAAATAAATTTTAAATCTGAGATTTCATTTTCAACAAGCCGCTTAGTGGAAATTTTTATTCATTTCAGATGAATTGGATTTCCATGACTCTGATTCTTGTATGGTCCATGTGTAGCTACTGTGAGCTAAATCTTGACCCTCAGCAACAAATTACTTTAGCAGAACTAGGCATTGCTATTTCGCAAGCAGGCTTTGCAGTTCATGATGCAGAGAACATCTATACTACGCTTCGGATTCATTTGGATATTAATTTCACGTTACCACACAATGATAGTTGTACAGATTGGACTCAATTCAGGCAAGAATTATTGGAACATGAAAGAGAATTTTTTGCAGAGATCAGAGACGCTATACCATGTGCTTTCCAATTTTCAAACAATTCAGTTCATTGTGTACCTAAACATCGTAATCGTAGATAAATTGTATCTTGGATACTTGATCTTACATCTTTAGGTCTTTCAGGTTATAATTTTTATCAAACCAGTCAATTAAAGGCATCTGTAAATGCGTTACAGGAACATGATCATTTGTTAACCACTGTAGTTCAAATTCTCAAGAAAGCTTTTAATTATGAAGTTAAAATTGTACAGAATGTAGCCTTAACAGTCAAACACACTATGCTGAAAATGAAATCACAGATAGAAGAAGGATTTTGTAAAGTAGTTAGCATAGAAACCTATTTGCTTGCAATGTTTACGTACTATCAATCACAGCGAAGGATTATGAAAATGGTATCTGATATTCTTCAAAATAGAGTGACTCACGAAATATTAAATTGAAAGCAAGTTTTAAGTTTAGTTAAAAACCATGCAATTTTAAAAGATACTTTGTATGTCCATTATATAGGTTTATTTTATTCAATTTCATCTGTATTTTTGGTTAATTTCAATTTTGAAACACTGAATGTAGATTTAGTTTTGAAAACACCAGTAGTAACACCAAACAAAATTTCAAAATTGTTTCAACTTTCCAATTTGGGAATGTTACATTCTGATAAGCTTGTGAAATATAATATTCCAGAACAGGTATATGAAAGCGACAACAAATTCATGGAAATCAATAAGTTGTTATGTAAATGGCATTCATTTTTATTCTTATGCGAGACGTCTAGTTTACAAGTCACTTCTCCATCGAAATGTTTAACGAACATGGTTTTCAATAAATCACTTACTAATTGCGAAGTTCAAACTATTTCACATAAGCTTGAGTATAGTCATCTTTATACTCCTGCAGGATTATTAGTTAATTCTCTAATACCAGGACACATTACAAAAAGAACATCTCATAATGTTCTTCATACTGAACCATTAGTCTATGGTAACAACAAAACACAATTCATTTTGTATGAAAACTTTGAAAACATTTTTATAAAACACACTGTATTACCCTCAAGGCAAACTATTAATGTGGTCAACACGAATGTTGTTTTGACAATAAATATCTCAGCCCCACATTTAAATGTAACGTATGCAATTAAATCTTTAGATCAAATCAGTGCTGAATTAGAATCACTCAAACTCAATGAAAATAGTTTGCATATGCTACATTTTGAGAACTTGCATAGCATTTTTTCAATTGTAATCCCGATTATGTTAGTTTTGTTTCTTGCTCTATTGTTGTATTTATTTTTTAAATTGCGAAAACTAGAGAAAAATTACGCTAACTCACATGCAAGCAATCTTGAAGGTAGTAATCATTGAACTATTTACCGAACTATGTATATTTATTTTATCCTTATCAATATGTTTATGTACTCGTATTTAAGTTTATTATGTATATCAGTAACAGCATACATACCTGGAAAATATATTAAAAAAAAAAAGAAAAGAGAAACAAAATATTAGTTTTCTTTTTACTTAAATACTTCCAAATATTAGTAGAAGAAAGTTAGTATTTTAAGTTAATAGAGATAGTTCATAGGAATATGGGCACTGTACCTTGCATGACGCACAAGTACACTTCCCCACCTCATTCCAAAGTTCAGTATTGATTTTGAGAATTTTTTTTAAGTTTCCTCTAAATAATTTAAGATAGAATGACTATGATAATAATTCATATATGTAATTAATTTTTATTTGAATTAACTCAATTCATGATCTAAGGCTACCAAGGTGTGAAACGTCATACTAAATGTGTTAGTCTTATTTTCATGCAATCATGTTAAGAGTATGTTATTTTTGGTCTGCGTATTAAAGCGCAGGGAACATTTAGTTTTTATTGGAATATTTTATTAACGATATACAATATTAATAGTAAGACTAGTGTATTGAGGCACGAGATTCAACCTCTCTCCCTATTTTACAGGCTTGAGACTGTTCAGGATTTACACTATCCTGAGCTAGATTAAGACTGAATAACGTACCTTTTGTTTATGATGTTTATAGAAACTTATAGTTGATCTCTAAGGTTCAGACAGACCAAGAGAACACAAAAGAAAGTAGTTGAGAAATAGGAAATAAGTTTTATTATTGCTTGTAGTTGTTGTAGATATTATGTTATTTTATTTCGTTATGGTCAAAATATTTAGTAGTCCCTTCACTCTCTTTCTTTTACAGAGAATGGACGGACAAAATATTTTTATCATCGAAGCCACGACATTAGTTTGTATAATCATTGCAGTTATATTATTTATAAGACTGTTGTCCAAATATGATTGCACCTTCTCGAAATGTATGCAAAACTTGGCAACACCGCAACCAACTGGCACTCACGTACCTCTTTATGTTTCTAATCTGTCATTCGAGTCACGTGACAATCAATTTGTAACTGCATCTACGTCAAATTCATTACATTTATATGACGATGTCAATATTTCTATTCCTAGTAATTATGTTTCTAATATTCGTCTATCCAGTAATAACTTTACTTCAATTTCTTTGAATAAAACTCGTTTAGCCGTTTGCGATATGCAAATGACTATTATCTAAAACAGAGCATTCCTTTACCCTATATATCCTTCCCAGGCAATGCAGGTCACAAATCTTTATAACAACTAAAAGCAACATGACTGATTGATTAGAGGATAATTTCTACAAGATAATTATAGCAGGACTAGTTATGAAAAGAAGTGAGGATGGAAAAAGAAAAGGGAAACAGTGGTTTTAGTTTTGATGCACAACACCTCTGAACTGTAATTAAATTCACGACATTTTTTTTTTTCACTTTTGTTCACAATCCACTAGAACTTTAAAAAAAAACACAAAGGACCCATCACTATATTATGTTGAAAGCACCATGAACACAATAAAATAAGAAACACCGAAAACAGAAACTATTATTTTAACAAACTTTGTACTATTAACTGACTTCACACACAGACAAATAAAGACAAGATGCATTCAGCACAAGCTCTGTAGCATCTTACGAGGGGATTCTACTAATCAGTGTCATTCTACGCATCTCCAGTTTTCCCCCCTGCTTCCGCTGTCATTGAATATTACTACGCTGCATTTCCGCTATCAACTGTGAATATTCAAGAGTGTTGCTAACTCTAAATATCCTAGAGTTACTGAGTGAAGTGATTCAATTTATTATTTTTTTTCGTATTATTTATACATACTTAGTGATGAAATAAGTGAGAGAGTGTATGTTCCTAAACAATATATTTTTGGTGTTGTGCAAGCGCTTATTCCAGTGATTATATACTTCTTAAGTTGTGTATATCCACTTACTTTGAGTGATTAAAACTTGGTGAATTTAAATACAGTTGGCAACGCGCTGTGAACATTCTTGAGAACTTGGTCTCTGAGCCAACAACAGAGAATGGTTGTTTGTTCCCACAGACATAAAGTGATAAGTCGACAGAAAAATAATCTGTTATCTAACATGACTTCATACCATCTTTGCTTATTCTACGTTTCTGAACTGTTATGTGTCTGCTTTTAACAGACTTTAACTAACAATATTGCAAAGACTTATTAACCATTACAATAAAATATTCTTTTTATATATACAGGATAATCCAATGTGGACGATATTTCAGAACATTTTTTTTAAATTTCAATCAAGCATTATTTTTCTTTTATTCATTTTGATGTTCATTTTATACATCATGTATTACGTATAGGATACTTTATATAACATATAGGGTGTTTCATAATTTATGGGTCAATATTTTAAGAAGAATTGATTATTATTACTATTATCATTTTATGTAACTTTTGGTTTTAGTTTAACTTTTTATTATTTTTTTTTCTCACGCTTTTGTTTCAACCACCAAAGAAACAAAATATTTAATTAAAGCACAGGGAATATTGTGTACCACAATGTAAAGAAACAAAATATTTAATTGAATTTTAAAATGTGTATAAAACAGGCAACGTATGAAGTGGAGGCAGTTTGAATATTCTTTAGGATTCATAATCCAATGGAAAATTTAGAGTGCCTTGACTTCTACAATGCAAATGACCGGCTATGACTTCTAGAACTAGGAAGACTCAGAAAGAATGTGCAAGAATGTTGACATGACGGAAAAATCATATAAATACTACCGGATTCTCTTCCGGGTAGGAGAAGTTCTATTTTGACGTCGAAACTCTGCGAGTCAAATTATTCATAATTAGTTTTTGTCACTCCGTCATTCTGTCCGTCAGAGGTTCTACTCGTCATCGTTACCAAAAGTAAGTGATTATGCATTGTCTTCTCTAGTCTTTAAGTCATACCAGTCCACATCATGCTCTGTAGTTATTCAGTCATTCAAGATCAGTTCATTAAATTCTTATTCTAAATTATTTCTGTGTTGTCGAATTTTATCTTTGAAATTCTACTCCCATGTTTCTAATTCTGAGATACGCTATCTACGCCCCCAAGACTTGCATTAGTTTAAATTACTTCTTGGAGGAACTGGGTGGATGTTAAGGCCATTCAGTAGTTTTCATGTATGAGAATTGTTTGGGGTTCGCGACCCAGACAAGAGGTCTCCGTTCGACATACCTCCAGAAGTTTCTAACTGCCTTTTACGTCACAAAACCGGTCACGTTTAAGGTAGATTGCAAACCTATTTTTAAGGTTTTAGCAATATATATATATATATATATATATATATATATATATATATATATATATATATATATATATATATGTGTGTGTGTGTGTGTGTGTGTGTGTGTGTGCGTGTGTAATACAAGGAAGATTGTAAGATATCAGACGTCTTGCAACTGCATGATGTAACATCTAAGGGCAGTGCCTATATAGGATACGGATAACGTATGCTTCGTACAGATTTCTGTTGTAAGCAAGAGGATTCCGTATATTTGTACAATATACCGCTTTCCAGAGAAGGGATTTGTCTCAGTGTATAGGAAAGAGAAGATATACTTTCATCTAGAAACACCCTGTATATACCCTGTTTCATGACTTTTTGAAGCATAGAAATGCTGTTCACTACCGAGTCTAAGTTTAAACAGTTAACAGACTTGACATTAATCATGTTATATGATGTTCTAGCGAAGAATATACCAGTGGTCAGCGTGTTCCACTATGGACTGAAAGCTATTTGTCATGAGGTTAGTACATCAATCATGTAACACTTGTTGAACATCACGTGTCAAAAGCGTGTTGATAACTTTAAACCACTGAGAACCATCACTTTGCTCCCTGAGTTTTATAAAGATAAGTAAATATTGCTTTATTAACAGTTCACTGCAGAACAGTGAACTACAGAAGTCCTGTACTATATATCCTGTACTACAGAAGTCCTGTACTATATATTATAGTAAAAACAAATAAATAAAAATAAATAAATAAACCCATAAACGTAAAACATGTGCTGCAAATGCTTCAGGAGCCTTATATTTTGGACACAAAGATCAGCCTCGAAGACCAGTTAACTTTATGTTAAGGGCCTGCTTGCGAATGTGAATCAAATGTCCATCCTGAATTTGAAGCTCGTCTTCGTGTTCAAAATGTAAATTTTGAAGCGGTTTCAGTACATAACCTAAATAAATAAGTGGCAATATTACGTGTACGTCACGTCAAGAAGTTTGGTTTGAATGACGTGATATTTTCTCAATTTATATTGAAACCGGAGTGGTAGTAGATTTATATTACTTCCGGTTTTAGTAGAGACATTAGAGTCAAGATGGATTATATTTTCGCGACGCTTAATTGATACCGTTTTTTACTCTATAGCGATGAACGTTAAATCCATTAGTGAAATGCAATATACCAATACAACATTTCCATGTATTTAAGATATGCTGTTTTCATATTATATTCTAACAAGCTCAATCCTTATATAATAAGACCAGTTATATAAGCATTGAATTGAGTTGATTTTAGTTTAACGTCCCTTTCAGCACCGAGGCTATATAAGACTGTATAAGCATTAAGTGGATGGATTTTTCTCTCTATACAGAACTCTTGTAGATATGAATTGTTGGAAGTTTTAGGTCACAATTATGGATTACTTAAAGTTCTTAATTAACTGTTCGATAAATTCAGTGGAACGTCGAAGTATCAAAATTACTTCACTTTCCAAAACTGTAGTGTTGGGGTTGTAGTTTAATGTACATTGGTTTCAGTTAAGAGGATAATGCGTTATTTAAGTATTTAAGGGCAATGTGTTATAAACAATTGAAGGGTATGAACCGTGTTGTTGTTTCTAAAGTAATGAATGCAATGAAAGATTGGTCTTAGTTCGAAAAATTGAGCCAAGAGTAATTAATTTATTTATTTTTACTTTCCCAATCAGGCTTCTGGTGAATGTCTACGAAAGATAAAAACTCTGAAGTACATACGCGGCGTTGGATGTAATTCTATATATAAGAGAGATGTAGATTATGGTAGGTTCCTTACTTTCTAACAGTGGCACTATCTCAACCTTCTACTTGTTTTCTATTATTATATAGAAGATCTGAATTAGTCATTCTTGAAATTATTCTAAAACATATGTATATATAAACAGGTTATAGTAGGATGCAATGGTAGATCCAGGATGGAATACTCTGGGGTGCAGAGGTGAAAGAAATATTATCAGTTTTCTCTCTCGCCGGGCTTTTGTAGCACCAGCGCCTGTGCCGCTGGTTGATGGGGCGAAGGAATCTGTTTTCCTCCCTGGATCCACCTATGACTGGATGTAATTGAGCTGTGAGTAAGTAATCCGTTAGACTCACAAGTTAGGATTAAAAAAAAAAAAAAGTTTCTCGAACCTTGAGCCTGGATATTGACATTGAATTGATATTGATATATAAGATATTGAATTGAACGATTTGAAGCAGAAGAGGAACAGGGATTACAAACTAAAGCGAAACTGAGTAGACCGTAAGTGACAATGTTAAGACGAAAATGTTTCGATTAATGAAGCTGACGCTCAAACCCGTTCGCTGCTGTAACAAACCTGAAAACAACTTTAGGTCTGGAATGAAGTGCAGAGAAATGTAACTATACTGATTGAGCTGAGCGAAACGAAGCTCTTATACTCGGGTTAGCCGTTTGGTTGTCCGCGAACTCCTCCTAGACCGTTTGGCCGATCTCAACCAAACTTAGCACGCTGATAGAGTATGTCGTGCTGAGTGACAACATAGGTCGAAATCAAAAATCCGATGTACCATCGAGGAATAATCACCGAAAAACGCTTCCTGATTACGTAGTTTAAGCTCGCTCAGCTCATTTCATTGCAATCGGGTATATCCATTGCATTCCTAGTAAATACGAAAATTAGAATGAGTAAATCAAAACGTTGCTAAATGGACATCATCATCATCATCATAGGTATTCTGCCTTTATTGGCAGGTAACTTGCCGCAGCTGAGAAGCTTCCATGCTCCAGGGTCCTCCGCTAACCTTTTCGTCTTCGCGTATGATCTTTCTGTTTTAACATCATCCATTAATTGTAGTCTCCTTCGCCCCCTCCCTCTCTTTCCCGCCACCATACCCTCTAGGATGTCCCTTATGGACAAGAAAGTTTTATTTTCGTATTATTGTTCTTGTTTACTGCTCTTTTGACATGAAATTTGCCACATACATGTCTTTGTCGATTATACACATGCTAACATTATAAGAAATACCGGGCGAATTCGCTATCAAATTATATTTCTATAAGAACATGTTTATAGACACGCGACAATAATTTTGGACATGAGTGTACATCAACAAGTCACGAGACTTCTGGAACCGTGTAATCGGGAGTAATGAGAAAGGGTGTAGTTTATACGAAGGAGTAAACCTGTTAAAAGGCTCTACGATATGTTGTCTCATGAAGACACAGGCTTACAATTGAAAAATTCGTAAAATGTCATCTCTCTATAACTTACGGTTTCAGAGCCCTAACTTTCTGGCCAATATCTCGGGAATGGAAAGTGTCGCGCGAAATGAAACTTTACTGTCTCAGTCTTTGATGCTCTATCTAATGGAGAGCTCAAAATTGAAACATTCGGTCACACACACAGAGAGAGAATTCAGTAATGAACTTTTTAAGTTCGTTGAAAAAAAAAAGTTACACAATGTAGCAGGTGTCATTCTGCACATGCAAAATAAATTTGTTTTATGTTGCTTGTCCAATCTTTAAAAAATTATAGAATGCACCGCTAGATGTCACGTTTTCTTCACAGCCAGTGAAAGAGTAACATCCTGTGCTGCCATCTCTTACCAGAATAACTTACTACGTCTAGAATATTAACACGATTTGGTTAACCAAATATTAAAATAAGAAATTGAATGTATCGTTATGGCTCGCAGAAAACTATTACTATAAATTGTATCTCATGGTTATGAAAAGAAAAGTTTTATTCGTACATGTAATGGAGTTACCATTAGAGTGGAACGTGAGTAAATTAATACGGAAAGGGAAGCTGTGTCGTAGGTAAATAGGGTACGAACTTTGAAACGGGGACCGGGTTCGAACCCCGGTGGAATTTCATATAGTTCGTATTCCACATTAAGCTGTAGGCCTACGTCTCATACAGCCTCGATGTAGGAATGGACGTTAACTTTCATTCCAACCAATGTAAATAGGTTGATTCTAGTTCATTCGCTTAGAGGGAAATGAAAAACTCCAGAAAGCCGAACTGTGTACTCTAACATGAAATCGAACCAGATACTTTCTACCTAAACCAATAACAGCTTAACCTTAAAGGGAGTCTGAGCAATTTCAGATGTGATATTGTTTCCTCCCTAGACAATGTTGCCAAAATCTGAGAACATTGTTTAGCTTTTAGAAGAATTTCCTTTTTTACTTACCGGTAGGAGAGAAGAACGTATGATGAACGTGATAAAAATCAAATTAGAGATTTTCACGGATTTCCTCGTTTCAAGATATTTTCATACCGAAAATATTATTTTTGAATGTCCATCTGTCAGTTCGTTTGTCCCGGTATATGTGCATTCACATGAAAGCCATACCGTTCAACATGTCCGCAGAAACTTAAGCTTTTAATATATAATATATCCCAATTTTTTAAAAAAGAAAATCTTCCTAACGCCAAAATGAAGGTAGTTTACTGAAGGGGAAAATTTTTAAAAAATGAGATTTTCTTTTTTAAAAAGGCAATGATTTTGTTTATGTGTCCTATATGAATATTTCATTAACAACCACGTTCTCTGCTAAGGATGTGAGGCAAGAACATGGTAATCCACAAATTTTCAATTTCTGAGTTATGCAGCACCCGATAGAGAGCAAAACATAGTGCTTTGTTTAATCTTATCCGAGATCAAATTGGGTTCTATAGATCTTAGTAATTAATATTCACTTATGGTAAGCATCTTTGTAATTTTTTGGAATGCATAAGCAGCGTTGCCAATTTAGTGGTTTTCCCACCAAATCTGGTGGTTTCGAGCACCTGTTTAGTGGGCAAATTTTCCATCTGGTGGCTAGTGGTAAAACCTAGTGGTTCGTGAAAATTTTGTGGTGGTAAATCTGGTTGATTTTCTGTATTTTTGGTCCTCATCATGTTAAAAAAAAAAAGAAAATTTGATAGAAAGTCAGCAAGGGTGGTGTGTTTGATAATACGTCTGTACCAAAACAAAACGAGTTCAACAATTTTATACTCGTATACTTGGCAACTCTGGAACGAAGCTGACTATTCCGATAAGAAGAGAGTAAAACACCTCGCAACCCCTAACGCCTTGCAACTTTCAAGGTCATTGTTGGTCTGCACTTCTACTCCTTTCATCCCTCTCTACTTGCAAACAGTATACACGGAGTGAAAATTGACAATGTTGCCAGCGAATCCCCAGCTTTGCGTGAAAAGAAAAAGACCCGCAATATTATTTCGCTGTTATGCAAGATAGTATTGCAAAGAGTTCGTAGGGCAGTCTTCATTAATTTTACTTTAGTAATTGCAGATGGAACAAATATTAAACCTTTCCTTCTTTTTCTTACTAAAATGAATGAAGTTACTTTTCCATGCCACTACTAAAAGAAGTAGCATCTTTTTGAATACTAGACAGACCATCGTTCCGGAAACAACTGGCAACCTTACCGCCAGGGGTTTTCCTTATCAACATGTGAGTCTAAGCTAGGAGCAAATAGCACAAAGTCTGGCTTCGTACTAGTAGGTTAGATTGAAAGAGGGAGTGCTGCGTATTGTTCGTATAAGTGCATGCGAGTTGTTAATCATTTGTATACTGAGTTGTGTGGTTTTACGCAGGTGGAAGTGAAAGTTACGTTGTTAGTGTTGATTTTGAACTGTTTTGTAAATACTAAGTATATAATGGGAAAAGTTAAGTGTCAATATACTCAGAAATTTCGAGAGGAGTGGCTTACCGATTCGAAGTTTGTTGGGTGGCTTGTTCGTGATGAAAGTGATACTTCAAGGGCGTTTTGTAAATACTGTCGAAGCAGTTTACGAGCACATTATGCCGATCTCGTAAGTCATTGTGAAACCAAAAAACACAAATCTGCAACTTGTACTTCGCCTCGTGAAGTTCAAACCAAATTAAATTTTAAGCCAGTGCTGCCAAATTTAGATGTTAATAATGCAGAAGGATCTCTTGCTTTGTTCGTTTCAGCACATTGTGCAATACTTGCGTGTGATCATCTAACTGATTTGTGTAAATCGAAGTTCAAAGATAGCAGTGCTGCGAAAGACTTACATATGCATCGTACTAAATGTAGTGCTATTATAAAAAACGTACTAAGGTCTCATTTTGTAAATGATTTGAAACAGGACATAGGTGAAGGTATGTTCAGTCTTCTTATTGATGAATCTACGGATATTAGCATTACGAAACTTCTTGGTATAGCTATTATTTATTACAGTAAAGAGTGTAACAACGTAGTTTCTACATTTCTGAAATTAGCTGAACTCTCGCGTTTTGATGCCCACGGGATTGTGACAACTTTAAAACAAACACTTAGTGAATTCACTTTAGATTTAAACAAACTACAGGGTATTGGCACAGATAATGCAAGTGTAATGGTAGGAATCAACAATGGGGTATACCAAATTTTAAAAGAGAGCGTTCCACACCTAATTCATGTTAAATGTGTTTGTCACTCCATTCAACTAGCGGCATCTACCGCAACAAGAGAGTGTCTACCAAGAAATTTAGATTTTCTAATCAGTGAAACGTATATTTGGTTTTCTCGATCTGCATCACGTCAACAGATGTATCGTGATGTTTACAGAACATTGAACGACGGTGATGATCCCTTAAAAATTCCTCGTGCTTGTGATACGAGATGGTTGTCAATAGAAACCGCAGTTACAAGAATAACTAGTCAGTGGTATGAACTTAAATCTCATTTCGATATCACCAGACTGAAAGAAAAATGTTACACAGCCGAAATGCTGTACGCTATGTACTCCGATGAGACCAATTTAGCGTATCTACTTTTTCTTAAACCTATCCTTATGGAACTGCAAAGAGTAAACCAGAATTTCCAGTCTAACAGTGCAGATCCCTGTAAGCTTCTTAACGATCTTGTGACACTTATTCAGTCCTTGATAAGAAAAGTTGTTCTTCCAACATACTGTGTAGAGAGTAACTTCATAAGCGTAGACTTCGAGAAACATTTAGATCCCTCACCGTATTTAGGGTATGCATTTGAGAAAAAGATAAATGATCTTCAAAAATCACACTTAAAAGAGGAACACGAAAAGAAATTGCGGGAAAGGTGCATTCATTTTTTGTGTGTTGTAATAAAGCAACTACAACAAAGGCTTCCGGACAACATTGAAGTCCTCAAGAAAGTTTCTCTTCTGTCAGTTTCAAATGCACTTCGTGTGAACAAGGAATCTTTGGTGCCTCTTCTTGAAATGTCTGGCTTAAATTCAGATACGATTACGAATATCGTTTTCCAGTGGCAAAATCTAACTCTTGTTAAATGGCAACACACTAATGATACTGTAGGTTTCTGGTGTGAGGTACTCAGCTATTCAGATGCTAATTCTGATAATCCATTTAAGGAATTGGCGGAGTTTGCAATGTCTCGATTAGTGCTTCCTTGGTCAAATGCAGAAGTAGAACGAATTTTTAGCCAAATGAATCTCGTAAAAACGAAAACTAGAAACAGAATGGGCCAGGAAATGGTAAACTCAATTTTAACTATTCGTGCTGGACTCCGTAGAAAAAATAAATGCTGCCACGACTACGAACTTCCCAAAGATGTTCTTCAGAGAATTGGTACATCTACAGCATATTTGTCTGAGAGAAATACTCCTTCCACTTCAACCGCCTCTTCTAACACAATGGAGGAATTCAAAGAAGACGAAGATGACTCAGCATCGTTCGATCTACTTCTGAACTTTTAGGTAAGTAAACTCCTTGTCTACATCTTTTATAATTAGATAATGGAAACCGAAAGGAGCAAAATATTTCATTTAGTGCTATTTCTGGTGGTTTTATAACTTTACTAGTGGTATTCTAGTGGTTTTGAATCTGTGCACTGGTGGGGAAAGGTTCTACACTGTTGGCAACACTGTGCATAAGATAGTAACCTACAGTTAAGATGGCGGGCAATAAGGAGCCGTGTAACACCTTCCCATCTAAAAAGAAAAGAATTAGCGCATTAGATCTTCCTTACAGCCAACTTAATGAAGATGATTTATTGTTGAGTGAGTCAGGAAGTGAGTATTGTCGCGAAGATGGCACAACTGGGTCGTCGTGGAAAAATAATGAGGTAAATTGCACTGTGTTTTCTGTCATGATCTGTACGTGGCTTACCATGTTCTGTTTTCATGATTTTGCAGAATTTTATCTAGGTACTTTCCATTAGCTTTTGCATAATCCATTATTGTTTTCGGATAAAGGTTATCAACTGCTCCAATTGTGTTGAGTGAATCATGTTGTATTTTCAATAATAAGCAGTTAATGTGGGATATCAAATTTTGCATTGTAGTAGTTGCTGTGAAAAATCAAGTATTGCATTTTAGTAATTTCAGTATGCCGCACCCAAATTTTTTGCTGGACCACCAAGAATCCAGTATATATTTCTAGCAACACTGTTTGTCTTTTAAAAATTTACGAGGATCCGTTTCTGGTCTTGGGCAAACAAATGAATATATGGCCCTTGTACTTCACCTAATTGTGACGAATACTCAAGGATGGCGGAGTGGAACTGGACTACCGTTAGGGTTGGGTTGAGTTACGTTAGGTTAGAAATGGCTCTTTGGAGTGAGAAACGGAAATAGCGCCAATATTAATATTCTAACGTGTGATCAAATTGACATAGTGGTAGTAACTAGGTTCAGCTCATCACTTCCCTCTTTTACCTTCTCTAGGAATGAATGTATTCTTTCAAAGTAAACCATTACACATATATGTTTTTGTTTTGTCATAAGAAATAACTCCTCAATGTTATTTCGTTACATAAGTATGATTAATCATTATTACAATGAACCAATCAGATTTAAGCTAAAAAGTAAATGTGGCGTCATTTATTTTAATTCACAAACGAAAACGAGAGGTACTAACTAGGTCCAAAATAACCTCATTTCAACCCTTTTCTATTTCTCAAAGAATGAATATATCTTTTCAAAGTAAACCATTACACACTATTTGACAATTAACACGTTTGCCGCCATGTGCATAATTCTGATGCACAAATAGTGGGGTACAAAATAGCCCGAAATATGGCTTGGCGGCTAACACCGTACTTGTTCGGACAAACAATGCCAACAATACTGTGACAACGAATACGTAAACGTATATAACACGATATAGTTGACTTTTCCTTTTCAACATATGTTTATAAGTCAACGCACAAAGAAGCTTTTTAAATATTTCCAACAGTTTTATTTAATCCACAAACGAATACAATATAAATTATTGTTGTTATTTAAGAGGTACTAGCCAGGTACGGGATTGCCCCTCTCCCTCTTTTATGCGTCTCAAATAAAGGTATGCTTTCCTGGACACAGTTTTTGACAATTGAATATCGTGGTTCGAGTCCCATAAGTTCCATGAATAAAAACTAAATCTTAACCAAAAGTTAAGTATTCCTCCCAAAGTTTTCGAGTTGAGTTGATTTTGACTTTAACGTCCCGTTCAGCAGCAAGAATAGAACTTACTAACTAACGTGGAATCCGAACCGCATGAGCTCCTTCCGGGAATCAAACCCTGGTCTCCCACGTTAAAGGCGCATACGCTAACCGCTTAGCCACGGAGGAGCTCCAAAGTTTTCGAGTTTTCATATTAATACTAATACTAATTCATACTATTACTGGGGTCTACTAATTCACCAAGAAAGAGATCAAAGACCTTGTTTTAGTAATTTTATACCCATAAACGAATACGAAACAAGCCATCATAACTTCCAAGCTAAAAATCCCAGTTCAGTGACGCCAATCACATTAGCTCGAACCAAATACCTCTACTTCATTCGCACCAGTAGGGGGCGCGGTGGCTCAGTGGTAGAGCGTTCACCTCTGCTGTACGGGATCCCTGGTTCAAACCACGCGAAAATAGTTTTGTGGTGGGCAACATTATGCTCGGGATACTCCAATTTTCTCCCACACTTTCATTCCACCAGTTCATTCATTTCTCATCGTCACCATCTCCTTTAGCCTAACCGGCATAACCGTGGGACGTAAAACTAAAGATTTCATTTGCACCAGTGTTAGTCCAATTATATGCCATCTCATTAAAGGGATAACAATCTCCAAATTTTATGCCATAAAAGGGAACGAAAATAAAAAGCGTTCATAAACCTGTACTAATTCAAACGTAATAAATCATCAAGAATATGTTTTTAATAATTTTATATCCATAAAAGAAAACAAACAAATCATCATAACGTCTAATCCAAAAATCCCAATTCAATGACGTCATACAAACGCATTAGCCAGGCCAAGGTACCTCTGACTCATTCGCATCAGTGTGCATGGCCCCTGAGTAAGTATAAACAAAATTTCAATAGGTGACGCAATCCCGGGCCAAAGTATCCCTGATTCATTCGCATTAACGCTATGGTCCATGGGGCCCCAAATTGGATAATCAAGAGTGCGATAGGATGTCCCCCTTACTACTCACACCCTTCATTTTTTCGAAAAAATCCAGAAGGAAGGTTTTTCGGGGGGGGGGGTTTCGGGGCGATTTTCTCAAAAACGACTCAGGGAATGTTGTTTACATTTCACAAACAAATATTTCACTAAGAACGTGACAATATGGCGTAACTTATTTCTCCTGAAAATACCCATACGAGATAAATTTTCGGAATAAGTTTTCTTCAAGCACTGGCGTCGTTAGCTTTTTAAATCTTGGGTGGGGGGTCGGATGAATCAAAATCAAAATACTCTTTCCGCTAAAATATATATATACAAAATAGTATAGTTTCTTTAAATATATTTCACTAAAATCTGGGGAGACGCGTCTCCCCCGACACCCTGCTAACGACGCCCTTGCTTCAAGCATAACTTTCCTAGAACAACTTACAATTCTGTTTGTGTTTCACATATACAGTACATGTTTCAGTAATAACTGCAGTATAACATGATTTTTTTTTAAGAAATTGAAGAATGGAAAAGTTATTGCGACACATATTTTATTCATCTTAAATTGTCCTTGTAAAAAAAAAAAAATCCACATTGTATTGTCGTCGTTACTATGATATTATTTCGTTATTATTCCTTCAAGGAAGTCCTTGGAAGTACATCATTTATAAATACCCTTAGTGGTGGTGCCCAGATCCAGTCGAGTGATTGGCAACCAGTGATAAGCAAATTTCGAGACATACACATATTAACTGCAACTTTTTACTTTAATTATATTTTAGAAATAAAATAAAAGTGATATTTCTGAATAATTTCTGTCCGAACGTGTTTGAAAGTATTCAAGTCAATAGAAAATAATTTTAAAATTATAAAACATGAATTAATTTTAAATTCCACTAAAAGTTTTATTGTGTAAACTTGTAAGAGGAAATTTTGTTGATATAATGAAAAACCAGCCCATTCTAGTAAAATATACATTATCAAATAAATTTACATTTCTAACTAACTAACTAACCAATTCTATGGACTATAAAGCCTAAGGTTCAATGCCACGTTCACAAAAACTCTCCATCATAACTTCTGTACTTAGTCAACCGGATCCAGTTTCTACTTTGTATTCATATTTCTGCGAGATTCATCTCAATATTGTCCTCTAATCTGCGCTTAGGTCTTCCTAATAGTCATTTTCAAATTGGACTTCCAGTTGAAACTTTGAAAGCGCTTCTATGCCTTCGTCTGGATGCATGACCTTCTACCTGAGCCTCCTTGACTTGATGGCCCTGACAACGTTTGGTAAACGGTATAAATTATGTAGTACCTCGTATAGGAGTGTCTTTATCACTCTTAAAAGACACTATCTTATATTTAGCATACTATTTTTTTTCTATATACGGTATATAAATATAACTATAGATAATGTTCCATATTATTGAGAACGAACGACAGAATTTGTAACGTCACAAAAATTCGTTTTAGGCGATTTTCTCAGAAACCACGCATCAGAACGTACCTTTAAACATGGTATTTTGTAAAACTCTATGTGCTCTAGCGATTGCTATCTTTAGTCAATATTTTAGTTGAGTACAATTTAACGTTTATGAGCTAATCGTATTTTTTTTTGCTATGCATCATTAACTGTCATTTTAGTGGTATCATATAGAAGAGCTTCACGTATTTCAGTATTTGTCTCACGTCAATAGATAGCGTAGTTCTCGATCAGCATAAATTTTATGATTAGAAATTAATTTGTTTCTTCTATTTTATTCGAAAACTACTCATGAGAACTTACACAGATTCATAACATTTTATGAGGTCTAGAAACAATAGTCCCTATTGGATATATTTGCCCTCAAAGACCCTTCCTTCATAGATTAAAATTGCATTTCTGGGCTAAATTTAAATGAATCATCACGTTTAAAATAACATATGTACTGGTAAATGTACATCAAATCAATTTTCGTAAGGAGATATGAAGATTTCTATGTTAATAAAATATGAATTGTACAGAAATGATAATGGAAATTGGCTGAATGACAAACGCTAGATTATTAAAGTTACTCAATTACTATTATAATCTAGAGTACGTTTGTTTTATCTTGGCACGCTTCCCGCCTAAAGGATGGATCTGTCTGCTACGCGTTGTTGCCACGCTGCAGTTAAGTTGCGAGTTACAATACACTACGAAATATAGCAATACGTCACACCACTCACAAGTCAGTGTAACACACTTGTTGACGTGTGGCAACTAATCATTTCAAATTCCCGCCACACAGCAATAATCTCATATGATGGGCTGGCTGACAACTAACTTCACCTACACGACAAAACCAATAAGACATCTATTGGATTAAAATGTTCACGTAAGTGCTAGCAGAAAATACCTTAAAAGCCAATCAAGTGCACTTGCAGGAAGTGTGCCAAGTTAAAACAAACGTACTGTAAGTGGAGTTCGTAAATATGTTATTGTATCAGGACAAAATTCATAGTCTTCTGGGGTTACTAGAATTTAATAAGTCGTCTCTTCCCTCACATTTGTTCACTGGTGGTGGAGATTTTAATCAGTTTTGAGTTGAGTTGAGTTGATTTTCAATTTAACGTCCTTTTCAGCAGCAAGGCTATATGAGATGGGACTTATTGATTAGCGTAGAATCCGAACTACAAGAGCTCCCGCCGGGAATTGAAACCGGGGCTCCATTGCCAAAGGTGCGTACGCTAACCGCTTAGCAACAAAGGAGCTCTTTAATCAACTTTGAATAGCTAATAATGTTTAGATGTATACTTATCTTACTCAATAACAGCACACTGAGAAAACAATTGTAGGTGGCGTACTTAAAAAGATAGGTTACATGCGTAATTAATGTACTTTTTGGACTTAACGTACAGCAGACGTATAACTGAAAACGCATGTTTTACAATACTTCCCGTATAAATGTTCCATGTATACGTACTTTCCGTATGGAACAATATAGGCGGTCCGAATCTCACATACAAATGAACGTATATAACATACAGCTGAGGAATGTAACATAAATATACGCATGTGATATACGGAAAACTGTTAGATGTCAGACATCCTGCAACGGCATGATGTAACATCTAAGGGCAGTGCGTATGTAGCATATGGATATCGTATGTTCCATACTGATTTCCAAAGTAAGAAAGAGGATACCGTATATTTGTACAATATACCGCTGTCCGGAAAACGGATTTTTCTCAGTGCAAGCACTCAGATGTTTGAAGTAGCTGTATCCTGGACAATAGTAGAGGCCCAGGTTCTGTAGTCTTCAGTGTGTGTAAAAAAAAAAAAAAAAAAAAAAGGCATAACAGTGCGCGTAAAAGCTTCTGCACATGACAGTCTCAATAACAATCGAAGTCCAGTCTCACGATAACACTTCGAACGTCTGAGATTATGACAGAAGTTATGTGATAACATTAATTTAGCTACAATAAAGGAAGTACCAACCACATTTGTTTTGTTCATTTGCTTCTTGCTTCTGTTTATTTTACTTTTTTTTCTTTTTACAAAAAAATACATAGAAATACACCCAGCCAAGGTTGGATACAAATTATGCTACTTTGAAAAGACACAGTATTGCCATTGTATTGTATTGTATCATTTCTGAAGAACAAAGAAAACCTTAGATATTTGTATTGATCAACTACTGTGTGCGAGAATTTACCTGGATTTTTACATTTAAAAAAAATCCCTTTTCTCTTTTTGCTAAATTTAGCTACGAAATTGCCCTAGATTAGAGAAATTTCCCTGAAACTACGAACACTGCCTGTGTACATTCTGTTGTTCACAGTTTTCATTTAAATGTCAGAAGTATTGCTTGTGGCAAAAAAATATATTAAAAGATTAGTTAGTGTCGTTCTAGTTTCCTTTGATTTTCTTTTACCATCACCACCAAAAAGCAGTTATCGGTCTTCTGTTGAAAAATTATTGTTTTTTGAATAGAATTTGCATAGGTCATTATTTAAATATTATTAGTGTTAGTAATGAATCTTGTAACTTTTGTAAGAAAAATGTCAATTATTATTTAAAATTAAGAAACTGGCTATCTATCTATCTATCTATCTATCTATCTATCTATCTATCTATCTATCTATCTATCTATCTATCTATCTATCTATCTATCTATCTATCTATCTATCTATCTAGATAGATAGATAGATAGATAGATAGATAGATAGATAGATAGATAGATAGATAGATAGATAGATAGATAGATAGTAAACATTTTTGTGTCTGGTTTCAATTGAAGAGCAGTCGGGAATCCAACATAACAGAATTGACTATCTCGAAACAAATCGGGGCTTTGGGAACCTTTATTAAGATTTTATTTAATAAAATCTTTAGTACAGCTGTTCTAACTTGGCGGTTAAATGAAAGGGACAAAAACTGAAAATAAACTATTGCAAAATAATTGGAATACTGGTATACTTAGAAAGAAAAAAAAGGAAATCCGAATAAAATTCACGAACATAAGCTCATAAATAGAAAAAATAGAATCAATTACCCTTCACACATTATATGCGAGAGCACTACCATTGAATCATCATATTTCATATTCATATTTATAATAATGTACAAATGTAATACGTTATTATTGCTCTGCTGATATTATCTTAAAATTTCATTTATTCCCCACTGATGTGGCGGAATATTGTGCTAAGTTTTGAATATTTTGTCTCTCCACAGCCGGAAAAGCTTTCAAGTTTTCTCGTCAGATGTCACAAGTGCTTGTGTATTACACAAACTTGGATCGAGTGTCTTTCCGCTGCTGCCCTCTCTTATCGACAATTCGAAGTTTTTGAAACTTGGAAAAATACTCTTTAGTAGAGATACCTGGAAATTACAAATACTGATAATAATAATACTTTAATTATAGTGCAAAGAACAAAAATCCACTAAACACAGTACTTGGTCGAAATCAGAAATGAGTAGAGGGGAAAAAATTGGCTTACTTGTTACAGATTTGAATCAATCATAATCTTCAACTTAACCGCTTCTTTTCATCATGTAAATATATGGAAATATAATTATCATAAAATTATTTGTTAATTTCCTAAGATTTTCTTTCAAGTATAGTTTCTTACCAATCTATTAATAACACAGCTAGTATGCGTACTAACTATGTCACTTCTTGTCCCCATATTAGACATTTTCCAACAAAATAACTTTTGAACTATATAATTGTTCGTCAGTATATTTTTTTCGAAGGTTTTTTTAGATAGTTGATAATATAGTACGCGTTTGGGATTTAGTTAGTAAAGTTTGAAAAAATATTGCCAATTGTCTGTAATTGTAAGCAGTAAAATCATATCTGTTTTCTCATTTTATTAATCTCTTCTGCATTTCCCTAGTATTTGAGAATGAACTTCAGTTACAGAGTCCCATACCGGGCATGCATGTTAATAGAAAACCTACAAGATCTAATCGAAAAGTACAGTGATTTTAGTTGTAGTGCCGTCTATCGATTTTGTTTGCATTTCAACTAGTAATTCCGGTAACTTAAACCTTTGGTACAGTCAGTGTTAAGTTTGAACGAGTTGTGACATGTTAGTTGGCTTCCAGAGGCAGAGGAGTGAGGACGTATTAAGAGTGTCTGTCGCGCGCTAACATAAAGTTTTGTTTGACGCTGCAAAAATACCGAAGAAGCTTACTAAATGTTATAAGTCAGTGTACGGTGATGAAGGAGTGTCATTGAGGACTGTTTACAAGTGGTGTGAGCGATTCAAAAGAGGCAAGAAATCAATTGAAAACGAACAACGATCGAAATGTCCTATGACGTCAAAAACCGATGGAAACATGCAAAAAGTGGCACAAATGATTTGTTGAAACAGGCGAATGTCTATTCGAGAGCTTTCTGAAAACTAAACATCTCGTATGGGCCCGTGGAAACATTTTAACCGCCAATTAAATAGGCAAATGGCTTCCTTCTTCGCCATGAAAACCCGCCGTACCAACCCTTGCTTTTGATCGAAAAAAAAAATTGTGTCGCTGTGCTTTCTAGATATAGCACCATGCAACGTCTGATCTTTTTTTTAAAAAAAAATAAACTGTGCGTAAAGGAAAAAAAAAACGTTTTGACAAAATTCCTGACATTGAGAAGGCCACAAGAGAGCAGCTGAATACCCTTCCAAAAGAAGCCTTCCAGAAATGGTTATAGTCATGGATTTAAAGTTGGGATAAGTTCATTGTTAGCTAAAGACAGTACTTTGAAGAAGATTAAATCAAATTCCATGTAAGCTTATTACTCTGCTTCTAATAAAATTATTCACCATATTGATCACATTCACTGTATTGATTGCCTATTTGATCACACCTCGTAAAAGCTTCGTGACAACACTAGTTACTACGTTTTCATCAAACAAGAGCTTTTACTCAAACACTATTATTACTACTACTACTATAAAGATAACCAAGAAAGTTCTGTGGCTTTTTTCACCCATCACCTTCGAACATCGATATGTCACCTAAGATGTAATTGAAAGATCAAAAATAGTTCCTATTAGCATGGACGACCTTATGTCAAGGTTCTGGAAGGCCATGGGTTCCACCGAGGTAGAACTTGCTGGGCCGAGAAGCGAAGAAGGTATCAAGTGCATTTTGCAACTTTAATACTGCAGTGGTCGCGCGTTCTACTATTGTAGAACAGGTGTTTTATTTTTAGAATCCTGAGCAATTGGCAACACGCTCGACCTTAAGCGGTTATGTATCTTTCTCCGAAAACCTTCTGTACATTCGAGTCAATTTTCAGCGCTCGTTCTTACACCTGCTCAGATTTGTTCCATGATTTTATAAGTGTTCTACTATTGTAAATCGTGCGACTATTGGCGTACAAGTTTGTTTCGTATTAGTGATTTATTTCGTTTTACATTTTCACGTTATTTTTGTCGAATACGTGTCTGTAATATATGAAATGTCAATGTATGACAGAGAACAAGTGCGTCTTTAGTTAGTAGAGGCAGAAAGTGACTGTGAAAGTACATTTGGGATTGAAGACATGTAGGAGTTCGAGGAAGATTTTGATGAGGAAAAAGTTGAGTGCAGTGATACCGAAGATGTACGGGCAATATACCGGAAGAAGAAGAAGAAAATGTTCCAGTACAAGCCAGTATTGAAGTCATGGATCTTGCTGCACCACCTTCTCTCGATACTCGTGCGTTTTATATCTGTAGAGAGAAGAACGTAGAACCTTTTCGCTGATATGTAGATCACATAATGCCAAAAAACCCACGAACTCGCAATTTCAATACAGGGGCGTCATTTAGGGGGCAGGGAGGGGCATTTGCCCCCTCCACTGCGTTTGAGATGTAAATAGATTCTATCAATAGAATAGTAGTAAATCAGTGAAAAACACGAAATTTTACTTACATCCAGGGATCTTGCCCCCCCCCCCCCCAAAGTAAAATCTGAAATGACGCTCCTATTTCAATATAATACCAGCTTTTCATAGGTTTGGCCCACAAGGCATCTTTTTAATGCCTAATTGATAATGAATTGAGGAAAAAATGTAGCTGGTGTTAATGCTCTTAATCTATTTAGAGCAAATAAGAATAATGAGAATGTCAGACGAAAGAATTTCCCCCAGGATCTAGGTTTTGATCTAGGTTTATAAAACCAACAATAAGCCAACGTTTAGCCGTGGAATCCTTGCCAAACGAGCTTCGACGTAGAGGAAGACTTCTGGTTGGCTTCAATGAAGGTGTTCCATTACCACAAGACGGAGATTCTGGGTTTGGAAAATGTGTCCTTTGTTGCCATTCTCGCAACAAGTCAACAAGTAAGCTCTTTCGGAAAATGTCAGAGATTTGTGTGCCCAGACCAACGAAAAGCGTGTGTGACGATTGCTTGGAGTAGGCAGTCATTCAAAAAGAGTACATCAAATCATTCTACCTGTACGACGTATAATATAAAAAATTTATGCTGTTATATGAACACTTATACCGAAACACTTGCTCGATTTTCAGTTCAACCTTGTCATATATTAGATACGATATACCAAATGTTTATTTCTGTCAATGTTCTTGTATTAATCAAACAAAATGATTTTAAAATATTTTAAAACGTGTATAATACTATAACTAACATACCCAAGATCGAATATCGCTAAAAATCATATCGCTATAGAAAAATACTGATGTTCTACAATAATAGAACGCGCGACCACTCACGTAAAGGTGGAGGGCGCGATCAACGCAGTGTTAATAGGGATTTGAACTTGCGTCCTCTAAGGTGATTATCCAAGAAATGGAGCAGGTGATAATCGGACAGTGTAATGTACGGGGAGTATCCCGGATGCAATACTGTTTCCCATCCAAAGCGTAGAATGGTATCCCGTGTCATTCTAGCCACGTGGGGCTTAGCATTGTCCTGTAACAAGCGGACGCCTTTGCAACTCAGAAGTGCTGGCTCCAGAGTTTTGATTTTTTTCTGGAAGGCCATGGATTCCACCGCGGTAGAACTTGATGGGCCAAGAAGCGAAGAAGGTATCAAGTGCATTTTGCAACTTTAATAGGGATTTGAACTTGCGTCCTCTAAGGTGATTATCCAAGGAATGGAGCAGGGGATAATCGGACAGTGTAATGTACGGGGAGTATCCCGGATGCAATAGTGTTTCCCATCCAAAGCGTAGAATGGTATCCCGTGTCATTCTAGCCACGTGGGGCTTAGCATTGTCCTGTAACAAGCGGAGCCCTTTGCAACTCAGAAGTGCTGGCTCCAGAGTTTTGATTTTTTTCTGGAAGGCCATGGATTCCACCGCGATAGAACTTAATGGGCCAAGAAGCGAAGAAGGTATCAAGTGCATTTTGCAACTCAACTTGATATGTCACTCAGAAGTGCTGGCTCACCTGATGACATTACAAGTTGCATTGATGCTCTGACCAGTTGGTATCAGTTCCCGATACACGATGCCGCGAGCAGTCCACCAAACACATAGGAAGACCTTCTTCTGGTATAGTGTTGGTTTCGGCTGTGTTGGAACCGGTTCATGGGATGCTAACCAATGATGATAGCGCCGCGGAGCTCCGTACAAAACCCACTTCTTATCACATGTCAACACTGTGTCCAGAAACAGCTCCTTCGTCAGACTAGACAGCATGAAACACAGCTGTCCGCTCGCTTTGCCTTCGGGCCCGGAGTCAAATAATGTGGGACACATAGACCCAACTTGTAGTGCTTCCCAAGTTGATGGAAGTGCTGCCGAATGGTTTCTCCACTCAAACTGAATTGTAGCTCCAGTTCCTCCTGAACTGGATCCAAACTGAATTGTGGTACATGTATGGCCACTGTTCGCCTCAATTGCTGCCTCAAGATCTTCATTTTTTTTACACGTGATTGTCTTCCGGCACGTGGTGTGTCTTCGAGTATTTCGTCACAGTCCTTAAACGTGTTAAACCACCGCTGCACTTTTCTCGTAGTCACGACACCCTCACCAAAGGCCTGGCATATCTTCCGCCCTGCTGCAGCGGCGTTTGACCCCAGGTTGAACTCGTATATCATACACGCCCTTATGACGCTCTGTGGAGGTCCCATGTTCACTCTGTCCTTACGCAAGTTCACGGTGTAACTGAACTTCCACAACCAGGTAGTATGTTGGATATACCCACACCAACAACTGACCTTCGCCTTATCTCCAATCGCATTCAACTCACAGTGTGACCGCCAATTGAATGCAGACCTCCACAAAAGAGACAGAAGTTTCTTGGTTACCTTCATACTACTACTACTACTACTAGCAGTAATAATAATAATAATAATAATAATAATAATAATAATAATAATAATAATAATAATAATAATAATAATAATACATTTTTGTTTAGTGTCCTTTTCAGCACCGAGGCTGTGTGAGACATGGACCTATATCTTATCTTGAGATTCAAAACTCATGAGAGCTCCCTCGTGGCTATGGTTAATATATACATATCTTTGGCGGGGGGAGACGTGATTCGATTCCCGGCCAGAGCTCATGTGGTTTTTCTCCCACGTTACGTTGTGGATCCATTTCTCATTTAGCCTCTGTGCTGAAAATAAACGCTAAAACTCTAGCTCATCCATCCATCCAAACCACATGACCTCCCACCGGGAATTGAACAGGGGTTTATCGTAAGTACATTAACTATATTGCCAGGGTCTCTAATAATAATAATAATGCAGGGAAACTGAACAAATTTAAATATACTATCTGTTCAATCATCTCAATTACTTATGATGGATTTTTCCGTATCTGAACTGCAAAGTGTAACTTAAAGGTGATGATGAGTGACCATCAGTGCGTGATTGAATTACTACAGGGCAACATTTCATTTCGTCTATATTTTCAGAAATGGTAATACTCGTACAGTTAACTCTGATGGCTAGGGTTCTCACCTTTCTAAATGTTTGGTAATTTCAATTAGCTGTGGGGGAAGGAGTATCAAACACTATTCTTTTTCCATAATAATGCTATAAAAGCTTTTCTAGTGGGGAATGAATCACTTTTATCTAACCGATAAAGGAAAGTTAGACAGATTATGTAGGACCTATATCATAGTTGAATCTCAGAAGCCTTATGCTTGCTGAGTACTACAGGCAATGGCGCCCATGTTGTGGTTTCCAAAGGGGGGGGGGGGGCAAGTATAAGCGACGTTTCAAAAATAGTTTCAAATTTTCCTGTAAATAATGCAAAAAAATCTATTGGATTGTCGATATTCTGAAGTACAATTTCCTCTAGGGGGCGAGGGCCCCACCTTGCCCCCCTGATGAGCAACCTTGACTACAGGATAAAATCATGATTTATCCTATTTTAAAATAATTAAATTGAAATAAACAGTTTTTACCCTTTGAACACGGAGGGCGAAATCTTTTGGATGGTGTTCAGCACGGGTGCGTTTTTACAAGTATTTTGGTGCTAACGAGGCAATACATATATTTATTGATAAAAAACACAGTTTTTAAGTACCGGTTTTACAATTTTACCTATACTATTGATACATTTAAGCATTTTTGAACAGTTTTTGAGGAGAAAATTGTGTTTGTAAAGTGTGCTCCGCGTGTCCAAAAAGCTTTAATTCTTAAACCTCGGCATACATTTCGAAAACAAAGTTATGTCACATTCTGCGAACACATTTGGAACATACTTTGAGAAACTGTATCTAAAAGGGGGTGAATATAGTCATCTGGGGTGTTCAGAGAGAGTCGGTGATATGTGAAGTGACCTACTGTGTCCAAAAGTCGTTTCCAAATATAGTGAACATTTTTTGACTAACCCTTAGGAAACCGGGATACGCTTATTACATTTTTATTTTTACTAACAGTAATGGAAATTATGATAATACTTTAAATTTCTATGTAGTACTTAAATATTAAGTAGCATTGAGTATTGTTGCTATAGTTCACAATCTGCCTCAAACTTGAGTTTAATTCATTATTGAAGATTTCAAGCTAAAAGTAAAATGTGTTTTATAAAGTCTAGCGATATTCTAGCCGTTGTTGTACTTTTAACAACCATTTTTCTTTAAAATTTGATTTCAAAGTATCATATCTTTCAGCAGCGACACTATACAAGATGTAGACCTATTCTTAACATGAGATTCGAACTACATGGCCTGCCTCCAGGACTCGAACTCGGGACTCCCTCATCAATGACGCGTACGTTATGCAGATAGCAACGAGAGAACTAATAACTAAACAAATATTTCGTACGATGTGTAATTTTAAACTTACAAGAATCAATGAAATGAAAAAAGAAATCTGTAAGTTTTACATCAATAGTTGTGCCCGCTAGGCTATAGGAGACCATGATGATGAGAATGAATGTAATGGTGGAATGCAGACAGTGGTAGAGACGGGAGAAGCCTAAGAAAACCTATGTTCACGATGTTTGTTCACCACAAAGCTCACTTGGTGCGAGCTGGAATCGAATCAAGGACTACATGCACCAGAGGTGAATGCTCTGCAAGAATCAAGTATAAAAACTCAAACAGTCTAAGCTGTATTTAGTGATCTACATTGATATTAATTACTCTTGCACCATTCAAGAGTAGCTATAGCATTAGTTTACATATTTAAGGAAGTTATAATATAACAAACAAACAAACAACATTGCACAGACAATTCATTTATTAATGGATGCACATATACACAATTAGACAATACAAAAACATAAGTAGTGAATTAGTGGGCGTAATAAATTACGTAAAGTACAATTGTATTATTAGTTTCCTAACGACGTATTTAATAATAATGATAATAAAAATAAAATTGTTTTTTGTTGACAATTCTTCTTTTCCAATCCCTAAGCTCATGGAGTTCTCTCAAACTGAAATATAAAAAGTGTACATTAATTAATTAATTTGAGATTATGGTATACTCAATTTGTAATCTATATACCTAGGTATAAATAAAAGGAGTTCTGACTGGCTGATTTATCAACGCCTACACTAAACTGCTTTGAAGCTAGAAACTTGGAATTTAGACGGGGGATAGCATTTCTGACGCAAGGTAGGATTTTTGGAAACTCGACGTGAAAAAGGGAGTACGTGAGTTTCAGTTATTATAATAAGATGTTCTATATTTCTAAATCCTTTAAGGTTAGAAATATAAAATGTGGTTTTCAAACTTTTCAGTTAAAGTGATTAAAAACGCTGGTATTTCAGCGTTTCTAGATATATGTCCTATAAGAGAAGAAAAGAAAGGAAAGGAAAAGCTGGCAGGCTTTGCAATTTTTATAATACAATACCCATATCTCGGAATTCCTTAAGAAGACATGAAATACCTAATTAAATTTATAATTTAAATTAATTAAAAATGTACTTCAGCAGTTTTGTATATTTGTGTACGTGTATTTCAAACGGGGGTAGAATGATTAGCATGTGTACGATTTACTGAAAATATGGCGCTTGTAGCAGAATTTGAAGAGAAAATCAACAAGATGTTAGAAACTTGAGGAAGGGTTGTGAAGAATATGAGATGAAGATAAATGTTAGAAAGACAAAAGTCATGGTGATTAAAACGAAGGGGTAGTTGTCAAATATAGAAGTAGAAGGGGAGAAAGTAGAACAGGTGACTAGTTTTCAATATCTGGGTAGTATTATTAGTGATGATATGAAGTGTGAATGTGAAATAAAAGCAAGGATAAGAATTGCGAAGAAAGTCTTTAGGAGGAAGAAAATTCAATTTTGCGGCACCTTGAACAAAGAATTGAGAAAAAGATTCATAAAATGCTTTGTATAGAGTATTGTGCTGTATGGGTCACAAATATGAACATTACAAAAAATGATGATAAAAGATTTCGAAATGTGGTTGTGGAGAAGAATGGAGATAATTAGCTGGGTTGAGAGGGAAACGAATGAGAGGGCGTTAAAAATGGTGATGGAGAAAAGAACATTTTTAGCTATTATTGACAAGAGGAATAGGAACTATCATGTGAACTGTACGGTATGGTGGCAGGAAGGATAGAGAGAAGCGAAGGAGACTACAATTAACGGACGATACCAAAATAGAAAAATCATAGGGGCCGCGGTGGCTCAGTAGTAGAGCGTTCACC
Organism: Thermobia domestica; assembly: GCF_964235325.1. Taxonomy (NCBI): domain Eukaryota; kingdom Metazoa; phylum Arthropoda; class Insecta; order Zygentoma; family Lepismatidae; genus Thermobia; species Thermobia domestica. The sequence continues at coordinate 62,410,679 of NC_137458.1, forward strand.
TCTAGTGCATGGGGTCCCGGGTTCAATCCCAGCTCCCGCCAAATGAACTTTATGGTAGACAAACACCGTGTGCGTGGGTTTCCTCGGGGTTCTTCCGTTTCCTCCCACTTTCTTCATTTCATTCATTTCATTCATTCCTCACCGTCTCCTTTAGGCTAGCCGGCATAAGCGTGGGATGTAAAACTCAAGGATTTCATTTCAGAAAAATCATGTGTGAAGATGAAGTTAGTGGAAGACCGTGGGGCATAGATCATTCTCAGCTGCAGCAAGTGACTTGTCAGTAATGTCTGAATACCTATGATGATGATGATGATGATGATGTCCTTGATGGGGAAAAAAAGAGATGAAAACAGAAAGGGTAGGGCTTGCAAGTTTTATAACATGTTGATATCTGCTTATTCTTTTATAGTCAGGAGGCAGAATCTGGAAAAGTCTCCAAAATAAGAAATTGGATCATTCCGAGAGAGTAAAAGCAACCGGTGGTCTTAAACCATCAAGTCCACTATCCTGATCATTTCTACACCGCCGGTCGCTTGATACGAGCGGAAGTTCCCCCCGGACACCCCTCCCCCCTCTACTGAAGCTAAACAATGAGCATTTCTAATAAAAGGCCATATCTTCAAAACAAATCAAGATATTATTAAATTCTTTTTCCGGTTTTATCTGTAAAGTTTGCTTTACGATTTTGTCTATTCATACTTTGCATAGACCCAACGATTTTTTTCGAAAATTTAACATGAACATTAAAAACTGACATATTTTCATCTTAATATTTTCTTTTTTGCTCTGTATCTCTCCAAAGAGTTGAGATATGGAAAGAATATCCCTAATCAAAATTTGTAGGGTATTAAATTATCTTTCCAACGGTACCAATATTGTTAGATTTACTTCCAGAATTAGCCCTACAGCGAGGTAAGTTTGAAGGCAAGTACGCTTTGAGTCGAATGCTGATTCTCCGAATGGCACCACTGAATTTCAGCTCACGTCAGTGAATGAAGATTTTGTTTCCGAGATAAAAAGTGATTCTTTTCCAATATTTGGAGAACAATTCTCATCCTTCTCCCTTTCGCTCTCCTGCACTGTTATGATCATTTCTAGATCTCCGGTCACTTGATACGACCGTGCGTTAAGGATCACACAATTTTGAGATAAGTAAAGATGTCTTTTATAGTGTTAAAATCCATTTACAGTTGATATTCAGGATAATTTCGATTTTTCAACTCTATTTGTGTGCAGCATTTCCACCGGTCGTTGAAAATAATTCCTTACTTCTTTAACTAAAATATTTATCTTACCATAATGAAAAAGCAGGAATATATATATAATGTAAGAACACATGTAAAGATGTCTTAAGTGAGATGGGCAAACACCACTTGCAGGTGATATGTATTACAGGGTAATTGATAACATCGTTGTACAGCGAGCCACGGAAATTCTTGGGGCATAAAATGCGTGAGATAGGCAACCCAACTGACGCTTGCTCCAAGATTAATTACGCCTGGTAGTAGCTAGCACAGCAGCGTGAAAGTTGCCCCCAACTGTTAAAAGCACAAATTGTAAAGAGTGTTTCCGTGTAGAAGTGGAGCGAAACGCTGGCTAACGAAATGACAAAAGGGAGTCTTTGGATACTTGTACTCACAGTACTTTTTGTTTGTATGATACACACGTAGAACTATACACAGCCACTTGAAAAAAATACACAGATATTAGCAGCGCTGATGAAAAGATAACAGTCGGGGGACTCAGTTAATCTTATAATTAACTCAAATGAGGATTATGTAAATAAGTTTACTTAGCTCAAATAACTATACATATCCGCGTATCAAATAATATACGGACAGATTATTAGGTATGTATCGTAGGTTATTTTTGTAACTAACTCAAAGCTTTGCGCTGAGTTTTAAAACTATTAACAGTAGCCCTACCTTCAAATCACTTAAAAGTATGGATGGATCATTTGGGGGAAAGAACTCAACCCTCAATGAACATTTTGGGGGTTTAACAGTGCGTGAGATCCTAAGTTTCGGCGCTACTGATGCATATGTAATACTATTTCGAAAAAACAAATTGTTTATTTCACTTTTCGTTAAATAATTTCTGAAAATGGTAACTATTGTTGAATTATTTGGAAATGTTAAAAATGCAAAATTCGATAACACTTAAATGAGTTGGAGAACTTATCCGTACTAAAGTAGTCCTATTTCCTGTTAGCTTGCAAATATAACTGAGGGTTCATGATTTGTATAATAATTATGAAATTTTACACATTAAGACACAAAGAGAAAAGGAGAGAATATAGCTTCAATAAACAACAACTTATAAATGCATGAAATTAACAGATAATATCAAATATAGAACCATTGAGAAAATTAACTCTGTAGCTCGTTTTCTACATTCATTTTCCTTCCTTTATTATCAGGATTACATCATCATTGAGTTTCTCCACTGCAGATTATCTTTCATTTAGCAGCATCCAACTGGAGCTCAGCCTTGTAAATGAAATATTTTAAAAAGTGTAAACAGCGAAGACGAGAATGGAACACGGATTGTCGGATTACGGTACTACATCGCTAACCACCCATCTAAAGCGTTACTTCTTCCAGCTCGCCTAAATAAAGAGCCTTTTCTGTTCGCTCAAAACAGTAGTTTCTTAATCGTCAGATTGATTGGCAAAACACAGCAATATGTAATTGAGGACTCGGAGAGCATTATATCACTGTATTCACTAAATTATCAATATTACAGATTTTTAAAAAACAAACTACAAAACTTCTTTATTTTGAATCAAATACGGCATGTGTATTATACTCGTAAAAAAACTGATGACAAATCAATTGCTCCGTAGTAATCGTGGTTAAGTGGTCAAGGCGCTCGACCAGTAATATGAAGGTAGTCGAATCGAATCGGATCCACGAATGACCAGTACTTTTTTCGTGGCGGTTGATCGGCGATGACACACGTTTTATTTTCTTCTGACATTTGAATACTCAGATGTTTCAATACTTGAATTATCAAATCTTCAGGAATAATAATAGTAATAATAATAATAATAATTATTATTATTATTATCTCATAGAAGGTTAAAAGTTAGGAGCTTATTATAGCTCATGGCATAACATACAACCAAAAATTTAACATTTGACAAGAACGTTTGGGTTTTGTTTAGTGTTGCTCACGAGAAGAGGAATTTCTAAAACCGTTTCTGAAACAAAACAAACAAAATTCAGACGAGAGTTAACATTTTACATTCAAGACGGGACAAGGCTAACTCAAATTATTGTCTCGCTTTGGAGATGGAAATCGAGACGAGACAGAAAGTATCGTAAACATTTATCGATTTATCTCGATTCTCGAAATAGTGCATGACCATTCTTTAAGTAACAATTGTTTTGTAGACTGAATCTCATATATGCTATTTTGTTACTTTGTATTTTGGAGCTCATTGAATTTATTATGGTCTGTGTAGGCATTTTGTAGCAAAGCTTTTATAATTACTTCTGCATATCCTAAAATTTATTTTATTATATGCCTTAATGTTCAGTGATATTCAGTTATTTTTATTACAGTTATTTTCCTCAAAACTTACAGTAGAATACTTTCTACATGAATCTATAGTAGAACGCTTTCGTTTAAAATTTTCGTAGTTGCAGAGGTGTGTCCTGGAGATCCAGACACCCTCCCGAAATCCCGACTTATCTGTAAGTTTTGCCTAATTTTAAGGCAACTTTAAAAATTTAAATACCATTATTATTATTATTATTATTATTATTATTATTATTATTATTATTATTATTATTATTATTATTATTATTATTATAACTGAAAATTTAAGACCTTAATATTATGTCCTATTGCAATGTAAATAAGCATACTGAAGTTGATAGGAAAAGAAAAAGAAAGGATAAGAGATAGTTTCGAGGGTTTAGCGTCCGCAAGGAAACGAGGGGGGTGAAAGAAGGTGTCAGCTCTTGGACAATATTAATATCGAAACTTCGGATACCTAGACAGAAATTAAGTAGGATTTGTCTTCACCACGATACACAGTAGCATGCTTTCTTTCGATAAGAGACTTTGGATTATGTATTCGTTATATTGATATTTTAACAAAATATATATACCAATATAAAAAAGAATAGTTCTTATTTACAAATTTTGGTTGAACGGATATATGGAACGTGTTGGAAATGGCAAACGAAAATATTATTATTTCTAGCAGTAGGAGTAATAGTGGAAGACGTTTGGAATAATTGCTCGGAAACAATATCGTTTCAAACACATTTATGACTCATACTAGGCCCTAAGCATGACCCTTAGGTGTTGTATTCATGAATTGTTTGCTAACACGTTACGTTTTCACGAATCAAGGTTCTAGACAGACATGTGACGTCATTTTGCTAGTATTTCTCCTGTGAAGAAAGCCGTCTCCACTCTAACTTTTAAGAACGAAAGAAATTGAATATTTTTCACTTTAATACACATCAGGATGAATATTGGAGTTGATAAAAACAGCTTACCTCAACGGGAATCGAACCCGGGACCCCTGAATTACGAAACGAATGCTCACACCTCGACGCTAAGCCTGCTCTGTTAAGTAAAAGTCAAAAAACACTCGTTTATGAAGGAAATTGTACACGTTTACGATAACGACGAAACACACTGATTTCTGTCATGATAAAATACTATAGTCGAGAGAGTTCAAATTTAAATTAAAAAACAAAAATAGACATAAAATGCCTCAGACCACTTTGTTTTCTGATTCACCCAAAGTATCTCCGTAACGTGTCTTTATTATACGTACTATTAGTAATACTAGTTTTACAGTTATTTCCAGTAACTTTGAACGACAGGGACACAAACACAGATACATCGAGGACATATACAATTTCAAAGGATCTCCCACCGGGAATTCAACACGGGATCGCGAGCACTGAACTATCTGAGGCAGTGATGGCGTGGGTCAATGAAAACTTGACCCACCATCCACCATGACACACTATGACGCCTCAACAACCGTGACCCACTCTGACACACAAACCACCATGACCCATTCGGAGCCACCATCCAACATGACTCACTGGGACGCACCACCTACCGACCCGCTCCACCCCACCACCTACCAAAACACATCGTTAATAACGCTGACACATGATACACAGCCTCTTCTCTATTGACTAAAGAGTTTATACTTGTAATAAAACCAGATTGTGAAATTCTAACTTATCGGAGTTTGAATTTTTACGGTCACTCGCTCAAGCACCGGTCTGTTACAATAACGGTGGATCTGACCTTTACGATATAAAATGGTAAAGTATTCGTCATGGGCCAAATTTCGATGATTTTCAATTAAATTATCATGGTATAATTATTTCCTTGTTGAATACCGATACTTTTTAGTGGAAAAGCGCATGAAATTTGGAAGTCCCAAATCAAGGTGAGTAGACCAACATACAGTCCAAACTTAAAATTTTCGTGTAATTAAGCGTACATTACAAATCTTATGTATATTTTTCTCACAAATTTATTGCTTGATTGCCCTGTACCCTAACCGCTCCATATAATAAACCTAAGCTTCAGCAATTATTATAGTAGAAAGCGCATAGTTTCTGTTTCTCAACTTGTTTGTGAAATTGTTTCTCAACTAATATCGATCGTTTTCGGTTATTTTTACAAACCAACCCACTACCAATTTTGCATAAATAGAAAGTACCGCCCACCCTCATAAAGAAGAATTTTAAACAATGCTATGAGACGTTGTGGTTATTTTCAACAAGGAGTTAATATACTGAATTTCAGCTCCGTAAGTTTAACGGCTTGTAAAATACTGAATGTTTTTTCGCAAAAATTCGGATCCCACCACCCCCTTAAGATATTATTATAATGAAAGTGGTATGATAACATCCATGTTTGGATTAAGGCCTAACTATATACCAAACATAATTTTATTTGACTTTGCAATTTGCCCGTGATAATCAGGCCTATATAGTTACATCCATTTTTATATAATAATTTATATATTATAGTGATTCAAAAATGTATTGTTTCCAGTAGGAGATCCTCTAAAAACTCACCCTCTGTGTCTTGAAAGCCAATTAGTAGTATAAGGCCTACTGCTATTATTGCAATTACAAATATCAATGTCCAAAAATGCCTGAAGTTCTTTTTTCACTTAGAGATACTCATCTCAGGTAAGTAAACAGAAGCAAATGAAAAAGGAAGGGTAATGGAGGCCTTGAAAGTAAAATGTAGACAAATTCACCAGTGTTCAGAAGCATATTTTTAAAGGACTCTCGACCCTATCAATAGAAGCTAAATACGCGGTTCTAATTAGTTGAAGTATCCGTTTCTCGCCATCTACCTTAAATATAGTAGAAATGAACCACCTACTATTGTCGGTCTTCGTGGCCGAGACTGCTAGCACAACTGGTTAGTAATTATAATTACTTTTGGCGTGGGTTCAAACCCGGCTCAGAGGAACATTTTTAATTCTTATATTTTATTTTTTATTACGTTTCCATAACACTTTTTCCATTAAAATATGATAAATAATACTCAGAAAAGTGATTTACTTACGTTACGCGTGCAGTCTTGCTACACGAATCCATAGTATAGGTAGTAGTAGTAGTAACAACGGATCGGAAGACCCGCAGGGCTCATTGTGTTTTAGCTTGACTGCCATGATATTAATTTAACTTCCACTGCTTCTTCAATTTTCTTCTTTAATTCCAACAAAGTGACAATTTTCTTCAATTACTATAAAACACAATACATACACCAGAAGGTATGGACTATCGCAAACTGCAACCAATCAGAAACGTGTATTAAGTTCCTATGGCTAGGGTGGAGGGTAAAGAGAATATACTGTTCAGAAGATACTGTCTGCAATGCAGTAAGTAGAGTGGGTCGGTATATCAGAGTGAGTCGGTGGGTCGCAGTGGCTCATGGTGGGTGGTGGGTCGGAGTTCGTCACATGCTGTTGACACGTTATCCACTGATCCACTCAGAAAACTCGACCCACTGACCCACGACCCGCTTCAACTCTGATATGAGGGTGGAGTACTTGGTTCGTTCCCAAGGCAAGTAAGCTTGAAGTGGACAACATCGTGCTCGTCGGTTTTCTCGGGACACTCAGATTTCCTTCCATAATTCACTTGCTTTAATTATGGTCTCCCTTAACCTAACAGGCATAATAGTGGGACATTAAACGCAAAGATCACGAAATATCAAAAGTCCTAATAACAGTATGTCAGAAGTGTCTAAAAGACATGATGAGTTGCAACGAAAGTTTGTGTAGGGGCAATACGCAAAAAGGAAACGAATATTTCTTTTCTTTCATTTTCTGCGGTAAAACTGTTTTAAAGTGCAAAAAACACCACCCAAAATTTTGAAAGTTAACGCCCTAAAGGAAAGAAGAAGTGGACTGAAGTCAATGTAATTGTGCACAGATATTGTATACGTAAAATGATGGAATATGTGTTTCATATTTTCCTAAAAAAAGAGTTGGGTGGGGCACAGTCCCTTCCAAACCTTTGATTACGAATTATCAAAAATGCTAATAAATATACGTCAGAATTGCCTAAAGGATATCTAGATTTGCAACGAAATTTTGTTTAATGACAAATGCAAATAGTAAGCAAACATGTGTTTTAGTTTGTGTGGACAGGCAGATTTGGGACAGAAAGAAGTAAATATTATCGTAGAAGTGCAGGAAGGAGTAGATCGAAGCGAATGAAATTGTACGTAGATATTGTATATGTAAAATAAGGCAATTCCTGTTTCCCAATTGTCCCTATCCGATTTGCTTCAAATTTGGCACATCAAAAGTAAACAGAAAATAAATCGACACGTGTTTTGTTTATATGGCAATTGCTCGTTTGTCTGTCTTTTTGTACCACGCTAGAGTGGGCAATGTTTAGTCTTTGAACTTGAACTTTTGAGGATAGAAAGAGGACACACTGGAAATTCACTGTATTGATTCTAACTTTTAGGTCATCTATCTATTGGTAACATTTCGCTATTTTAATACTAGCAGTTCCCTACCTATGGCGTATTTTATAGTATTTCAGAAGGCGCCTTTGTCTCTTACAATGTTTTTGCACATAAACAGAAACACGTTTCGATTTCTGTTTACTCTTAGTGTGCCAAAGTTGAAGCAAATCAGATGGGGACAATTGAGAAACACGAATTGCCTTATTTTACATATACAACATCTACACACAATTTCAATGGCTTCTATCCACTCCTTCCCGTACTTCGTTTCTTTTTGCATTATTGTCCCTACACAAAGTTTCGTTGCAACTTTTCATGACCTTTAGGGACTTCTGACATGCCGTTATTAGCAATTATGATATTTCGTGATGAAAGGCTTTCCGGAATCCGTGCCCACCCAACATTTTTTCCAGGAAAATATGAAAGACATATTCCCTCATTTCGGGTCTAGAATATCTGTGTACAATTTCGTTCGCTTCGGTCCACGTTTTGATTTTCGTCCACGTCCACGTTACTTAGGAAGTATGATTTTTTTTTTAAAATATACATTCCAATGCTTTCTTCCTAAGTAACTTACTGTAAATAACTCAGTGGTATTTCCTAAGTAACTTAAGATCTGGTAATATGCATGATGAGAATATAGCACGTGCAGAAGAATTTGTGGTGATTCCCTACACCGAGTCACAAAAAATTCTTGTTCAATGCTGTCTGTGCTGATGTGATCGGTCACAGAAATCCAGATCAACTTCCACCAACGAAGGATGCTCTAATGCTCCATATCAAACGAGCACACCTTCAAACAATACATTTGGCGACACGCGAGCGACTCGAATATTGACTTCCTTCAACCCGAACATTTTGGTTGGCAAATTACGAATGGAAAATTGGTGCCCACTCAGGAAAATAGTCCACTCAGGAATCTATGCCTACAAGTTGACCAGAATTAAAGTCTCGTACATATAAACATATGTGCTACTCAAACAATTTCAAGTGTGTGTGAGCTTCAGTAGCAGTACAGCATGAAAACCTGTAGCTGTAATGGGACAAGTGTTATAACTCACTTACAAATACTTATGTACCAGAAAATGAATCATATAATGCGGATTCAAAAGACTAAATAAATATGTAATTTTGCAAATATTTTGCGTAGATTTGATATGATAATGTAGAATATTATTATAGTTCTGCTTGTTTACAATAATTAATAAGTATTTAATCAAGTTCGATATAATATTCTCATAAATTACATGCAAATATAGTCATTGAGGTTTCTGCAAAAACATTTTTCAAGTGATCATTGAAAGAATACAGGCCCATTTGTGATTTTAGAAATACTTTTCAGGTGTACAACGATGTTATCAATCACTCTGTAGTATATATCACCTGTAAGTTGTGTTTGCTCATCTCATCTTTACATATGTTCTTACATTATATATTTTTTCTGCCTTTTCATTATGGTAAGATAAATATTTCAGTTAAAGAAATAAGGAATTATTTTCAACGATCGGTAGAAATGCTGCACACAAATACAGTTGAAAAATCGAAATTATCCTGAATATCAACTGTAAATGGATTTTAACACTATAAAAAACATATTTACTTATCTCAAAATTGTGTGATCCTTAACGCACGGTCGTATCAAGTGACCAGAGATCTAGAAATGATCATGACAGTGCAGGAGATCTCAAGGGAGAAGAATGAGAATTGTTCTTCAAATATGGGAAAAGAATCAGTTTCTATCTCGGAAACAAAACCTTCATTCACTGACGTGAGCTGAAATTCAGTGATGCCATTCGGAGCATCAGCATTCGAATCAAAGTGCATTTGCCTTCTAACTTACCTCTCTGTAGGCCTACTTCAGGAAGTAAACCTAACAATATTGGTACCGTTGGAAAGATAATTTAATGCTCTAGAAATTTTGATCAGGGATGTTCTTGCCATATCTCAACTCATTGGAGCGATACAGAGCAAAAACGAAAATATAAAGGTCAAAATATGTCAGTTTTTAATGTTCGTGTTAAACTTTCCAAAAAAAATCATTGGGTCTATCCAAAGTATGAATAGAGAAAATGGTAAAGCAAACTTGACAGATAAAACCGGAAAAAGAAATTCATTAATATCTTGATTCATTTTGGAGATGTAGCCTTTTATTAGAAATGCTCATTTTTTAGCTTCAGTAGAGGGGGTTGGGGATGTACGGGGAGAACTTCCGCTCGTATCAAGCGACGGGCGGTCTAGAAATGATCCGGGTAGTGGATTTGATGACTTAGGACCACCGGTTCCTTTTACTTTCTCGGGTTGAACGAAACCTAATAAACACGTGTTTTGACTATTAACTATTAGATAGAGACATGTAATTTGGTATTTGAACTTTCGATTAAAGTAAATATAAATACGTTTTTCAGCGGTTTTAGGTGACTTAGAATAAAAAAAGCATGGGATTTTTCACTAAGTGCCTATACGAGATTTCGAATTTCATATAGGCCTTCGAGTTGAGAAGAATTATATAGGACAAGTCAAAATGATGGACCCGATTTTAGAATGTATTATGTAAAATATAACTAATATATGTTATTATGAGACTTGTGTTAAGAAAGATGAACTATCAAAGTTTGCTTCTAACATATCACAAGTGTTCTTCTCGCGCAACACAGCATACATGAAGCCAGCCAAACCTTTTGTAGTATGCATGGTGTGGTCAATATCTGCAATTCATTTCATGTTCAGGGTCGCGGTGGCTCAGTGGTAGAGCGTTCACCTCTGGTGCTTGGGGTCTCGGGTTCGATCCCAGCCCCCGCCAAGTGAACTTTGTGGTGGACAAACACCGTGTGCGTGGGTTTTCTCGGGGTTCTCCCGTTTCCTCCCACTTTCTTCATTCCACCATTTCATTCATTACTCATCATCACCGTCTTTAGTCTAACCGGCATAATCGTGGGACGTAAAGCTCAAGGATTTCATGTTCACTGTTCATTTTTAGGATAGAAAGTGGAAACACTGCGTGGAAACAAAACTTTGAAAGTAAACCCTTCGAAGCACATCTCTCACAACAAACATAGATTTATTACATTTCACAGAGTAAATTTCTGAAATCGGGTGAATCATTTTGACTTACCCTGTATACAGATAGGTATAAATTAACCAATGAAATTACTCAAGAACAATTGAAGCGATTAGAGGTGGTAGGTAACAAATTGTACATTTCGGGAAAAATTGATTTTTTCACACCTACGTCTGTTAATACACCCTTGATCGTTTCCAAATCACTGGGACAAGGACTCACTAAATGATGCGTTATGTAGCATGACTAACATATAACACGTGCATGAACCGACAGGATTCAACGTTTCGAAAAATGTAAAATAATACCTTTATCCTCTAAGTGCTTCAATCCAGTTTTTCGAGTGGTGGCTATATTCTGATGATTGATAAATTCATTTAAAGTTAAGAAGCATACGTCATGAAGCATTCTTAAATTGCTTTCTATGATTGTGCAAATATCAAAATGACAGTTTGTACAATTAACATAAGAAATACTTTCTCCATATATGAACTCTATTATGTTTACTAGCGCTTCAGTTCAACACCTGCATCAATCTCGCAGAGGAATAATTGACAGTCTCGGTTATGACACGATTCGCTCGCGATCAAAAGTGCATACTGCTGAAATCGTGCCGAATTTGACGACGAAGCTTATTTGACCGTCCTGACAATCACTCTGTCATTCGGACACTACAGAATTATGAATCATCCTGCAACTGTTTTTAGGAAGCGTGACTGGCGCACATGGTGCGTCGTGGAGCTGTTCATTACATTTTACTATACTTCCATCCATTCCACATCCGGCTAATGTGGGGTCAATCTGATGTATTCTTCTTGGTGTTGCTCATGTTATGTCCAGCAATACATAGACCCCATCCGCGCTCTTCATTTATGAAACTTTTCTGTTTTAGAAAAATCGAGATCGTCCTTCTTTATTCTTCATAATTAATAGGTGACACGGTGTCTCAGTGGTAGAGCACTTCCCTCTGGTGTATGAGGTCCCTGGTTCGATCCCGGTCAAGTAAATTTGTATTGGACAACATCGTGTTCGTCGGTTTTCTCGGGTTTCCCACTACATTCTCATTCTAAATAATTCTTCCATCACCATTCACTTGCCTAAATCATCGTCTCCCTTAGCCTAAAGAGTATAATTGTGGAAAATTAAACTAAAAGATTTCATTTTTCATACATAACAACTTACATTAAGCACATCTATAACTTTCAAACAGGGTTAATGTAATTTCAAATTTAGAAGATTCGAATAATTTTGCACATTTAGAGGTATGTGTGACATTTTACTAGATGGTGATGGAAATTAGCTCTTGATATTAAATATGACAATGTCACGAACGATGTGTCTAACTATAATAATAATAATAATAATAATAATAATAATAATAATAATAATAATAATAATAATAATAATAATAATAAACACTCATTTTTTACACTTCAATTAATGATAAGCTGAAAAGTTATTAACGCTAAGCTTTGTTTTATATACATAGTACAAATAGACATCTACGAAACTCTTGTAATTACATTGAAGGTATTTTCTGACAGTATAAATAAAGAAGTTACCTTGAATAATTTATACAGGAAATAAAATCAATCTATTTGGCAATTACTTCATTATTATTATCTCTTGTTCCTTCGTCTCCCTGTCCCTCTTCTGCTAGTATCTCCTCAATGTGCTGTAAATTGCCAAAATACTGGAAAATAAAAGTAATTTCATTAATTAATTGGACAAATTAATTTACAAAACGGAAAATTAAGACACACGTTTTCTCTAACCCAACTAAATGTTTAGTCTTTTACAGTGGTGCTTTCCAGCCGGTTTGCTAGAACCGGTTGTTAAAATATTTAGAGTTAGCAGAACCGTTTGTTATACCGAGGCATAATAGTAAATTTTGCCCTGTTATACCCAGGAACAGTAAATTTTAGTTCAACTATATTTGTCTTTAGAAATATTACAGCTACAGGATTAAACAAATTATCTCTCAGAACAAGGTATGAGCTTTTATTATTTCTTAACCTTAAATGCTCAGATATCAAGAATGAGAACTGACTCACATTAAACGAATTGTCTCTCAGAACAAGGTATGAGCTTTTATTATTTCTTAATCTTAAATGCTCAGATATCAAGAATGAGAACTGACTCACATTAAACGAATTGTCTCTCAGAACAAGGAATGAGCTTTTATTATTTCTTAACCTTAAATGCTCAGATATCAAGAATGAGAACTGACTCACATGCGTGTAGGGGTGACGGTTATCTATATGTGAAACGCATACATACCATTATCAGCAATTGTCGATCCATTGATTACGTGTTGTTTGCCACGGTATTGTTCTCTCTGGCTTATCTTATATCACAATCGTGAAGATTTATATAAAATCGACTCATAAACTAAGGGTTGCCAGATGACCATATTATAACAATGAAATCTATTATATTTATAAACAGAATACATACAATACAAACTGTCCCAAGCACGTTATTGGGTTACTCCGCTATCGGCAGTTAACGCCACAGTTAAATTTATTCAAGGTGAGTTCAAGCACTCGAGATAATAATTTGTTTACTTCTCCACATCCATTTTCAAAATTGATATAGCGTACAATTTGTTTGTGTTCGACTTTGTAGCCAACATTAAACCTAGCCACATCATCAGGACCATCCATAAGGGCGGTAGCAATTCCGACAAATGGGATGGGGACACGAACCTTCCAAAGGGGGCGATATATATATATATATATATATATATATATATATATATATATATATATATATATATATATATATATATATATATATATATATATATATATATATATATATATATATATATAATATTTCATAACCTTTCTAGAGCCGAAATTAAACAAAATTAGATTTAAAGATATGTATTTAGCCATCTTTTAAATAAATTTTGTGAGAGGAGGGAAATTTAGTCTATTGGTAATACAAAAATTTAGTGACTTTTCTGTTGTTACTTGGCTAGTTTCAAGCCCATACAAAGAGCTCCCTAGTAGCTAAGCGGTTAGCGTACGCGCGTTTGGCGTGGGAAATTCGGGTTCGATTCTCAGCGAGAGCTCATGTAGTTCGGGTTCCACGATGCTGAACGGGACTCTGAAACTGAAAATCAAGTCAATCCCACAGAGATTATTAAAATACAAGGGTCGACTATCCCTCCATAGCCTTTCTGAAACAAAATGGAATGTGCGCGAATTGGAGTGGGTTTGAGTAAAGCATCCTATTCTGCAGCAGATTATGAGGCCTGGGAGTACAGCTTAAGATGGTTTCCGATTCACGTGAGTTTCCACCGGTAGTCGAACCCGGGTCTCTCGCACCAAAGGCGCGTACATTATTCACATAGTCACAAGGTAGCCCTGTGTACGATTTGAGACAATAAAACCTATGACAGAAGTAAACGGACAGATTACGTTTCTCCAAGTTGGAACTTTAATTCTCTCGGACGTTTGAGGTAAAATTTAGACCATGTAAATGTAAGAAGTTGAATCTCGCAATCGAAAGATAACTCATTTAATACTGAACCACTCCCAGAAGAAACCAAAAAAGAACAATTTAAAATATTTGCTTTTTGATGTAATTGTACACCAGATCGTATCTCAGGTGGATTCTCGGTGTTCAGAAATAAAATATTTGCTTAACTTTTCAAGCAATTCTCAGAGTAAACACTTTGGACGACAGTGACGCAATCAATAAATTAATTACAATTTATTCTGATGACTTTATCCCTCGGGACGCCACAATGTCCCGTATTTACATTGGGTACAAAAAACTTTTCAATCGCTGAAATTTTCTAATTTATATTATTTGCTAAGCTATGTGATTATATTGGAACATGTCTAATTACTAAGCAACATTATTACGACGTTTGCGATGTTGGATGTTATGGCTGCACTGTTTCCCCTCCCAGGTCTCCCCACTACAAGACTTTCACTCCGCAGATGACAGTGCAAGGGACTGAAAGCCTTATGAACAAATGTAACCTATTTTTGCTCTTGAGCTCTTTCGCGGTTAAACTATTAGCGTACGCGCCTTTGGCGTGGGAGACCCGGATTGTATTCCCGGCGGGAGCTCATGTGGTTCAGATTCCACGTTAGTCAGTAGGTCCACGTCTCATATAGCCTCGCTGCTGAAAGGGACGTTAAACTCAAAATCAACTCAACTCAAATTATTTTGCTCTCTGTTTTGCGCGGTGGAAGATTGAGGCGCTGTCATCAATACAGTGCAATGTTTCCCTGATTTGACTAGACAATAATTAACAATAATCCTTTAAGTGAAGCATACCTATAGTTTATCCATAACCAGCTTAGTACCTGCCATCACGGAATTAAGCAAATTGAAAGGAAATGCAAAAACAAGCGTTATAAATGTCAATGATGTATTGCAAGGCATGCTTAAAGCTATGTCTAAAAGAAAAGAGGGACAGTTTTTATCATTTAATGTAGAATCCGTTCTTAAAAGGAATTAAATTACGCAACAAGACAAAATTAACTTCAAAAATGAAGTTAATGAATTTTATGAAACTTGCATTGAATATCTAAGGAAATGGAGTGTATTGTTCTCTACTTTTTCAATATCAAATGGATGCTATTGAACATTCTCAGTTGAAGATAGTGTTGCTTACTTCAAAGATAAAAGTATTGAAATAAATGATTCTTTGCTTTTCGATTAAGTGGCTTCATTGAAGGATTTTGTTAGTAATAATATAAAGGACTGGAAAAAAGGAAGATAAAAAAACACTCCAGTACCATAAGAAGTGGGTTTGTTTTTTCAAACCCATACTAGCACTCTGAATTTTTAAAGATATTCCAATATGTGTTTGCGATCCGTGCTCATAATTGCAATACTGAAAGAATATTTTTGCTGATGAACATTCAATGGACAGATGAAAGAAACAGGATAGTAGTGGATTCTGCAATTCTTCAAGTACAGTTTCAAAATGGACTCTTGTAACTTTTATAGCATTGTAAACTTATTAGAAAAGAAGGAAGTTTTAAAGATGACTAGGACAACAGCTAGGTATTCTCATGAATCTAGCTCATAAAATGAACTCATATTTTGCATTACATTATTCTCATGAACATACCTCATGTTCTTCATTTTAATAATTGATAAATGTTCCATGTATTTTTAGTAGTGTTTTCAAATATTACATTATTTTATATTTTCATTTTTTGTTAGCTGCTGATAGTTAGTTATTATTTAATTAATTCCACAAACTTTTCAACAGGTTTTAAAACGAAAAAGTGTAAATTTGCCCCATTTTTGTGACAGATACAAAGAGAAAGAGAGAACAGATAAGCTAAAAAATATATTTATGGGAGCAATCCATCCAAAAATAAAAGGTGTCCCATTTTTTCTAGTTGACAATTTGGTCACCCTATCCTACGCACTTTAAAAAAAAAATATCTTTTCATAATTCGTCAGAGCACCGCCTCGTCTTTCAGTTGATTAAAGAAGGAAGTGTTGTGCAAACCATTTAACATTTTCCTACTTAAATCTGTACAATTCTTTATAGTTGAAAAGATAAGGGTCCCTTCTAAGTCTTTACGTCTTCTTTCGGGAATCACCATAAACTCGGATATTTCGCTTTTAACATATTTTGCTGAGTAAGCTGAGCAAGATACTGAGGAACCTCAAAAAATCTTAGGTACTTGCTCCAAAAAATGAGCATTTGCTCGGCTTTATTTGTACCAAATGTAGAGCAGTTGCTCACCAGCCAAGTACAACGAGCATTTGCTCACAAGTACCTTGAGTAGAATCATTTTTATTTATACAAAACAGCATTTTCTCCGAATTTGTGAGTTTTAAGCACTTGCTCACTTTTATTTATATGGCCCATTGTCTGCAGCTTCCGAAGTCCGTTAAATCGAGGTCCGTAAAATCGGCGGATAGAGGATATTTGGCAATAGTTTTGATATAGGCGTAAATTAGACAAAATTGCTTTCTGTCTATGAGAATAAATCATTAGTATTCTCTACAAGACAAGAAATGTATCGTCTCGTCTCGAAAGCAAGATGTACAATTTTAAATTTGAGACGTGAAAAATTTGACAAGTCTCGTGGAGAACATTAGATCATTCAAGTCTTAGTTCTCAAACAATATTTTAGTGTTACCTAATGCACGGTATAAAACAATAAATTGATGAAGTGATAGTGCGAACACAATGAAGAGTAAATTATCTATGTTTCTAAAGATGCGTAAGTCATTATCAATGTACATCAGTAATAAATAGAGGGAACGGTGGCTCCAGGGACGGATCCAGGGGGGGGGGCGATCGGGGCGATCTCCCTCCCCCCGAAGAAGAAACTTCCTTATTTTATATATATAAATAAAACCCATACCAAAGTTTGGAGCTCTTAAAAGTAGCAGCATGACAACCCACCGCCCCTCCCAGAAGTCGGTCCTGGATCCGCCCCTGAGTGGCTCACAGATAGAGCGTTTACCACTGGTGCGTGGGGTTTCTGATTCGATCCCCAGCCAAGTAAGTTTGTGGTGTACAACACCGTGTTCGTGGGTTTCCTCAGGATACTCTAATTTCCTCGCACCTTCTCACTCCACCAATTTTTCCATTGTTATTCACTTGCTTTAATCATCATCTCTCTTGGCTTAAAAGGGCGTAATTGTGGGATGTTAAACTGAAATATTTCATTTCATTTTTCCAATAGTAAATATGACGTAAGTGTTATGTCACACCCTTCTTGGACCTCTTGTGACTCGGAAGGATCTTGATAACTTCTAGATTAAATTAAGAAAGAAATCATGGCATAAATTTTGTATATACATAAACTTACAGAATGAGACGAGACGATTAAAGCTTTCCGGGAATCGAGACGAGAAATAATTCGTCGTGAATCTTAAAATACGAGAACTGTACGAAAAGATTTACTATCTCGAGGCCAATACTAGAAATCATACAGAATTTATATATTTAAAAGTTCTTGACAAATAAAGAAAAATAATAATTTAATTATTCCTGTAACTTACTTCACTGAAAGTTTTCTCCATAATACGAGTTTTCTCCTCAAGAAGAATCAAGAACAATTTGTAATTTATAATCTGAAATTTAAAAACAAATGATTTAGTATAAATAAAGTGTAAATTTATACATAACTGAAACAAAACATATACGTTAATTTGCATCCCCTAATCTCTAATACTAAAACTGATAATGTCTTTTTCTATAATCCCCGAATGAGGTAAAAAGGCTTCTAACTTACCTGGATTACTTTAACCATACTACTTTCTTTAAACTTTTTTGGTTTTACTGTTATGATAAATCTTCGAGAAAGAATGACTATATTTTCCGTATAGATAAAGAACTAATCTCCTCATCTCATAACATGATAGTCTGATTAATAATATTTTAATATCAACAATACTATGTGAAAGGCTAATAGATCATTCTTCTGCTGAATATTTTTTTTTTTTTTTAATGGCTGGTGCTTTGTTTAAATCCATCAATGTGGTCGTCGAATGACTCACATAAAATTTAAGCATTTAAAAAAAAGGCTATTTAAAAATCATAGTGTGCGTAAAGTATGCGGATTTTTTTATGGCTACCAATCAATATCATAGCCAGTTGTTGAATTAGATACAATCTCTAGTAGACAGCAGTAATGCTAACCTGAAACGTTATAACATTCCATCTCGTGAATTATCCAGAAATTCCCATTTTGCTATTGAATTTCCCACAATGTACAAAATATTTTTTTTTCAAATTTTTGAATATATGGAGAATGAAATTAGCGTATATCAGTCATTTTCTTCAATATACAAGTGAATTATCCAAAACTCCCGATTCTCTACCTTTATCAAACACCTTATGAACACATTTTTAAAATTTACAATTGAAATTGCTGATGAAAATAAGTACACTTTGTTATAAGTTCAGTACTTCCAACATACATTTGTGTTATGATCTTTCACTGAACGTAATAAAACTAGATGAACTTCATTCTTCAGTCATATTGTATGGATCGTTTCGGAAGTTGGATTTTTTTCGTTCTGTCTTCTTCCATTAATTCTGTTCTTTCTTTCATTTCCTTTTTCTTTAAATACCAAACTACAATTAATTGTATTTTATAGTAACAAAATTTGACAATTAGCCTTATTTTCACGTTTATTGAAGAACCTCTGTCTATTCGCGCCGTCCGTAGATAATTTTGTTGGCGTCAGTGGAATAACTATATGAAAAATCCGATAAATTTGCTATTTTTTTTACTAAAATACTTTTTATCCCATTTCAAGAAATATTTGTCGAAAAATCCCACAATATGGGATTTTCCCCATGGGTTGGCATCACTGGTGCACAGTGAAAAGTATCACGAACTAGAGGTTTCAATTTCGTCCGGTAAATATGAACCACTAAATGATATTCGCTGTCATCTATCGGCAAGATTTGAAACTTCTACTACCTTCGCAAAAAAGCAAAATTCAAAAATTAACTTGTGTTCAAGAGTTATCGTGTGCACTAACTGACAAGCATAAGTCGCCGTTATACGTTAAGTCATTTATAAATTGACTCCATTAACAAACTGGACAGAGATAACCACTCTAGCTATCTATTACAGAAAACAAAATCCAAAAATTTTGTTTTGTTCAAGAGTTATCATGTACACTAACGGACAAACATAAATCACGGTTGCTTATGAAGATAGGGAAGATAGGGGAATAATGATTCCAGGTGTAAGATGGCCACCTCGGTATATAACGGTGTTCCTCTGGTGACAGAGAGCTGGTACTGCTGCACAAGTCATAGTTAGTGTGGCGCGAAGTGTTGAGAAGGGAGACGTCGCAACCTGCAATTGCGTGTGAAATGAGCGGAGAAAACAATTTTCATGGTACGTCGATATAAGGTATGTAGTGAATATTCTACCTGTTGCTGAAAAATTAATTACGTGAATAAAACGTGTTACACACATAGATAGTGAGTAAGATTTGGTCATCAAACAATCATGCATGATTTCCTTGTGGAAGAGGCGGATAGCAAATAAAAGGGCTTTTGAAAATTATATCTGGGATTGGGGCAAAATGGTTCCTTAAAATTGTTCAGGGGACCAAAAAACCCCGTGACAAATTGAGCAGAGTACCATATTACCCCTTGAATAGTACGAGTTTACGTCATCTTGAAAATACAGAAAAGAACAATGAAGTGAGCGATATGAAATCGAGTAATCCACCTCACAAACGAGTGAAGCGTACGAAGCTGTGGCGAAAATAGAATCAAGTAGTGACGAAGATGGCAATGACGTGATATGTATATTGTATTGTGACACATCACGCAATCAAAGGGTGATGAGGGGGGGGGGGAATTCGTTGTGATCGTTGTTTAGGATAGGCACACGACGAGTGTGCCGGAACAGGTGCGGAGGATGAAGTATGTCTGTGACTTTGTGGTTGACATAGTGCTTCATTGATGATAGACAGTATTATCCGAAAGAACTGCTGTACACATTTCTGTAGACCATTTAATTGTAAAACTAAAGTTTCACGCAGTTTTGAGACTAGTTCTCTAACACGTCAGTGTGTTACGAGACAAGGATCAGTGTGTTAAGAGATAGCCTACTGTGTGTATCGATAGTTGGGCAGTCCGTGCTATTGTGGCGACGTACGTCACTCCTCTTGAGATTGCTACATGAACAACAAGATGTCGTGGCATTCGGTAACTTGTGCATGAGACTTGAAAAACATACGGTTTTGACATTTTCCTGTGTTGAGCTCGTTTAAGGTATTCTGATTTTGTTTCGTCTTCCATTGATATTCTTCCAATCTGAAAACGCGCGTGCCACTCAAGCTTGTCGTTCATATAGGAATTGCAAAAGGGGTAACGCATACAGTCACAATAGCACGGAATGTACAACTATCGATACACGCGGTATCTATCTCTTAACACATTGGCGTTATGAAGGTCAGTGCTGCTGTGACCAAGCGTGTGTCCTCTTTCTGCCATCTGTTGGCATGTTAGAACGTAGTCTCGAAATTTTTTGATAGCTCCTCTATTCCACTTTGTAATTTCTCTTTCATTTAGTTTTATTTTCGTTTTCATAGTTTTCTGCTCGTTATTTTATATAAGGTCAACAAATTGTTTCATTAACATTTTCAATGAATAGGGAAACTAACATTTCCTTATCGAAACAGAACATAATTTTGGTTAATATGTATATGCTCCAAGAATGGGGCCATTTTAAGCAGGGGGTGGAGTGAAACTGTCATTCACAATAGGCTTATTTATAACTTGTTTGGTAAAACTTTCACGCCTTACACCTATTAACATTTGTAGGAGAAAGAATAAAGAATATTGCAAAATCATCGACTTTCCATGCATAGGAACGCTACTAATTCAATTTTAACCTTAAGGTGCCCATCATGCCCGCACCTCCCCTACTAACGGATTGACTCCATTCACGATCTCAGCCGAGACAATTGCTCTAGCTATCTATTGTAGAAATAACTCAAAAGTGTCTTCCGTTTAAGAATCATTGTGAGGAGTAAAGGACGGAGGGACGTACTGAAATTACAAAATTTAAAGTCATACTTGCGTGATCCTTACAAATATTAAAGTTTCGCTTGCGTGATCGTACGGTTACTATATTCGTACGTTCGGCAAAGAGTTATCTTTTGTTAAGGAATATTGTATACCAATACTCCTTATATGTGCACTGTGAGCCCACCTGTCTGGGGAACAAAACATCTTAAGAACTACGTGATGGATCACCATCAAGTTTTTCCAGAATGTAGAGGTTGAAAAACAAATAATCGAGTTTGATTATGGTTTTCGTAGATACATTAGAATGAAGATCTAAAGTTTTAACTGAAAATCCAATCGGAAAACGACTATTAGGAAGACCTAGACGCAAATGAGAGGGCAATATTAAGATGGATCTCGCAAAAAAAAGAAAGAAAAAGAAAAAAGAAAATAGGAATACAAAGTTGAAATTGGTTCCAATTCGCTAAGAACAGAAGTCAATGGAGAGCTTTTGTGAACGGGCACTGAACCTTAGGGTTCTATAAGTCATGCAGTTAGTTATGAGAGTAGAGACGGAATATATCCTTGGAACGCTTAAATAATCTCAGCAAACCACTTCTCACTACCTGTTACTGTTTTTCACCCTATAACAATCAATGAAAAAGCTTGAAATGATTGATATATGCTACTTAGGATTTGAACAGATGGTTAAGACAGAAGATGGTATCTATGAATAAGTTGCTAAATCGATTTTTGAAAACTCTTCTCGTTATTGGTAACTTCCTCTACCCCCCATACCTTGGAATTTCGAAATAAAACTTATGTCAATCGTTTGTACTACGTTTGCACCGGAATGTACGGCAAAAAATTTCGTTTGTACCACTTTCGGTACAAAGTGGTTGCTGCCGTTTCCACAGCTCTCCTTGGAATTTCGAAATAAAACGTATGTGCATCGTTGGTAGTACGTTTGTACTGGAATGCATCGCAAAAAAAATTGTTTGTACCACTTCCGGTAAATATGAGTTTTCATGTGGTGGTCTGTGGAAACGGCAGGACCCCTCCTTGGAATTTCTTTAAAATGATTCGACAATCCCCCGCTTTAAAACATTTATATCTTTCTACCGGAAGTTTTCCCAAACGATTTTTTTTTTTTTTTTTTGGCGATACATTTCAGTACAAAGGTACTACAAACGATTGGCATACGTTTTATTTCGAAATTTCAATGTGTGGGTGGGTTGGGGGAAAGAATGCCGATTTCACATACCACCATTTTAAATCTCTTATATCTTTGTAGCGGAAGTGGTACAAACTGAAATTTTGCGGTACATTCCGGTACGAACGTAGTACAAGCGATTGACATACATTTTATTTCGAAATCCCAAAGTGGTTGCCGGCAAAACGTACCTTCTCGTTATATCTTATGCTTTTTCATTCTTTGTAGATGAATATTGGAACCGAAAGGTGTGTGAATTTCT
This sequence comes from Thermobia domestica, assembly GCF_964235325.1. Lineage (NCBI taxonomy): Eukaryota > Metazoa > Arthropoda > Insecta > Zygentoma > Lepismatidae > Thermobia > Thermobia domestica. The sequence goes on from NC_137458.1 coordinate 62,433,681, forward strand.
ATCACTTCCTGTTTTAGTAAAGAGTGAAGAATGGAGACGAAATCCATTTCCTGAGCGCTTAATCGATTCTACGAAATCATTTATCACTGCCTCTATTAACGTTTTTGCTCTATCGTAATTAAACGTTATAACTGAAAATGGTAATTTCTGTTACTTTCTGTTTGAGTACCTTCATCAACAAGCTCTATTCCAAACTTTCTATCTTCTATTTTCTGGTATAAAAACTGATTGGAATCCATCAAGTAGATCATTGAGATTTTTGTATCCCGGACGGGACGAACACGCAACAAGATAGAACAATTATATATACATAATGGAGTTTTGGTTAAACCAAATTCCTCAATAAATATACAACAATGACAATCTAGTAGCATTTAAGTAATATTCATATTCTTACCTGTGAACATTTGTTCTATATCAATCATGTGTCCTCCTTCTTGTTTTATATGTCTAAGATAGGCTAATTAGGCCTGAATATTTGAAAGTAACTATGAAATCTGTATTTTGTTAAAAAAAAATCGAACCAGAACCGACAGCCCTACCTTGCAAAATGAGTTTGGTTTACAAAGTTAAAGAAAATATTTTCATCCATATTACAAGGTAACCAAAAAAACTCTTGTTGTTCTAGAGCAGTTATAAATAAAAACAATACAGTGTACGGTACGTACCTTGAGGTTTCGAAGTAATATTCATCAGCATCCAACATCTTTTGTCAACGTTCCTCCAGTTGTATATACAATACCCTGATGATAAAACTTGGGGGTTGTGGATGCAAAGAAGTCCGTGAGTGTGTTCCTCAGGTCTTCCTTATTTGTGAAGGATCTCCCACGGAGGTGGTTGTCGAGAAAATAAAACAGATGATAAGCTAATGGCGCAAGGTCCGATAAATATGGTGCATGACAGTGTCTCCCAGCCAAATTGCTGAAGGGTATCCCGGGTTCTGTTTGTTACATGTGACTTGGCATTGTCGTGCAGGAACAGCACATCTTAATGCCAGCTCCTTCCGCCGCAATGCACGGTGCACCCGTGGCAGCTGTTATGAGTATATGTCTGCAGTGATGGTCTGACCACGTGGAAGGAGTTCATAATTCACCATTTGCAGATAATTCAATCATACAGAGAGGATAACCTTTCGTGGGTGAAGAAGTGGTCTTGAGGTGTGAGAAACAGGATCAAGTAGTGACAACCAATGTCTGGTACGCATGGGAATGTCATAGAGGACGCACTTTTCGTCACCAATGAATAAACGATCAGAGATGAGTGTGTTCAGGTACAGCGTGAGTAAGGACAAACAGGCTGTCTCTCTTGTCCCTTGTTGGCTGCCAACAATGGATGCAGTACCCACTTGCTTAACTTGTATGACTTCCCTATTCCATGCATATGCAGCCTGATTCTTTGAGCGGAAACATGGGACCTTCCTGCAAGTTCATCACACGTTAGACCATTGTACTCTTCGATAGCTGCTTTCAGGGCCTTGTCGTCCAATACATTTGGTCGTCCACTACGAGGTTCATCCAAAGAGCTCACATCTCCCGAACGTAATTTCTTGAACCAATGCCTGGCGTTGCGTTTATTCAAGGCCTTCTCCTCAAATGCCTGGCACATGCAACGACGTGATGAGGCAACCAACAGGGCCACTTTAAGGTCATACAACAAACACATGCGAAAAAGCTACTTCTATACCTCTTTTTCTCTTCGACAATGGATGAGCTATGAATGCTCTATGTGCGAAACGTACCGCTATTACTGAAGGCCGATGGTCAAACTGACTACTGATCGATTGGCAGGCACGTGCGTCATTTCGGTTTCTCTCTGTGAGCTCATGGTTAATGGGACGTCAAAAATGACAAAAACATTTTTTGGTTACATTGTATAATGATCAATTACACTTTTCGTGTTATGGATGAAGGTTTTTCTTAGAAAGGAAATAAATTATACACTTTTAGTTTCGAGCTTGATGAAACTTACTCGCGGACCGTCATTTCGACACTGAAATAAAATGTCCACAAATTAGTGAACACGGTGTTGAAAACTATTACTTCTAACAAGCGCCAAATAAGTGGCGTTAGTTCAAAAATATGTACATAAATAAATATATTACACTTTGGAAGCGACCGAGATTACTTACTTTTTTCTTCAAAGACATCACATCACTATTACGTATTTTTGCCTGAAAAAATTAAAAGCCTAGAATTAGAATGTACGTATTTAGATTCATTAGTAGTATATACTTGAATTAACAATATTTCGTGAGAATATTAGTAGGTATATCTTAAAAACTATTAAGCTGATATAGATTTCTCAATGTTTTTTGAACAAATTTCCTCTGGAACAGACACATTTCGTTATTTACTGGATTTGTGACATTTCTTTCAGCATTGAAAACCATAGTCCATTAGACGTGGAATCTATAGTTCAAATTGGTTTTGAACCGTATTACACTTTCGACAGGAATCAAACACACTTTGTATCAACGAAAATGGGAACACTTTCGGTATACATATGTAACGATTATCAATATAATGATAATGTAGTGTTTTACCCCAACATGTATCAAGTTGCAACCCTAGGTTCGATGTCATTTACAGATATTACATTGATTTTTAAACATTTCTTTGAGAATACTAGACATAACATACTTAAAATTTTTACTTCATGGTCTTTAAAAATATATACTTCATGGTCATATTTTAAAAATAATTTTTAAAGCTTTCTTACTACAAATATACAATGTAATTTGTTATTTATCTATTTATTTATTTATTTGTCAGTCTTATATCTGAGATGTTAATCCATCGAGAATAATAACTTTATTACAAAAGTTATTCTTCAATTTGCTAGGAAAAACTAATTTGAACAATACTTAAGATAGGAGTGGATTTTTATTCTTGATAAATTTAGGTCCTTGTGATCTTTGTTAAGCCCGCATTTGTTTCGATTATTGTCATTTCACATCATTCCTTACTCTCATTCAAGTTTTGTTTATAGGCTTTAAGATGTAGTTTCAGTTTACCATGGTCTGTCCGTAAAATAATTAGAATAAATCCAGGAATATACGTTTATAGCAAATGAAAGTACAGATTACTAAAACTCTTCAAAATGGATTCCTTGTGCATCGACACACCGTTCCCAGTGCCTGTTCAATTCGCCCTCCTCTTCTTGGAAAGTGCCGATAGGAATCTCGTCCAGGGACCTCGTCACGGTCTTTTCGACGTTATCCAGCGTTCTAAAATGGTTGCCTTTCAAGTCCGGCGAGGTCAAATTGGGGCTGTAGGGCAGCTGCGACTGCGTTTCCACCTTGTGCTTGTCCATGTACTCATCACGAGGAAGGCAATGTGGAACGGTGCGTTCTCGTGGTACAGCCTCCAGTTGGCAAAGATCTTTCTTACGTGTTGCACTCTTTCCCGCAGCCTTTTGAGAACTTCTACATAAACCTTACTGTTCACCGTTTGTCCCTGGAAATTCTTTGTGTATAACACCTGACCCTGGGTATCGCCTTCACTCGGAGTTGCTCATCCTTGCTTTTTCCTGGTGCTGGGCGCTCTTCATGCGGCACTCTGTACTTTGTCTTTTTTACTCGGGGTTGTAGTCAAAGACCCACGACCCCTCACCAGTAACCACCTATCTAAAAAAATTAGGGTAGCTTTCACAGCGGTCCAACAGTTCACGCGATATTGTCACGTGAGCTGCCTTCTGATGTTCCGAATGCACTTTGGCGACTATCTTGACACACATCTTTCCCATGGCTAAACCTTCTGTAAGAATGCGATGCACTGTGGGTTTCGGAATATTGTTCTCTTCTAGTTACAGTTTGACACTCAGGTGTCGATCGGAATTGATTTTGTCTCTCACGTGTTGCAACATTATCGTCGCACTGTATCATTGACGGACGTCCAGAGCTTTCCACCGTAGTGAACCTCCTCTCTGTCCATCCGAAACATCATTTGTCAGAAAAAAACATTCCTTTGTATATACATTGCTTCATCTCCGTAACCATCTTTGAACATGATCATGGTCTTCGAACCCATTTTTCCGTGCGTAACTCAAAATTTGGTCACACATCGTTGCTCCATTGAACGTGACATCGTAAAGTTTTGATATGAAGTTGCACAGGGATTCAATCTAGAAGCAATCTTCACACTGTAACGGCGTGCAGGCAACTGACGTGATTCGCATTGCTTTCTCCATCACCTTTCCCGCCATAAATCGACCCAGTCAGCTGTCCACGTTGGCGGCCGGGAACACATCATTCTACTTATTTTTGGGACAGATCATGTACGTACCAGAAAAATCGATGCAAATAGGTTTCCAAATGAAGAAATAAAAGATACGACTTCATAAAATGAATAAATATACATATTAAACTCGCTTTCCAGGTCGATTAAATTTATTTCTCGTTTATTTTTATATCTTCTTATTCTTTTTCTAGAAATTTTCTTGGCACCGATTTTTACGGCCACCAGAAGGAAACAACCATAGAGTTAATGTATTGTTGTAACAAATCTTTGAATTCACTGTTTAATTTGAATAGATTTGAGGGATAAATCGACCAATTCTTCTCTTCTTTCTTTTTCTTTATTGAATTAATTACTGTTACTTACACCCTACATGCAGTACATGTATAAGTAAAGCGTGGGTAAAGAAGTTTTTGGGTAAAGAAAATACAAGCAACAATAAATACAACTAGCAAACCCGCACGTCCTGCGCAAGTGCAGGACACTATTGTTGACTAAATAATTGAATTTTTATGTATTAATCTTCCCTCCAACTTCCCTCCCTTAGGTTCTACCGTCAAAGTGAAAATATTTTTAAAAGACTTTCCACGCTCGAACGTCAACTATGTTTAAAATTTGATTGAGATTGGTCGTTTGGTTAAAGAATTATTACGTTGTATTTATTTTTTTAAATAATTCCCCTCCTTCACTAAGTTCTACCGTCAAAGTGAATAGCTAAAAACACTCCCAGGCCAGAACTGCATCTACGTCAAAAATTTGATCGAGATTGGTCGGGTGGTTCAAGAGATTACAAGTCACAAACCTAGTCACTTTCAATTTGGATATGAAGCTTTTTGGTCACAGACGCTATTAATATATAGAGCTCCCATTTAAGAGAGTATTTTGTACATATACAGTAGATGAGTAAAAGCAAGATCTTCCAGTAAAATAAACACATGCATTGTCAAAATTTTAAACGACACAAAAAATCGTTTAAAAAATCTCGTAAACTACATAAGTTTCAAGTATATCATTTTGTTCATTTCATTGTCATCCACACCCGTATCCACGGGGGGTCTAGACGGGTCGCCCCCGAGGACTCTGCTTTGACAGGTATTCAAATAATACAGAGTGAAGATGAGCGGTAGTACAAACTAGAAATAGTATTTCTTGCTTTTTAAAGCGGTATCGCATCGTAGGTTGGCACACAAAATCAAAGGTATGCAAACGAAAAAATTGGATCGCAACATGCACTCCATAGACTTTCCTGCATAAGAAAAGGATTCTGTGTTGATATCACACTCACATGTTTGTGGTAATTCTCCGCTCGAAAATATTATGTTTCTTTTTAGGTTTCTCTTTGGTTCTCACTAACACATACCAACTCACTATGATTTAAATACTCTATTACTTGGTACTAGCTGTACGCAAAATTGACGACAAAGAAATAATGTGCACTTCGACAATGGTCTTTTGAAATGCAAAACCTTAGGTTAGTTTCTGGAAATTAGATAACTAGCGAAAAATAGGCAACTTTAGCAGCATCGTCCTTTTCTGTCCTCTGTTGTTTGAAGCTCTGGCAAGTAATTCATAAATGATACACTCGTTCATAACTATGTGGGCCGCGGTGGCTTAGTGGTAGAGCGTTCAGATCTGGTGTATGGGGTCATTGGTTCGATCCCAACTCGCACCAAATGAGCTTTGTAGTAGACAAACACCATGTACGTGGGTTTTTCTCGGAGTTATCTCGTTTCTTCCCACCTCCTTCATTCCACATTTCACTCATTTTTCATCATCGTCTCCTTCAGCCAAGCCAGCAAACCATGGAACGCAAAACTTAAGGATTTCATTTCACTTCACTTCGTACATAATTATTTCATAGTGTTGATCCAGAAATATTTTGCTACTACCCCTTGTTTTCCATTGCGATAGTGAAAGGAAAGTTTTATTTGATTTACAACTTTTAGAAAATGAAAAATTGAACTTGATCCTCGTCTCATTTGAAGACAATAGGAATTAGAAAATTAACATTTGTGCGAATTAAGTTATTGTGCTTTTTGCCATAAAAATGAAGGCACTTCATGAGCTACGCAATGCTACCTCTCCATTTCTTGACAATATTGCGGATTAAGCAAACGAAACTCCATATGTATGTTTAGAGCTCAAAAAATACGCCAGTAGTTCCTAATAATAATGTTAATAGTTCTTATTGGAACAAATTTTTCATTTACTTATGTACTGTGTATATAAAAAGAATATTGTTACATAGCAGATTCTATTTATTGTCGTTTGCCTTCTCTTATGGTGGCACAATAGGTACAATTAACAGTGGCCACGTACTTCAGACACATTCATATAATACTTGTAAATAACAACAATTAAAATTAAAATACCTTTTCAATGAAGAGCCCCATTTCATTTTTCAGCTTTTCAAGCTCTTCTGAGTCAAGAAGATGCTGAAATAGTAAAAACAAATACATTATAGGAGTACTCGTACACACAGTCATACCCACATACAATATTTTCAGGTGTGCTCATTATGTACTGATCATATGCATAATACATCTATTTTCTAAAGTCAATACCTACAATTGAAGAGTTAGCTCCAAAAAGGCATATACAGATCAAAAAAGTCTTTTTCCGCAACTTTTACGATAGTACAGTTTTATGACTTATTATTGCCGTGTGTTTTAAAGTTGGACAAGTTAAAGAAACTTTTGCCACACAACACATATGGTATAAGAAATATTTTACTCACTTTTCATTTTCGTTGCTAATCTTATTGTTCAAATTTTTCCGAACAATGGAATCTTCTTGAAATGTGGTGCGCTTTTCTTTAATAGTGACTTTATTATATGTCAATTTTGCACTTCATTATTTTCTTTCTGTATTATCAGGATGGATACTGGAGTTTTTGTATTATCAGGATGGGCAGAGCATAGACCACGCTGGCTGTACATTTCCTCCCACATATTGGAAAGGCAATTTGTTCAAACAAATGTTACTACCAGATTCAAATATTCGAACATTTCACAGTCTTTTTAAATTCGACATATGGCGAATCTTTTTAAATATCCTCCATGGAAAGGACATGCACCTATATGATCCCTTATTAGGGCTAACTCCTCAATTGAATGAAACACATGCTTCTCAGACAAGTAAATGTTTTAATGTATTACCTAACCAACAACTTACTTTTGCTACGCTCTGAGTGGGGTACAGCTCCTGTAAAATGATTCTACAGTACATAGTGTTAACATTTTGCTACATATACAAGGAGTGCTTCCAAGCTGTAAAACACGATTCCAAAATCTGAAATCTAGATTTAATAGACCACTTCAATGTCTGATTTTTTCCAGAGTGAAAGCTGATAATGATCAAAAATAACTAACTTACGTCATAGTAAATGTTTGAGAATGGTAAAATTCCTGACTGTCGTAAAATTTTCAGATCTAATCATGTAAGCAACTAATAATAAAGTATAGTAATGTATCAATATTATCTAGGTGATTCAAAAGATTTATTACTAAATGTTATAAATATATCAGTGATGCCAAGTTCGTGATGCCAAACACATGACAAACTAACTTGGTTACTGTCTACCTTTTTCTTGTATACTAGTAACCTTTCTTTTTCTTGCGTGTATTTGATTTGGAATTCAAAACTCTCTCTTAGCCTGGCATGTGGGAGCATCAATTAACTTTTAGAGCATTTGTTGTTGGGCAATGAGCTGTTAAAAAATGTTGGTAAGTAACAATTACTAAAAAGCAAGAAGTTGCAAATACATACGTATATTAATATATACAAAAAAACTTGAAACAAAACAAAATGTAAACATTAACAATAACTAAACTAACACATAAATAGGATAATAAAATAATAAGTGCATTTAGATAAATAAGAGTAAAGAGGTGCAGTGAAAGCATCAAGGCATGTTGTAATGGACGACATTCATGCTCATGATAATGAATGCAGTGCACATCACATCACAAGACAATGAAATAAGTTAGTGAGACGGATGCTGGTTAGTTTTCTGTCTTGGGACGGCTCAAGACTGATGAAAAACGTTGGGAAGCCCTTATTAGTGTTGTGGGAGACAGTGCTATGATGGTAAAAGATTAGGAATATCATGATGAATGAGCTGTCGTCGGAAAAATCTTGCATGACGATGATCGTCTTGACGTTTTCGAGAATAAATGGAAATGAGGACGCTGAGTGAAGTATAACAGTATCGGAAATTTGGTCTTCCTCCAAGTCTATGAACATGGTCTCGAGAAACATATCTTTATATGAATGAAGACAGTTAACTAATATTTTTGCCGTAAGAGAGCAATGTGTTGGACAAGCGGAGGAAAATCAATCTTATTATAAAGATCATCATTGGGGTATGGTAGTCTTATGCGAAATGCAAGTCTGATAGCATGACGTTCGAGAATTTCTAATCTATTGTAAAACTTCTGCGGAGCAGAGCACCACGCTATATGACCGAAAGTGGGGACACTGCGCATAAAGGCTTTGTAAGTATTCAGTAACAATTTAGAGTTTAAACTCCAGTTTTGACCCACAAGTCGTTGTAAAAGCTGTAATCGATTCTTTGCTTTCCCATCAAGTTTCTGGAGTTGGGCTGTCCACCACAATTTATTATCAAAAACAATACCTAAATAGGTAACAGTTTTAGTCGGCTGTAGAAGATGATCACCGCACGTATCCGTAGCAAATTTGGATTACGATGAACCTTACTTTGTCGGTTAGGCGGTAAAATTGCTAGCGTCTGTGTGTTTATCTTCGTTAACAGTGAGTCTCAATTTATCACACCATTGAAGAAATGTTGTAATTGTAGCCTGTAAGTGGACATTTATTTTCTGGATTACCAAGTATGAGAAAAATGGTATCATTCGCATATTGGAACAAATATGTATTAGGTGCTGGAGATGGTAAATCCGATGCATAGAGGATGTAAAGAAGTGGTGATAAGCTTGAACCCTGTTGTACGCGGTTGAGTGGGAATATCGGATGTGATAATGTACCATTGATGTTCACATGTGCAAAACGATTCAGTATAAACGAGTATATAACTCGAAGGTAAGTAAGAGGAATTCCGAGTTTCAATAGTTTATAAAATAAGCCGTAATGCCAAATGCGGTCAAACGCCTTATCGAGGTCCATGAGTACGAGGCAAGACGGTAATGCTTTGTTATAATGATAATGTTATAATGATCGAAATCCTGTTTGATGAGAAGGTAGAAGGTTATGCTCGCTAAGGTATGGATGGAGACGACGTACCAGGATTTTTTTCAAATAGTTTATCCAAAGTAGAAGTTAATTGTATGGGTCAATATGAAGTCACGAAGTGAGGTGGTTTGTTAGGTTTTAAGAACATACAGGCCTTAGATACCTTCCAGTCCTGCGAATAATAGGCAGTGCATAAACGTATGTATTGTTGCTAAGAAGAGAAAAACTGCAGTGAGCATTCTTTAAGAATTCTGTAAGACATACTATCGAAACCAGGAGCAGTATTGCGTTTGTGTTTGAGGGCTCCGCGTATTTCATCAGGAGTAATCGCCTGAGTCAAAGGACTGGTGTTATCTAACTCAAGCAATATCGAAGGCTGAAGTAAGTTGCTAATTGCCGGTTCAGATATTCGTGGACTTAAGCGATGTATGGAAACAGGCGGTGTAAAGACTGCTTGCAAATGAGATGTAAAAGCGTCAGTTTTTGCCTGATCTGTTTGCAAAGATGATCGTCCTGTACAAGAGTGTATGTGGTACTAACTTTCTGCTCAGTTAATAGGTTAAATTTTTCCAGTACCTTGTATGATGTGTTTCAGTGTTCAGCTTGTTGCATGTTTTACTCCAGCTAAGCCGTTTATGGGCAACAATGTAGCTGTGAACTGTGCGTTGCTAACGACGCATCTGAGCCAAATATTCTGGATTTAGTGTCTTTTCATATTCACGGATTTTCGTACAAGTGAAAGATATTCAGATGGCAACATTTTTTACCATGGTAGGTAGAGATATTTTTATTAACACTTTCAACAAGAGCAGTAGTAAAGCTCTGAACGGCATTGTTGAGATCAGTGTCAACTGATCCATTGCTATACTGATATCAGTCCGATACTGTTCCCAGTTAGCTTTATCGTACAAGAATAGAGTTCTTTCGAATGATGGAGGCGAAGGTTGGCGTACATGGTTGATTTAACTTTTATGGGTAGATAATCACTATCAATCCAAAAGAGATACAGTGTCTTTAGCAACTAATGTAGGTGTACTAATAAGAATATCAGGGGTAGTTAGGCTACTGGGCCTGGTATGCCTGGATAGGTTATATATATGGCCATGTAAACCGAGAGATGTATAATCAAAGAACTGAGGTTTATCTCTGTCGGAGCGGCTGTGGATATTGACATCCGCCAAGATTAGAAGATTGTGATACTGGGAAAACAAATAACGAAAGAATCCTAGCGGATTTATATACCCGGAAAGGACATAGATCGTAGCAACAGTTAGCGCCAAGTTTGAAAAATAGATCATCGTCACTAAGTGCTCGGACAATGGAACATTTATTGGTACAGAGTGACATGTATAAGAAAATTCATTGTGGATTGGAATTGCTACACTGCCTTGTGCTCTGGCGTTGGTATCTGGGTAATCATGCTGTACAAACTGATACCTAGGAAAATGTACGGTATATGCTGGTTTAAGCGTTGTCTCGTTTAAAGCGAATATATCGACTGTTTCTTCTAAAAGTAGTTGTTCAAATAGTATTTTATGTTGAGATAACTTTCAAATATTCATAAAAAGGATGGCAAGACCCATACTGAGACAGAAAAGGTTCGGTTTAAACTGCAGTATCACGTGGTGTAATATGAAAGTGAACAAATGGACCAGAATATGTGGCATACAGATTAACTTGAAATATAACAGAGGCCGCCGCAATAACGTTGTCAAGAATGAGCTGACCTTGAAATGGAAAAATATTTTGGAAAATAAGAGTGATATATCTCAGGACGTTTTCCACGGTGATGGGTGGAGCAATAGATTGCAAGAATGGTACTGAAACATCCGTCGTACGAAGCGGAACTGTCATTTCTGGTTGATTTGGATCATGTGCCAGCTTAGACTTGCATTTGTAACTGTAAGTAGGGTGCGAAGTACTGGAACATGTGGAACAATGTGGTTGCTTTCCCGTATTAGAGCACTCCTTGGTTCCATGTTGTCCTGCACAATACCCACATTTGGGAACATTTTGACATTTTGACGTAACGTGCGCATTGTAAGTTTGACACTTCTCGCATCTAACTGGGAGAGATGCGGTAGTACGGGGTGCCTCAACCCGGTGTCGTTGTTTGAAGATGTAATCTCCGTCTTGCAACAAGGTATCAATAGAAGTTTGGGACGTGGTTAAGACACGAACCATGAATGTAGCACCAGTGTTATTTTTAATGCGAATACATTTCGTTACGTCAATGCCTTCTGCCTTTAGTTCCTCGAGAACTTCATCGTCCGTTATTTCCGGTAAACACCTCGAATAACAACAGACATCATTGGTGTGCGAGGTGGTGGTGGATTCTGCTTTACCTTATCAATCAGATTCGAAAGCTTGGCATTTTTACAAAATATTTCATAACTGGCTTTGTTACGGAGTGTTATGCCGAATTTCTCGTCATCTGACTTTATGATAACACCATTCTTGGTGAAAACAATTTGGTATCATCATCAAGGTATTTCATGATCTGATTAAAAATGTGACGACTATTGCTGTATTTGGCGTCATAATTGGTCAATAGTAATGAATAAATCTTCGGACGGGTCGGTGGTGCAACATAGATAGGAGATGTTACCGAAGTAGACGGTGTAGGCTCTGGCGGATTTGTAGTGAACTGTATTTCTTCCGTACGTTCAGGTGGTTTCTGTATATAAGTAGGTGAACGGGATCGAGAGCGTTTATCTACAGATTCAGCACTACTTTCAGACAACGGTCGACCGCGCCGATTCTTACGAGGATCCCTTCCTGTATCTTCCGAGGGATTGCAGGTGGGGGCACAACTATCCCAGGTAACTGATGCATGATCCAAATGGATCAAAGCAATGAAAACAAGATATTCAGAAGTGGGTAGTATACAGGCGAAGAGCACCCCGTTCGGATAGGTGTTACTAAAGACAAAGGAGTTGGTCAGAGTATGACTGCAAACAATGACCTTCAAAATCTAAGATAAAACCCTCCATAAGATGAGGACCTTCTGTCAATCTCCTAAGTAGAGTATCTGTACTGATCTCCCAAGTGTGTGTGCAATACTTGATCACTGCATAGTACAGTAACTAACTACAAGAGGAGTTAGGTTCGAAGGAAGATGCTGAAAGTAAATATAGTACTGCAGTATTTTAATTGCTTACCATATATATTCTTGCTATGAGAGCTTCCACTTTTTCTCGTTTTCTTCTTTGCAATCTTCGACTCTACAACGAGAGAATAGTTTATTTCGAATGTTCGATAAATAATAAAACTCAAAATAAGTTGTTTCGACGCATCTAAAATATTCTCCATTGCAATCAAGCTTACTATCACATTTCCTCTGATTATGTTTTTAATTAACGAAAGACTGTTAACCAGGGGTGCCCACAAGGGGGGGCTATGACGCAAACTGCGTCATTGAAATATTTGGGGGGGTTAAAAATCTATATAAATATGTTTGAGAGGGTGTAAAAATTAACCGAAAAGATTTTTTCATGGAAGAACACCTACGGATAGGCAATTGAGGGGGGGTGCGTCATGGACATGAGGGGGGGTGGGCACCACTGTGTTAACAAATCATGTATACCTACTTTGCTGCAGCTGGGAAGTTAACTATATATCTGTATTCAATATCTAACTCAAACCACATATGAACGGGTTAAAGTTACAGTGATGTAAGCCAGTTTTCAAAAAGAAAAACTTAGAAACCAGTTCTAAACGAATCAATTTGTTAACTGAAAACGTAAGTTAGTGCTTTATTCAACTGTAAACAGATGGCAGTGGAGGTTCTGATGATAAACAGCTAATGTATTAACGAATTTATTAGGTACAATACAATTTGCGTTAGTTTCTGGGAAACAAAATAAAGGTGTCTTACACCACTGCAAACTTTACCCCGTCCATATAATCCGGCAGTCACAAACAATTAGCTGTATATTTGAATAATCATCATAATTATTCTATCATTGGCAAATCTCTTGTAGCAACTGAGAGGTTTCCGTGCACCACGCTATTCAGTTGACCTCTTCGTCTTAACGTGGGAATTTTCTGTTCTAATACTCTCTCCAGCCTCTTTCGCCCTCCTCATTTCTTTTCAGTACCTTCTAGTACGCCCGGCATTATGCATTTCCTTTTCATCCAATATCCGAAATAGTTTCTCTTCCTCTTTTCTTAAATTACATCTACCTAGATAAAATTGTTCTTTTTTCTCTCACTATTTTTAACACGTTCTCATTCGTTTTCTGTTCCACCTTGTCCACACATTCACATTTTGAAAGCCTTTGTCCTTTTTTTGTTTCTGCCCATAGAGTACTATAATACTCCAAACAGAACAACAACCTTTTTCTTAATCTTTGTTTATTCGAGGACGCACAAAATAGTTTTCTTACATGGACACTTCTACCATTTTTCAATAAAAGTAACTTTACATATAGAACAGCGGTATCATTAATCTGTAAAATGCCTTCCTATCAGTTGACTTGCTAACTTTTGATCTTTGGTAGAAGCAGAATTTGTTTTTATGGTTGCATTCTTATTCCAATGCGGCTTAGAATTTCATCAAGCCTCTTTCAATTGGATAGTTGAGGAAACCTGAGAGTAAAGGCAGACAAAGTCCGCTGCTAACTTCACTACCATGATAAAAACTTTTACTCCACGTGCCGTTATTATTCCATAGTCCGACCCCCCTTTTTTTTAACATCTTATTTTAAAACGGTGTCTCATAAAGAACACAACATTTGAAATGGTCCTGTCTGTTTTAGTAAGTTGGCAACACTTAACGTTACACGATTTTCATTTGTTGTCTTCGTGGTTAGTATTCGTGAAGCGCCGAATAACGTATGATCGCTGTCTGTTTTCTTTAAGGATAGGAATTGAGCGATTCACGACGAAACAGTGTGTTGTCACAATGATCGACATATTTGTCCCTCCTGAAGCGCGCCATTCTCATCCGTACAGAAAACAGATGATGATTATGTGTTGTTCGGCGGTCCATGATTACTAACCACGAAGACAACAGATACAAATTATGTAACGTTCACTGCTGCCAACTTACTAGAATAGAAATGGTGAGTATTTCAAAAGTTGCGTTATTTATGGAACACCCTTTACGCTGGTTGGGCATACGAGAATGCAACATTGGGAGATCCGTACGTCCGTAACTGTATCAGACAACTTTCGAACAAAAACAAATATACGAATTATGCCTTTTCTTCCAATAGATAGCTAATGCTACTATTTCACCCAAATTCGTAAACCCGTCTAACATTTCAGCAGTAACAGTGATGTTAACGGTGGTTATCCACATCGCATTCTCTACTATTGAAATAAAGGTGTATAATTGTAGATTGATTGAAGTTACACATCTCGCCGTTAGATGGCCGCATATTCTGCTACAGTTCAGGACTAAATTGAAACAAAATGGTTTCCTCCCACTCTTACTGTCTTAACAAACAGAGCTTATTAATTATTTGTTAACTGAGAATTCATAAAACTCTAGTTTAGCGTCTTGCTAGATAGGGACTTCGCCCCTGAAACCCACGAATTTGCTCGGTTTACGTATTCGCTCAGCTCTCATACGGTTCAGTTTTGCTTCCGTTCTTCACACGCCGATAATACGTTTATGGCATTAAACTTTGAGAAAAATTTTAATTCCCTTTTCTCCCTTAGAATACGCATTTCAATCCAAGTAAAATGGTAAGAATCCTTATTGGCCCAAGAGTTAATTGTGTTTAAAAATCTCATTTGAAATTGTGTTTAAAAATCTAATTTGAAATCTCACCCTTCCTTTAGCCTCAAGATAAGACTGACAACTTCGAAAACCCTCCTTTTTTGTATAATTCAGAAAAGATAGGAATTGCACTTCTTCCCTCTTTAAAAGGGGAATTTTGGAAACGCTGTGGCATATTCCCACTAGTTTTAAATACTAAGTTCCATATCCCTAACATGTCTATAATATTAAAGGATTTCTTGGAGTTGCCATCTTTTTACAACAATTGCACCCATCACCTTTTTTGTTACCGTCTTTTCCTTCCCTTATGATGAAAACAAAAAAAAAACTATTAAACTTGTCTTTAGTTATTTCAAGTGTAGTGCTCTCAGCGGGTCAGGTCGGGTCGGGTTCAAGACCGACCCGACCCGTCCCGTGACCCGAATTGACTGACATGACCCGACCCGACCAGTGATCCGACCCGATTGACCCGACCCGGCAACCCGACCCGATCCGACCCGTTTGAGAGCAGTACGTCACGACACTGGGTGAACGCCAAAATGCACTCCCATTGGCAATTAAACCCGGACCACGTGTATCGAAGTCTTACACGTTAACCACTAGCTAGATCAATCGGAGGATTTGTATATGCATCTTAGGGAATACCGGTATTTGGCACTTTTGAGGTTTGGTTATTTCTTTTTATAACTGATAACAATATCCGACGTGGAAGAAATTTATTTTTTTTCTTGCTTTAGTTCTATGTGATGAAATTTTTCTTCAAGGTCAGTGTTCTCACCAACGTTCGGAAGCCAGGGGGTCTTCTCGGAATGCAGTAGCAAGAGTCTCCTGGCGGGGACAAAAGGAAATCGTTTAACTACAATGATAAGGGTTGAGGAAACGGGAGAACAACTGTGATTTTTTCCAACCCTTCAACTTTCATTCCAAAATAGGTTCTTATGATTCCGGAACCCGCGCTACTTTGATTTTTCTTTCTCGATCATTAAAACGTATTTTACAGTATATATAGTTGCACGTAAGAATATACATAATATGCATTTTTTAATTTAAAATTTAAAAATACAGTATGATAATTAATTATAAAGTACTAATTTAATTTCATCACTTTCAGCCCACCAAATGAAATTCAAACAATTCGCACCCTGGGTCTTGGTCATCAATACTGTGTCTTATTCTTTGTCTTGCACAGTCAAGTCTTGGTCCTGCATTTCGTAGTCTTGGTGGTCTTTCATGCTATACAAGAGCCAAGAATGCTCGCCTCATCGATACAAATGAAGACCAAGTGTGATTTTGATTATGGTCTTTCATACTATACGTAAAGCAAGAAAATACGCTCATCGCTACTTGGTGATCACCAAAACAAGACCAACAGCAAGATTACTATGCACTTCGCCTTGCATATCCAATCTTTATCTTGTTCTTGTATAGATGTTCTTGAGCTTGGTGAAATGAAATGAAATATTCAGTTTAAGGTACCTCGATTCTGCACCGAGGCTAAGGGAGATGGTAACCAGCAGAAATGAATGAAACAGTGGAATGAAGAAAGTGGGAGGAAACAGAAGAAACCCGAGAAAACCCACTAAACGTTTCTCCACTACAAAGCCCACTTAGCACAAGCTGGGATCGAACCATGGACACCACGCACCAGAGATGAATTCTCTACCACTGAGCCACCGCGGCCCCTCTTGGGCTTGGTCTTCCATATCCAATCTTTCCTAAACTCAATTGACCAAAGTGAACTGACCCGACTGACCCGACCCGAAACCCGACCCGAGCTGACCCGATCCGTTTGAGAGCACTATTCAAGTAAAAAGTATAAATATCAAACTTTATATCCCTAATCTTAAGGTATTTCCAGATGACCATCTTGTTTTGACAATTGCAACCTCTTACCTTGGACACGTTTATTAACTATTTTATCCCCCGATTTCTTTTTTTTTTCTTCGCCTTTTTCCTTCCCTCTTAGAGGAAATATTAGAAAACGCTGTAGGCATGTCTTTAATTATTTAAAATCAAAAGTCTTCGTACCAAATTTCATGTCTCTAAGTTTAACAGATTTTGAAAAAATGCATTCCTACTCTTTTTTTCTACCCGGCTTTTTCCTTCCCTTCTATGGGAAATATCAAAAAAGCACTGAAACATGAATTTGATTTAAACTACTTGTTGAGCAAAACAATAGGTTTGTTGCAAAAATTACTATGAGTTAGATTCAGATTCATAGTGTCTGATGAAGCCAAATGGATAGTTAGCGAGACTGTTACACGATAATAATTTTTACACTACACATATTATTTTGCTCAACGAGTAGTTTAATTAAAATTTACATATACTAAAAGTAAAACTTGAACAATGGAAAACACAGAAACATGCTTCTTATTATTATAAATGAAAAATTTACATATCACGTTTTATGTCTCTAACCTCAACGAATTTCGAAATATGCAATCCAATGATCCAAATATAACAATTGTAACCTCACCATTTCTTATTCTCGCCATTTTTCTTCCCGCTTGTTTCCTTAGCTTCTAGGGGATTTTTTAAATGGTAAAAAGCAGTATCTAGTTATTTTAAATCAGAAGTCCAAATACCGAATTTCATATCTCTAACGTTAAGAGATTCCAAGATATGGACATGTTATTAGAATAATTGTAATTCGTACGCCCTCATTCTTTCCTTCTAGGTCAAATATTAAACACTGAAATACGTATCTAATTATTTTAAATGAGAAGTTTATATACCAAACTTCATGTCTCTAAACTTCAGAGATTCCGAGATATGGTCATTACCACCCCTTTTTCTCCGCCTTCTGCGTCAAATTTCGAAAAATTCTTCCTTAGTTGGACTTTACATCACAAATTCTATATCCTGTTCAAATTTAAGTTTCTGACTTTTGTGGTTTCACCTGAGTGTTGATCAATCTGTCAGTCAGGACTTCCTTTTTAATATACAGAAAAAAAAAGAAAAAAAGTAATGTTCGTTCCCACTAACTTCTAGATCGCTACACCGCATTTTGATATTTTGGCACACTAGTGAACTCTGGTCTAACTTAGGCTTTAGGCACGGGGGATCAAAAGGTAACTAGTGACTTATAAAAATATGTTTGATTGCTAACACTTTCTAAACCGATTCTCGGATTATGTTAATTTTTGGTAAAAGAGCCGACCCTGGCCAAACTCAGGTTTGTAGAAAATTTTTGACAAGGAGTGGGAGAAAGGATAAGGGTGACATGTAAAAATAATCGTTAACAACTGATATTAGTGTCTAATTCATACTTTTTGGGGAAGCTGAGACGAATAGTGACTCCTGAAGGCGTTGAAATCCACATTGATTCCCCAAGAATATCCTAAGAAGGGGAAAAGTTCAAATGCTTTCCATAAACGTATCTTTTCCGTGCGAAGAACGGACATTTCAACTACTTATACATTAATTTTATCTTAAAACTGCACAAGAAATAATCCTTTCACATGAATATTTTACATTTCTCATAAAACTACACTAGAACTAATCCTTTTACATGAATACTTTAAATTTCTCATAAAACTACACTAGAACTAATCCTTTTACATTAATACTTTAAATTTCTCATAAAACTACACTAGAACTAATCCTTTTACATGAATACTTTAAATTTCTCATAAAACTGCACTAGAACTAATCCTTTTATATGAATACTTTCTAAGATTTTTTTAAACATCCCACGTTTATACATCGAGGCTAAAAGAGATGGTGATAATGACAATGAACAAAGTTGTATAATGACAAAAGAAAACAGAGGAACCCCAAGAAAACCCATGTACACATGTTTCTCAACAGAAAATTCACTCGGTGCGAGCTGGAATTGAACCAGGAAGGTCACTTAATAGAAGTGAGCGATTTACCATTGAGGCACAGCGGCCCTCACTAAATTGTTTTGCGCAAACTAAAATGGTATTCCAAAAAACCTCTCCTTTCCTCTACTAATTTTTCATAGGTTTGATTTAAAGAGACTATTCTTACCTTGAAATATGTGGAGAAAAGACTGAACGTAACCAGGGACACTACAAAAACTTCAAATCCTTTGCAGTTGGCGTTATACCATTGAGACCACTCTTGCAGATACGAGGACAATTTCTGTTTCTGGTTAGAAAACGACAAATAATAAGAAGAATGAGCAGATTTTCGTATTTCAAATGTCCAGATTTTTAATTCACTGAAATTGTGTATTTAACAAACAAGTAGCTGTGTCAAGAGTACACCACGTGAAGGATTTTGGTTTGTATGACATGATAGTTTCACAATTACTATTGAAACCGGAAGTGCTTGCAGACTTCTATCAATTCTGGTTTCTGTAGAGAGAGAATATATTCTTAAAACGCTTAATTAATTGCAGGAAACCGGAAACAGGAAATACTTGTTATATGACTTCTGGTTTAAATAACGAGTTAAGATTGAATATGGTGCATATTTGTTGGACGCTAAATTGATTCTAGGAAACCGTTTCTCGCTATATCTTTTATCGTTTTCTGCTCTATATTGAACCTTGCAAACCGGAAGTTGTAATGGATTTCTATCACTTCCGGTTTGAATATCAAAATTATCAACGAATTTGATTAATAACTTTTGACCTTTTAACCTGGCAACAGTGTATGTTGGTCCATCAAGTACTTCCTAAGATTTTAAATTTTGTCTCCCGAACAAACTGACATACGCGGATAGATTGATAACTGAAATATATAAACTAATTTTCTTAAACTAATGTCCTTAAAAGGTAGCAATTAAGTTCCTTTTTTTTATTTGTCCTAATTGAATAGTCAGTTTTAAGAAGGAAATAAAGACTAAAAAGTGCCAAAATGATTATTTGCGCTCTCTACATCATTACTACATGTCTAATCTTTGCTCTACACATGAGTGATACGTAATACATTGTAATATCGGTAGAGTAAAGTTACACGGGTTTTCCCTTACTATTGTTATTATAAAAAACGTTATACAGTTTGCAGTTTATATAAAAGATTACAAATTCTCTAATCTCTAATCTCTACAATTCTCTAAACACTTCTTTCTTCTATAATTGGACCTCCTGGCTGTTAAGTATGACCCGCCTGTTGGAGCTGGGTCTAAAAGAACTTCTTACCCGTTGCAGCTCAGAGATAAGGTTAGAGGAGTCTCTCCATCCCAATGCAGCCTGGAGAGATAGGTACGATATGACCAATTAACGGCTGATGTCTTCTGACTCGAATTGTAAGTTTATAAAGCCAGTCTTTGGAAGCGGAGCCTCTGGAGGGGTTGAAGGGGCCTCGTATCTCTTCGTGTTCCATCTGTAACGGCACTCGCCAGCTACTTGCTAGTGCTTCTGCCGAAGCACGTGGTTTTGTTACTAATATGAGGCTGGCTTGTTGCAATAGCTCTTAAGTTCCAGTGCAAACTTTAAGGCCATTAAATGGAAAATATATCACTTATTCAATTCCCTTCGATTTCTTAACATTTTGATTTTTGGACTTATTCTCTTTGTAAACCTGACGATTTAATTTAATATTTTTCTTAAGACGACTTCAATAATGAAATACAATAGTTAAAACATACGTTAGGTTATAAGAAGCCAAATTCCAAATTGTTATCTATAATAGTAAACGCTTACTTTGAAACTTTTTTTTTTTTTTTTTTTTACGAAAGTGTACATTTATTTTTAATATACTAGAATTTCGTTTAGAAAAATTATTTGTTGCGCACTATCATTTGGTCCTTTGTACACTATATGTAAATTAAAATTGCGCTTAATTAATGGCTCCAATTGTTTTTCGTTTAGCATTTTTCTACTTTATGCACCAGCCAACATGCTTTTATATAAATAGTATTAATGTTCAAATCTAAGTATAGCTATGGTTATTCTCCTAATAATGAACTGCAAGTCCCGTTCGTGTTCAAAATGTTATTAATGTCTATTTTGAATTACTTACATTTATAGAATACAGTTTATGTTGCAGTTAAGTCGTTGATAGTTTTAAATTACCAAATTCCCTGCGCGTTAGTAACATGTATTAGCCTCAGGCATTCAAGTAATGGTACAAGCAGTAACATCATTACTGAGACATTTATCGATTATTACGGGATTAATTTTTACTTCATCTTTGATATCTCTCTGCTCTTATCAACGAATTTTCTATCACAAGAAAACCAAAACAATTACAAGTAACCAATCTTGCAGAAATAAATACAATTATCTTTAACAAATTTTGAGAGTTTTTCGCATGTCGATTACGACGGCCATTTTCCTAACTTTCTTTCAGGCTGATTCACACATATGGTGCCGTACCCATGTTGTTCTCCTGCCATACTCCGCCTGTGCCACAGCCATCACACATATCATGCCGTACTTCTGCTGCTTTCTACACCATTTATCAAAGTAGACTGTAAGGAGGAAGACGCTGGTAAACTTCGTGTCACTTCGTGTGCTCCAAAGAAAGACGAAAGATCGAGGCCGGGTTTTCTTCAAGGCGCCCTGTAAGGGCACGGCATGCAAACGGCACAGGCATGACTCGTCATGTGTGAATTAAGAAAAAAAAAAGACAGCCCCACGAATTTTCAGTGTCAAAGTCTTCAACGAAACTTTGTGTTCCACATGGCACAATCGGGACACGGCATAGAAACGACACACTATTTGTGAATTAACCAGAAGAAAACTATGCAAGATAAAGAAACGCAAATTAGTCAAATCTCTTCATTGGAGATCGCATATCCTCCAAGCCAAAAGACAGACTCTGTCGTTCAATCATTGCACATTCCCTATACCAAAAGACAAGGCTCTGCTGTTCAATCATTGTGGATTAGGAAAGTGAAATCTTATTCAGTACAACCGATTTTGTTCAAAAAATAGCAAGTGGTCATAATGACTTGAGTGGTGAGTGTATATACCCAGTGAGTAAATAAGATATTTTTAACCAGGAGGAAAACTTTCTCCGGCTGTAATGTCATTGTATACACAAAATTCCTTGAACACTACCGGTTCCAGTTCCAGTTCGATGTTGTTATTGCATAAATAATGGTAAAGAACAATCCCATAATAATGCCCTTGGTTATTTTGCTACGTTATAAGGATCAAAGCGCCAAAAACGAAATAAATAAATATGTACACACCAATATTTAAGATTTTTGAGTTGTAGTCATATTAAAGCCTAAATATCTTTTTTCACACACACAAAAAAAATTCCCTGCATTCTTTCTTCAATATTTTTTTAAAGACCCAGAGTTTAAATTTTAACATCCGAGAGAAGTGATAGTTTCTTCCAGCTAATGGACCAGCTTCATCAGCAAATTAATTTCTGACTCAATAAATCCACCATAAACTATACAGGTGACATTTATTCCGAACTACATAAATTGGACACGTACTTTTTTTTATTACTTTCAACAAACATAATTTAAAGTATGATGCTGTTACTTACCAATTCATACAAACATATTCCCCAAACGCAAAATGAAGGCTTTGGTTTCTCTTTTAGGCCGACAGATATGCATATCCAACTGAAGAGAGAGGTGATCTGGAATTTAAACATATTAAATACGTAAAAGGAATGATATCTTACCTTCGACATTGTAATAGTTTTCTATTACATAGTTTAGATAAGTTAATACTTACATAAAAGTTTACAGGTTGAAATCTGAAACTGAAGTAGGGTAACTGTCCCAATAATTGACAGTATAAGAACAGTGTTTGACAAAATGCAAGTGTCTTCACCCTTTAAATGAGCCTGGCTTACTGATCTCTCGTAGAGATACGAAGGCATCCTTCCTTCATCTATATAGACCATCATAAAAATAATAGACTAATAATTATTATTTTTTACAATATGTATACGAAAAGTTGATCATTGTACCAGTAATTGACACCAAGATTTGTGAGATTCACCAGTAATTGACACCTTGTGACCCAGTAATTGACATCTCCTAATATCTTATTCTAATGAACCATATAATTTTCTACCAACTTATCAAGCTGACTTATAAGTTTCCACCTGGATAAACATGTTTATTTCTTTCGCTAATATAGCTATTATAGTACTATTTTGCACTGTCCATCGATTTTCTGTTTTCTTTGGAGAACTACTACTTAGAGGCAAATATTAACAGTGGTGTGGGATTAACAACACTGCAAAGGAAGAAAAGGTGGCAGCATTTGCTTGTACCTAGTCCCGCAGTCTTGTAGCGTCAGAAAAAAGACGACAGTGTCAATTACTGGTACTCTGTCAATTATTGGGACAGTTACCATAGTACAAATGCTGATAAGTTTTTATATAGTGCACCTTACGGTTGATTGATTGGTTGATTTTGAGCCTAAAGTCCCTTTTTAGGAGCGAGGCTATATGAGACAGGACCTACTTATTACCGTGGCATCCGAACCACATGAGCTCACGCCGAGAATTGAACCCGGGTCTCCCACGCCACTTGAAAATTTCATTATTGAGGCGGTAGTGTATCTGGGGCAGTGATGCCCAAATTAGGAATTTTTGCTTTCCGGTATCCGGAAAGTAAAATTGGAAAAATTCCGTAATTCGGAAAAAATCTGGATTTCGGAAAAATTCCGATTCGGAGGAAATGTGATGTCGGAAAAATTCCAGAATTTGGGAAAATCTGGGATTTAAATATCCGATTTCAGAAAAAATCCGGATTTTTCCAAATTCCGGTATTTTTCCGAAATCTGGAAAGTGAAATTTCCAATTTCGGAAAATAAATTTTCCGGAGTTCGGATTGCGGAAAATTTTTCATTCCTAGTATGTGTGTATGTGGGGGGTGGGGGTCTGCTGGCAAAGTGGTAGT
This sequence comes from Thermobia domestica, assembly GCF_964235325.1. Lineage (NCBI taxonomy): Eukaryota > Metazoa > Arthropoda > Insecta > Zygentoma > Lepismatidae > Thermobia > Thermobia domestica. Next base: position 62,457,648 of record NC_137458.1, read on the forward strand.
GTTGTCCAAACTCTACTCTGAGAAATCTACTTTACTACTCTGTCCGATACACACACCAGTTGAACCAGCATAGTTAATCAGTGCTGTTCGACGCTCAATCGTGAATTCCATACTTTGATAATGCTGTCATACTGCTATTCATTCGAGGTAACCTGATAGACAATCAAAACAAAACTCTACTTCTGTCCACTTCTTTTGCCATTGCAGAAGAGGAAAATGAGTCGCTAACACTGCCAGAAACATTTTAAAAATACAGTATCGTGTAAAATTTGAAATTTTACTCCAATTTGGTTGCATTTGATGTTAAGAATGCATTGCTGTTCCTTTCAAACACTATGAAACACTGCTACTAACAATTATCATTTTTAATATTTTTAAAAGAAGTATTGATTATTATCTATATGAACAAAAGGTTTGATTTTGTTTTTTTTTTTAAATTGAATTTCTAGAAATGAGAACACATTCGTTATAAAGTTAATGTCCATGATTTCCTCATTTACGAGTCGGGAATTGTGAATCAAACTATCTCTATTCAAATTGCACCTTTTCTTCTTTACCTTTTTTCTTTTTAATGTAAGAATATCTGTTCATAACTGGGCCAGACGAGACAATTGTTCTTTTTCCTATCAAGTTGCAATGTTGTTTTAGTGCTCCGATATACAGCCTGTTTCAAAACAACATCGACAACGTTTGGGAGGTAATTCCTGACACCAAGATAAGATAAAAAGTATAGACCAACCTGGGTGCACTAATGGTTCCTTTCGGAGTTATAGGCTGCCGAAAACATGTAAAAAAATAAATATAAATGTTCATAGCTCCAATACTATGGGACCTACCATAGTCGGATCAAGACTTCACTTAGGAACTAGTATGTGCCCTATCCAAAAATCCATGCTTCAGAATCCTACGGTATTTCTGCAGCAACTTTTATAGAGGTAGTTGGTGAGTACTTCAAGTTATATGCCCGTAGCCAAACTCTCTCTGCATAAGTTGCTGCATGAGTACCTTAGGATTCTGAAACATGGATTTTTACATAGTGCACATATTAGTTCCTAAGTGAAGTCTTGACCCAACTACGGGAGGTCCCATAGCTTTAGAGCTATAGACCTTTAAAATTCAATTTTTTTATGTTTTCGGCAGTCTATAACTCCGAAAGGAAGCATTTGTGCACCCAGGTTGGTTTATTCTTTTTGTCTTATCTTGATGTTAGGAATCGCCTCCCAAACGTTGTCGGTGTGGTTTTGAAACACCCTGTATTTCCCACACAAATTGAATTTGCTCTTGGAATATGGAATTAATGTATGAGTACAGTAGTACCCATTCAATTCCCATTGCTGTGATCACTTGCAGTTTCACCATGATTTTACACCGACTACCAAGAAACCGACTATAGTTCATTTTAATTTACTGTTATACTAAAATATGTGTTTTTTATATCACAAGTAAATATTCTCACCTAATAATCGGGGGTCTAGACATGGTTTATGTATTCGTAAACTACTAACTGAGGTTAGTAAAAATACGAAATCTAAGCAACAGAAATCAAATGGTATAGGAGTAAGAAGAATCTAAGTCTAACATATTAATTTATAAAAATTTTACTTACATATCAGTCCCGAACTTCTACAAACGTTTCTTGCTGGTCGAGTAGATACCGTGTGTGCCTTTCATGCATGTGGTTTCAGGTTCGATTCACGATGGGGAACAACAAAAAATTAATTTCACATTTTCACTTTTTTTTAAAAAAAAAATCGTCCGTCCCCTTTAGCTTCAACGTTATAACTATCGGGTGTTTGACTAAAAGATTTCATTTCTCTCGAACTTTTACTATATAAAATGTTTATGTACAGAGTTTATATAACATTTATATACATAGTGAATCTAAAAGATGTACACAAACTCCGGGAGGTGATCCGTGACATCAAAAGAAGACAAAAAAATGTCCTCTTGTATATTGTTGAACTCCGCGTAGTGTAAGAATGGCATTGGTGCCAATTTGAAATCGAAAATCGAATCGTGACAATTGAAACGGAACAGAAAGATGTGCACATTACTTCGGGAGATGATTCGTGACATCAAAAAGAGGCAAAACGTTCTGTTGCATATTGTCGAATTACGCGTCGTATACGAGTGACAGTTGTGTCAACTTGGAAACGAAACGATGTTTTGTCACGATTGGAGTTCATATTTTGTCTTCTTTTGATGTCACGAATCATTTCCCGGAGTTTGTGCACATCTTTGAGGTTCACCCTATATATTCTTTCGAATAATGTTAGCTTTATATCCTTCACACTCTTATATCCTTTGATGTCTGCCCGTTAGATTTTGTATTTTTACTAACTTCGGTTAGTACTTGACGACCATATACACCATGTATAGCCCCCGATTATTGCGTGAGAACGTTTACTTTTTAGTAATACTGATAATTGTAATGAAATGTTAAAAAACATGTAGAACTATGATGCAAATCATAATTAATTCTTTAGATATATTTACATACATTCTATATTTCCTTGTTCTGTGTTAAGGTGGAAAATGGGACGCCAAAATTCACGTTCATCACACCATGTGCTTGAGCGTAAAGGGGAGAAATTTTGTTTATATCTCCTATCAGCTTATCAGGTATAAATCATATGCATCATGCCTAAGTCATATCCAAAACGGACTCTAGCGAAGCAGACACAATCGGAGTTCGTGAATTAAGGCATAGATAGCGTTTCAGAATCAATCAGTGCAGCGTCCTATGGTCACTCGGTCCCGTGTGTTGCACTCAACCATCCACAATGCCGCGTACAGAAAATTACGTCACACGGCGTTAATACGCTCTTAAAACTGACCATGTCATGCAACGGAAAAGTAATTGCAAAAAGCTGTATGAGTTCTATCTGCTGGGAGGACGATGCATGTTTTTAGTCATATATAGCGATGATTACATATTATTGTCTATCGAAACATTCGAGCAGTTAGTTACAGAAATGTCGATCCAAAAGGACGAAACGATTTCTTTCGTCAGCACTGGCGCAAATTCCGGGGGGGATGGGTGACGGGAACATGTCCCCTCCAATCTTGAAACTGGGTGGACTGTCCCCCCCCCAATAATCCGATTTGAAATGTAATTTTTGGGAAAAAATGTGATGATTTGTGTCCGATTGCCACAAAGGAAAGTGAGATAAAATTGATGTTCCCCCAGAATAAGCCTCAAATCTGTTAGCCTCCCAGTGTTGAAGATAACTCTGCTCCCTGATCCTCCACAGGATTGTTTTTCAACTTTACAAATATTTTGAGCCTTGCTTAACAAAAATAAATAAATAAAAAAATTTTAAAAAATTTTAAAAATGGAAACGGTATTACTTGTCCTCCCCAATGTTGAATACAGATTTGCGCCGCTGTCCGACAGCGCACCGAAAGTTATCCACTCGGTCTCATGGCTAAATTTTGTTGAAAGGGGGAGTTTAAGCGTACGTATCACAAATTATGAGAACGATCGAATAATGCTGTGAATTATCAGGAACTTGTTTTGACGAGAATCCCAAAACATCAAAACAAATGTGTGGGAAACAACAAAATCCCCGCACTGTACAGAACGGTCATCAACTGGGTAGAACTGCATGAAGACAAGAAATACGAAATCATCACTGGAATTTTACAAACGGAAGCAAGCAATAATCACTGCTAGGGTCTACTAGCTAAATGGACTACTCTGTTTTTGACTCCTGAAGCGCTGCGTGTTTCTTTCGTAGGGTTGCATACTTTCCGGCCTTTATAAAGCGCCCCACAAGAGGACGAATAAAATACCCCTTGAACACTTGCAAAGAAGGTTTATCCAGTAGATTGTGCGCTGTCGAACAATTATCAAGAATTAAATCATTGACATGTATAGTTTATTGTGATACAAGTTGTTCAAGTACCACATGTAATCTTCTTAACCACTTTTGAGTAACTTCCTACAAAATGTAATAACTATCTGTTGTATGGTGATTGACAGTATATCTGTCATTGTAACACACACTATAGTTCGATTTTTATAGCGAGCGAACAAACGACAATTGCCCGTTGGCTATACTCACATTAACAAAGCTCGTCACAAACTGTCTTCACACATGATTAGCACCTACTTGCCTGCACACAATCGGTGAAGTGTTACCAGTTCGCGAACTTTCGGAACACCCCTTAAATAAGAATTAATAAATTATTTTTTTCGGCCAATAAAAATAAATTATTTCATTCACAGAACCCATTTATTAAAGAAAGCAGAATTTCAGTCAAAGTTACACAGCTGTGTTTTTCTTCTGCTGTGAGGCACCGGTAATATTTCGAGGTCATTATTCTTGAGGTACTACAATTTTACTTAGAAAAGAACTGAGTAATTATGAGTTCATGACAAAGATTTCACAGGACTACTATGAAACTTATGTGTAATGTGAAACTTTTGTGACTACCTATATTATATAAAAAGAGCTTATGCTTGACAGAAAAAATATTACCTACAAGTTTTAAAACTACATATGTAATGCTTACCGTATTCCATAAATAAATTAACATTTTGATTAAACAGCACCTGAAAAACGAAAGAAGACGTGTATCAGTAATTAAGAAATTTGCTATATTTAACTTTTTTTTTTTTTTACGTGGATTACATAATCCTGCAAAACAATTATGACTAGTGGATAGCCTCAGAAACGTCATCGAATATGTGTTTCAATATGCGTGTATGTATCTATGTATGTATAAGTGAGTTTCATTTCACAGTGTGAAACTACGGTGGACTTAAAAGCTATGCGAATTTAATATTGAAACAGATCTATACAGTGGCTAATCTACCTCGGGGACGGAGGGCGTAGGCCCCCTAGTTTTTTTGAGTAACAAAAATAATTGAAACTATTATTTATTCATTTTGAAAGTTTATAGAAAACCCATGATATATCTATCATTGTCTGGGTTCTTGTTGGACCCCCAGGTTTTACCTTTTAGATCCGCCTCTGGGATCTTTATCTTCTGACTGCAATAGATGTATAGTGAGAGATGAAATCTGTTAGGTAGCAAATTTCTAGCACTTCCGGTATTAGTAGAGCGGTACGGGAGAAGATGGGATCTTTTGTTAAGACGCTGAACTTGTTGCAAAAATAAAGAAGAGGAAAACCGTTTGTCGATATCTGATGCCATGTTTGTTCTATAACGTTAACTGCTAAAACCAGAAAAGGATGATTTCTCCCACTTCTGGTTTAAATAGGGAGTTAACTGAGAACTTGAAGCCTATTCCTTGGACGTTGAATCAGTTCCATAAAATCTCTCCTTAGTATCTATTTACCTCCCTATTTTTGCTCAATGGAGGTCAATACTGATACCAGACGTGGAAGTAAAATTTTTTATCACTTCCGGTTTTAGTAGACTAGTACGAGTAGAATGGTATATTTTCCAGAGACGCAAAATTAATTCTAAAAAATCGCTTAACGCTACGTGTTAAAGTGTTTGGTCTGTGGGGATCAACGTTAAAACTGGATATAGTTGATTCCTACCGTTTCCGGCTTGAACAGACGACTAATAGAGGAGATGAACCCTATTCTTGGAACTCTAAATAGATTCCAAAATATCGCTTCTCGTTATCTCTTGACGTTTCTGCTTTTCTGGAAATCAATATTAGAAACCGGAAGCACTGATAAATTTCAATCAATTCCGGTTTTAGTAAACTTTCGGGCAGAAAGAGTATATTTTCTTGAGACGCTAAATTAATTCCAAAGGAACCTATTGCCTCTATCTGTTACTATTTTTCTTGCATGGTGATCAACATTGAAACCGGAAGCTTTACAGTGCTGATTTTAATACAGAAATACCGTTGTAGATGATATATATTTTGAGAGGCTGAATCGATTCCGGAAACCGATTCTTGATATCTCTTACTGCTTTTGGTCTTTGTAAATCAATATTGAAACCGGAAGTACTGACAAATTTCAACCACTTCAGGGTTTTGGGTATTGTTACTGGTGAATCGATTCTCAAAAGTGCTTGCCGTTATATATTACCATTTTTATTCTACGTTGATGAAATGGGAAGTGGTTGATTACCATCACTTCCAGTTTGAACAGAGGGTTAACAAAGAAGATGGAAGCTATTATTAGGACTCTGAATCGATTCTAAGAAACTCTTCTCAATATGTGTTTTTCTAAGAAGATTAACATTAAACTAGAAGTTTGTAGTAAAATTTTTAACAACTTTCGTTTTGGTAGAATATTAAGGTATTAGAGGAGAGTTATGGCTTTTAGAGACGCTGAATTGATTCCACAAAACCACTTGTCTGTATCTGTAAGATTTCTGACATTTCTGTATAGCAATGTTTGGATCTAATAAGAGTTCATAATACTTCTCCCAACCTAATTTCTTTCGAAAAAAAAAAAACTACCGTTTATAAAAGTATTGGTAACAATCTCATATCCAGCGTGATTTCTTAGAGGAAACAGTAAGAATTACTGTGAGGAAGAGACAGCCATATGAGGCGCCTAGTACCAAAAGCCACCAAACTAGTTAAAATATGAGACTTCGTACGCGTGTAGAGGAAGCTTCACTTTACGTTTTGTGAGATTACTCGAAACTAAGCGAAATAGATGTGACGGATTTTGATACTAGGCGCCTCATAGAGAAGAAATACAAAGCTGTTTCTTTAAGGTAACTTCGGTAAACAATGCAACGTATTCCTATGGTACTCAGGTGGTTTTATTTCAAGAACCATAAAATTTACGCACGGGAGACAGTGAACTCTTCCCTATAATGTAGTGGAGAAACAGAAGTATTACATACAACAAGAACAACAACACTGTACCAAAAATTGAGTGAATACGAGAAGAAGACGTTATAACCAGACATGTCGGGAAATAACATCGCTATACGTTCTTAATCACAGAGAAAAGGTGTTAATGTCTTAACTAAGTACATTTTCTAATGGAAATTAAACAGTATGATATCTGGTTCGATATTACACAATATTGGGAACACACGACTGAGACTACAACTCGTATCAGAATTTCAAACATTGGAACATAACTGTGTGTCACGTTCAGCACTATTTGTTAGAGTTAGATAACACTGCATAATTGATATCAGACAATGTGCACAAACCACAATAAAGAATGGTTCCTGATTTACAACTTTCGCGAAACCACGATTTACATTCAATACGCTGAATTCAAATGTTATGGTTTCTGAGATGACAGTAATATCTCCAACAGTTCCCGCAAAGCAATTTTCTTCTCCTTTCGTGATTTGCGCTTCTCCGTGCGTGAAAAAGTGGAAGGGCTAGTTGTTGCATACATGGCATATTTTACCCATTCTTGTTTGACATTGGGGGACAACCACCGATAAATCTACTCCTAGATAGGTGTCAGCAGCAGTTTTGGATAGAGTTGTGTAAAAGCCCCAATGCTGGGTGGCAAAAATTGTGAATAAGGACGGAGGCGTCCATTAAGCCCCACGCTTGGGAGTTAAAAATTGTAAATAGAGGGGGTGAGCCTCAGGCTTTATACCGCTTAAGCAAGTAAGCGTTTTTTTTTATTACTGCCATTTTAGTTTGTGGGTTAGCGAGAGTATACACATTTTTGTTAGTTTTAGAGAGGATTAACCAGGGTTTAGAGTACATTAGTAATATTTTTTTTGAAATTTCGGCTAAAGCATTAGATTTTGGAAATACATGTGCTAGCACTAGCTGTTTTATATTATATTGTACTAAAGTATGATGAGCATCGAAGTATTTTTTTTTGGCTGCTGTATTTTTTTTTAAGTTTTTGTGTGCTACTTTCACGAAGTAATTTTTATTTATTGGCCGTTTAACTTTGGGTATTTTATATATTTTGGCAACGTTAGCAGTGGACGAAACTTTTAGATGCAGCTCATAAGCTGAAAACCCTGTACTAAGATGTTTAGCACTATTTAAGCATTTTTTTATTTTACTTAAATGTTTTGGCCAATAATGTTGATTGTTATGGCAATACTTTTTTAACATCCTGGTTGTACTTTTTATTACTGTCTCTGCAGGTTTCGCTTGAGGGTAATAGGCAGTAGACATGTAATGTTTCAGTCCTAAGGCCTGAATTTTTTTTTTTACTGGTTACTATAGAATTGAGAACCGTGGTTTGTTAATAGAATTTTAGCTTGTGGACACAGTTTGAGAAACTGTTTTAACTTCTGTAAGGCTGTGTGTGTGGTTGCGCGACGACATGCGAAAAGACCAATTAATTTGGAGAAAATGTTAACAAATATAAGGATGTATTGGACACCACCAATACCTCGCACTAGTGGTTTACAGAAATCTGCGGCGATGAACACCCCAGGCTTTTTAGGAATAATAGAGTTTAGTGGCCCACACATGTAGGTGTGTGGGGCAGTAGCCTTTTGACAAATGACACATGATCCGCAGTATTTCCTTATTTGCTCTTTTATTTTTGGCCAAGTGTATGTTTTGACGAGCTGTGGTATCAGCTTTGAAGCGGATAGATGCCCACTTTTATTGTGGTGGTACTGCAGAAGTGGTCGAACCAAAACTTTTGGTATACAAATTTTTACACCATTTTTATTTTTTTTACATAATTTTTCACTAAACAATATATATTTGTGATGCTGACTTTTTATTTTTTTTGACGTTTTGGCACTCTGTGTTGCCTTTTTCAGAGGACCGTAAAAGGCATCTGACGATTGCAGTTTTGGCAACACTGCAATTAACTTCCGAAGTTCACACGGAACTTCCTCTAACAAGGACATTAATGTCTCGCGTAACACAGGCTTATTGTTAAAATTTGTCACGTTATTAGACTGTGCTGGGTAGCGTGAATGATAATTTGCTTTATTGTTTTTTGATTGAACAAATTTGAATGAAAAATTTAAATTCGCGAGCCCTAAGGCCCAACGTGTGATACGTTGATTTGTTAATTGACAATGTAAAATGAACTTCAATGATAAGTGATTGCTGTGAACTCTAAATTTTCTTTTTATCAAATAATATTTGAATTTAGCGACACCCTCTACTAAGCTCAAAAGTTCCTTCTCAGTAATTGAGTACGCCCTCTGCGCACTATTGAATACTTTTGAAGACATTCCAATGATCCTATTTTCACCATTGTCGTCTATTTGATATAGGATATTATTACAACTCCTATCACTGGCATCCACTTCTAAAATGAATTTTTTATTAGGAAGTGGTTTTTTTAAAACGATTTTTTCTTGAAAAATTTCTTTTATTTTTACCAAGGCATTATCATGCACTTTTTCCCATTTAAATTTTGTATTCTTCTTCAGAAGATCAAAAAGTGGAATTAGTACCTCAGAATAACGATTACTGAAGGGACGATAATGTTGGAGGAAACCTATTAACTGTTTAATTTTTTTTACCGTCTTTGGAGGTTTAAAATTTACTATTTTTTTTATTTTTTTCCTGTCTTTTTTGATTCCTTTAGCAGACAACTTGAAACCTAAAAGTTTGACATGTGTGCGTGCAAAAACACATTTTTTTAATCTGAGCGTTATTTTGCCAGTTTTCAGCCTAGTGAAAACTTGGTTTAGATGGTTTAAATGCTGTGTAAAATTGTATGAGCCTACCGCTAGGTCATCGACGTATGTTTGACAAAAGCTTTTTACATTATCTCCTAGTACTAAATCAAGTGCCCTTATACAGGAAGACAGAGACGTCTTTGTTTTAAATGGTAGTTTGACGAAGCAATATGAAATGCCTTCGTGCACAAATCCTAGATACTTTTGAAATTTTTCTTATACACGTACTTGAAAGAAAAAATTGACTGCATTGAAAACAGAAAAAATATTTTTGTTGCTCAACTCTTGTAAAACATCAATGGCGGGGATTGGTTGGTCTGTTTTTGCCAAAGTGACCCGCGAAAGAGGGCGCCCGTTGATACAAAGGCGTAACTTCCCATTCTTCTTTGGTACTACTACTAGTGAATTGCTATAAGGCGTGGCAGCCTTTTTTACTATTTTCCATGCTAGAAAACGATTAATTTTATTCCTGACCTGATTTTGATAACAATGTGCAAACGGGAACATTTTCGAATGAATTGGTTTTGTGTCAGTTAGATGTATTTCATGTTTATAACCTTTAATGCAACCGGGTCTCTCATTAAACAGCTGTTTATGTCTTATGAGGAGGGAGGTGAGTTTTGCTCTTTGAGAATCAGTGAGATTAGTGTAGCCATTTACGTGCTCTTTTATATCACGCTTACTTGCGCGCGTTTGAAAATTTTTCCACTTTTTTGGTGAAAATACGGTTCTGGCCAATTCTGTGGGCGTCGGGTATCCTCTAACCTGCGACTTTACGGGTGGGTTGCTTTTAATTAGCCTATTCTTCCCTATTTCCGTCCCCATTTTATGATTGCCAACTTGTCTACTTCTTACAAGTGAATAACCGTTACTTGGATCTCCGCCTTCGAGATCATTAAAACTAAAAATCTCCTTAATATTTTTTAGCACTAGATTTTCATTTGATATTTCGACGTCTTTGAAACTTACATTTACTTCTACTGGTTTTTTCAAACTGAACACCCCTCTCCCATAGTCTAACACAGCGTCAGTCTCAGCAAAGAACTGAGAACCAAGAATCAACTTTCTATTTAACCCTTGCACTACTAATGACACAGTTTTAAACTCTTTTCCATTGATTGTTACTTGTAATAAAATTTGACCAAGAATCTTAGCCACACTACTTTCGAATGCAGATGTTACTTTCATATTATTTGTTTTAAGGAATGCAGGTTTGGGGTTACTATTTTGTATTGTTTGCCACAATTCACTACTGATTGCGTTGATATTTGAACCTGAGTCCAACAAACCAAGTACCGGCTGAGCGAACACGATAACTTTAATTTTAGGTAAAGTTATCTCATTATTTTTAACAACTAGGTCATTACTAGTGTTTAATAAATTATTAAAAATAGCATTTGCCTGATTATATTCTGTTTGATTTAACAGTATTATGTTACCATTTCTTAATTTTAATTTTAATTTTTCACTATTTGTATCAAAATTTACTAAATTTTCCTTAAAATGATTTTTCTCAATAATTTCCTGGCACTGATTACAATTCTCACTAGCATTTGTATTTACTTCCTTGACCAATGTCTCATTTTCATCTATATCACTACTCGAAATTTTCAGCACACATTTAGTTACATTATTCGACCTCATTGGGGTGTAATCGCTATCCTGAGATTCCACGCTAATGGGATTCCAAATGTGTGCCGAATGTCCTCAGTTACGAGAAACATTCAGGACACGCCCATTGTTGTTGGACTGTACTTGTTTCGAAGTACTTGCCCGAGTCTCGTCTCGTGTATTGTACACTTCAAGAACTTGTATTTGTTCGTCTCTACTATTTCTCATTTGATGGTTAGGCCTATTTTTATTTCCTCTGTTGCTACCTCTTGTACCTCGGTACGAACTAGTTCCATTCCCCCTGAACCGATTCTGTTGGGATTTATTACGAGGATTACTACTAGGCTCTCTATTTTCATTAGATCGTTTTAGCCTGCCCCTACTATTTTTAGTATACGGCCCCTGCTGTGCCCTGTTACGTCTTGTGTTACGTTTGAAGTTCCCCCCTGCTGATTGATTGTTTTTTGTCACTTTAATCATATTTATGTTTCTACGTTGCTGGTGATTACCGTTTTCCCTGTGCGTTAACTGTACTTCATTCACTAACGCGAGAAGCTCTGAGATGCTTTGTGGTTTAGCACTAATTAAACACCTACAGATTCACTGAGGAAGCTGTCTTGGTAGTAATTTTAAAAGATTTTGTTCGGACAAGGGAGGGTCCAAAATAGCATTTTTCTGCAGCTGAGTGAGAAGGTACTCACTCGGCTGTCTGAAAATTCTAGGGTTATAATGACTCATTAGCAGGGTTGCACGCAAGGACGCTAAACGATCGGAGCTTAAGTAGTTTTTTTTAAATTCCTTTATAAAACTAGTATAGTTGGTGATTTTGTGTTGCATTACTTTGTACCATTGTAGACTGATTTCTCTTAACGAGCGGGTTAAGAAGCTCAGTTTATGTTTTGGCGCTACTCCAGTTAGCTTGAAATAATTATCTAAATTTATTAGATAATTATGGGTAGCTGATTTGTTCTTATTTTCATTGTATGTTGGTAGTTTTAGGTTTCTGTGCAAAAACGAGTTCATTGCAGTGGCAAGTTGGGCAGCTTTGCCACTACTTTGAACTGTGTGAACGCTTCCGTGTCCTCCCACACGCGATGTTGATGGCACAGGTTCCCTACTATTACTCGACAACAGTACAGGCGGGGCTATCAAATAGCTCGTGCTGGGACCACTGTTGACAACTACTCTTTCCTCTGTTTGTTGTGTCTCGTTCTCGCTAGAACGAGACGACAACCCGTCTCGTGCAGTTAGTAGTGTTTCTATTTCTAGTCGTGAACTTTGTTTTACTTTTTGTATCTCACGAGACATTTCATCTCGGAGATCCTTGATTTTGTTTCCCAGCTGTGCTGTGGATTTAGATCTCAGTGCAAATTCACTTTGCACTGTCTGAAGTTCAGCTCTAATTTTGGCCTGACTGCCTACAATGTTATCTATACTTCGATCGACTCTCTCCATTTGCAAGTGCATGTTTTTTATTGCCTGATTTATGTTCGTTTGTTTGGTAGAGAGGTCGCCTATCTTATTACCGAGGTTTTTCGATCGATTTTCGACATTGTTGATTTGAACTGTCAGTGAACTTTGAGCATCTTTCACTGACTGTTCAACTTTTCGGATTTTACTACTACAGGATGCAATTGAGACTTTATTAGACTGTACCCTGTTGCTAACTTGTTTTAATGAAGCCTGTATCCTTTGACTTGTACACACGAGCTGTGTCTGCAGCTCCAAGTTGGAGGTGTCAAGTCTCCTATTTACTGACGCAATTGATTCGTTCAATTGCTCAAATTTTCTATTATTTTTTGCTACAAATGAATCTATTTTCCCTACTAGAGACTTTTTAAGTTTTTTGCTATTTGATTGTATACTAGCACTTGACTGCTCAATTTTAGCCGTAATAGTATCTAGAAATCCACTTAGTAGCCTCGATAAGTTAGAAGTCGTTACGAATTGAGCTCCGGACTGCCCACTTTCGGTCTTTATGACTTGACTTCCGGTAGGTACTACTTTACTTTCCCTGTGTGTTGCCTTAGCTGTGTTTTCCTGGACAGGTTGGCCACACTGTCCTTCAGCTGGGTCACTGTTTTTTCTCTCTGTGACGTCACCGTAACGTACGTGACTGTCACCGGTTCCTGAACCTACTATATTTTCAGTGGTTCTTTCAACGCTTGTTTCACTGCGCATATTATCTATGTTATTTTTAATCTCTATGCTATTGACGGTAACATGATTACTAATTATATTTTTATTCAGCTTAATACGCTGAGCGTACACGTTAGATTTAAATTCCTCTTCCATCTTACGCGTCTGAGCTCTCGTTACCGGCATTTAATTAAAAACAAAACAAACTCTAAGTTGCCTAATGGTTATTATACACAAAATCTTTCCCCCCTAATTTTATGCAAATACGCATGACACAAAATTTTTACTCATAATACACACTTTTTAAGAACAAATATAACACACTGTAACAAGGTTTTTGGATACTATGGGGACTATGTTTCAAACTATCACGCGGCATAAGAGATAATAAATAAAAAAATGAAAAGTTACTGCTCTACCCTTGTACTTCTGTTGGTGTATCAAGGTAGGTACCCTTTTTTGGCTTACGCTACTAGCGTATGCTTAGCCCCACGCTGGGCGCCAAAAATTGTAAAAGCCCCAATGCTGGGTGGCAAAAATTGTGAATAAGGACGGAGGCGTCCATCAAGCCCCACGCTTGGGAGTTAAAAATTGTAAATAGAGGGGGTGAGCCTCAGGCTTGGGTGCCAAAAGTAATATGACCTTTTAAGCACAGGTGTGCTGACATTTGCATATGATATGAAGTGTTTAGCATGTAAATTTGTTTGAGGCTTTGTAGAGAGAAGAGGAAGGCGTACCAGTGATGGTGAGGTGTTTTTTTTTTTACATTTGACAGCAGTCTTACGTTACACCTGAGAAGACTGTCTGTCCTCGTGGGTTTTATGAACTATGAACTGTTTGGTTGCGGTAGAGACTGAGTTAAAAAAAAAAAAATGTTGAGACTTTTAAAAAAAAAAACAAAAATTTAATTTTGATAGAATAATCAAAATTGCCCCTATGTAGATTTATGCTATTTTTAAAATTAAACAGAAAATTTTAATTTTGAGATCTACATAGGTTTTATAGTTTATGTTTTTTTACCCTGATTGTACGCTCTCGAAGCGACTTATGGGCTATAGAAATAGTAGCGACTCATGTAACATTGAGCTTGAGTTTAATGATTACTAACAGAATACATTAATAAGGAGTATTATTAGCAGTAAGTTAAATGAAGTTGCCGAACGAAGTTTACCTGAAAAGAACAGAAGTTATAAAACATTTTAGATATTTTTGTATTTACCAGGCAGCAATTAAATCTTTAGGATTTATACGGGAATTGTAGTATGCAACAGACGTATAAGTAAATTTTTATAACTATTTAATAGATTCTTGGCGGAATTGAATTTGAAATATTTACACTCGATTTTACAAACAACACTTGTGCACGAAAAAAAAAAATGATATTCATTTTAGTGGCTAATATGTATTACTTATACCAATAGTTTTAGTTTACGCGTGATTTAGTTTGTAGTTGTTACAGATACGTTTTGCCTGAGTCCAGTTTTTACTGTTGTCTGGATCCTCCCATTTGCACGCATTTTTTTGTATATGCGTGACGTAATTTTATTTTACATATTACGGTTTTTGATGAGCAGTTTTGAAGATTACGTTGTTTTTGTTGATTTTTGTATTGATATTTTTTTGTTATTAGTTGAGAGTTACTGTTATTATTATTACAGTAAAGGTGACATAGGCTCGTTACGCCTTACTGTATTTGGTGTTCTGTGGTGCAAAAAGTTTTATTATTTAACTTTAACAGGTTAAAAAAAAAATTGTTTGTGGTGCACTAATTTGCGATGCACAGGTTAAAAAAAAAAATAAATGTTTTGGCTGATGACATATTTTTTAACATATTTGTGTATTAAACACAAAACAACCTGGTTGGAAGTTTGCTCATTGTAAATGTGAGCCACACGGTGAGTTTACCAACATTTGTTACTAATTTTTTTATAATACGTACATGTTTTTTGATAATAGTTGGTCTTGGTGTACAACGAAACACCTTTAACTATATATACGTATATGTAACTATAGCAAGTTACTTAAAAAAAAAAAAGAAAAAAACACTTTCGATGGGGTCATATAGAGAAGATACTTCCCCTTTTTGCTATCTAAGCACTATATGATACATGTCATAGTAGTTGCTATTACACTAGCAAAGACATGATAAACTAATGTTACTAAATGAAATGTTTTATTCACTAAGAACTCAAACGAAGTAAAGTCTCACTTAGCGACGTGAAGTGTCTCCTGACGGTAATCGAAGTGTGTCGTGACCTCTGCTGCGATCCTAGTTATTAGGCTTGCTGGAACTTGAAAAACCTAGACTCACCTTCAGTCTACCGGTTTTTTTATGGTCAACGTTCTCTCTCTCTTTTGGTGACAACCGAAATTTCTAAATAGGTTACCACTGTTATGCCCTAATATTACATTTATATACAATTTTTGGTGAGTTTTACATACTTTACACGATTTTTTGATTTTTTTTGAATATTTTGATATATAACACAACACATGTTATGTACCGGAAGACTATTTAAACAATTAGAAAAATAAAACATATTAGAAAAAATACATGTTCCCCCTTCCATCAAGAATTCACGTGACAGGTAGTGATATCTATACACAAACACAGTTTGCAGCGGGGTGTAATCTCAATACAAACTTTTACTGAATTTTACTCATTCCTGCTTATTGAACAAATATGCTGCAAAATTAAACCTTAGATTAATAATATTATACAATTTACTATATACCTACATTATAATACATGACTGTCATTACCTTAGGGGTGGTTAATTAATATATATGTCTTTTGGATACATTGGTGGGCAGAAAACCCCTTCCATTTTTGCAGACGAACATCGCTCAACGAGTTTAAACAACTGCCTGTAAATAGTATTGTTAAAACGTACTGAAAGAGTACGTGATACTGTTGGACATGTGACCTACCGTGTTAAATAATCATAATTTATAAACGGGTGCATCTAAGAACCTTTTAAATTTGAATAAACTTAAATTTTTGAAAACCAAATTACAATTTTAAAAACATATTACTCCGCGTTGAAGCTGGCGATAGCTTTGTTTTTACCGGCCTAGAGCCGTAGCGGGCAGGGCGGGTAAGGTGACAAAATACGTTATTAGGAGAGTTTATTGCACCTTATTGTTTTTAAAAAACAACACTGCTGTGTGACTCGTATACAATAGCCATGTACACGACTGAACGGCGCTATATTGGAGAGTAGCCAACCCATTTTTTATTTACTAGTCCTTGACATATAGTTGTAGTCCAGCATACAATTATTTTTGAATAGTCTAAAATTTAGTCTGGAAACTCATAGTAAGCTGGAAACAGTTGTACCATTTTAGTTGCTGTTTGTGTGTGTTTCGCTGGAGGCTATGAGTTTGCTGAACTTTAGTTTGAAAATTTTGAAATGCTCTTCCAGAAAAAAAAAAAAACTTTGTACTTGAAGTTTTTACATTTCTTTCCATGAAAATGATATGAATTCTTTACGAAGCATTTACATTTTGTTGGCTTTTAACATCTAATTATGCATGATTAAATATTTAAATGAATTGATATAAAGTATATGTGGTTACATATTTACATATAATTTCCATTTTGATATGCAAAGATTTTGATATGACATTTGCATATCAAAATTTAAATAACGTACGCACTAGGTTTTTACAGTTGGACAATGTTCAGGGAAATGGGTTGTGTGTCTGCAGGTGTTGCTGCGGGTTGTGTCTGCTTCGAAATATCCCTTGGAACAAAGGCAACGAGATCATTGCGTAGGTGCTACTTGGTGGAGGACCATCATCAAATTCTTTCTTTCCTTATTGCTCTTCTATAAAATCATTGTGGGAATCCAATTTAAGCCCGATGCATTGGCACACAACTATACTCACAGTTTTGCCTTTTCTCTTCTGTGTGGTATTATATTCGTTTCCTGCTTTGCTATGAGACTTTTTTGGTTATTGTTGTACTTTAATTGCAATATAGTTTCAGCTGCATTGAAATAAGGTCTGGGTTGTCACATAAGTTCTGAGTATCAAGTATATTCTCTAGTAGAATATAAGTCATTCACAGCTGTCTTGTTGAATCGCATCAGTCTTTTATAGCTTATTGTTTCTGCCTTTTTGAAGACGATATTCAGGTGTCTTATTATAATTGCATAAGCTGAGTCTTTTTCAGCTCTAGAATTGCCAAATGCATTACATTGGTTATGGAGTCCTCTTGACATACTCTACACGTAGACATGCATGTTAACGTGTGAGCGGAAGCACATAAGACCCTGCTGAGAATCAAACTTAGGGTATCCCCCAATGAAATCGAGAACTAACCATTTTGTCATGAATGTGCTCTAGATACAAGCTTGAAAATAGTATTGACCACATCAGGAGAGACTAAAATCAAGGTAATTTGATCACAAGACCTAAAAGATTATATCCGCTTCGCCCTGTTAGTTTACAGCCCTTAATTCTATACAAAAGAACTAATTGTTATTTTTATTGACTTGAGAACTGAATTATCACTGGTTTGCTCCAAATTTACCACTATATATTATAAGAAAATAAAGTAGAATTAACACTCCAAAATGAAACAAAGCTGTGCTTAAACAAGTAATAGTGGAAATTGAAGTACGGAAGCGCTTAATGTATTCAAGGGAACAGAGACAAAATACTTTTCTTTTGCACGTGTTCAATCGTGCAGTATTATGTAGTCATGCTTAATGAAAATACATTTATATGTATTGGTGTACATAATGAGTATGGGTGTCCATACATTTTTTTCTTCTACAGGAAACAGAGAAGTCCAACCTATAAATTCTATAAATGTTTGATATCAAGATTCTATAAGAAAAAATAAATGTAATCACTCACCACAACCTGGACCAATTGCACTTAAATAATCTTGTTACACTGTGAAGGAACTGCAACTAAAATTAATACTAATTTTTTGTAACTATTATTATTTTTTGTTTTATTCGATCCCCTATTATAGAATAATACTTTCAAAACTTTAACAAATTATTCTATTGCTTAGGAACAGCAAGAATGAGATTTGTTTATGAAATACCTTCTACATTTATCTTTTTATTTTATTTTATTTTATTTATTTGAGGAAAATGTCCCAAAAATTGTGTATTTCGTTGAAGATGATAATAAACGAAATAGTGGAATGAAGAAAGTACGAAAACGTAATATATACAGGTTCATACTTATATGATTGTGCGCCCCTGTGCTCTAAATAAGTTGCTGCCCCCCACACAAACTTATGTCTCAAACAAGGGAACAAGCCGTAATTTTGCAAACATACCAGCTCTTGTTGAGTAGCAGTTTAGGTATTACAAGTTACGTACAAAAATTACAACGTAATTTTAAATGGCCAAACTCTCTCAGTGATGATTATGATGTGGTGTTCTACCCGAAGATTAGCTGTTTGACTCGAAGGTCCCTATGGTTGTTTTCCATTACCTTCCATGGGATGATGATGACGTGCTAAGGACGGTACCTACAGCTTAACTTGGGACTCGAACCACTTGTGTCCATCGGGAATCGAACCCGGGACCCTTTGATTACAAGGCTACGAGCTTAATCACTCATCCATTGGAGACACATTCTCTCAATAGTGGCATGTAATTTATTCATGTAGATTTTAATTTATATTCCGGGGAAAATGCGTTCTACTAGTTCTTAATCAAACGTTATGTCATTTTTATATTTCAAATTTCACTTGAATTATGATTAAATTTCTTAAATATTTACTTTTACCACTATAATGGTAAAATATGAAATTAAAAAAGATACTAGGCAGTGCTTTTGACATTATTTATTTTGAACTTATCACATAATTAAAGATCATAGTGACTTTAATAAACAGTACTTTATAAAACTTTATATGCAAAAAAAAAAAAAAAAAAAAAAAAAATAGTTTACGTAATGAGTATGGATTCTTTCATTATGTTTTTAAGCTACTGGAATGAATAAGAAACTCTTTTCAAAATATTTGTATGCATTTTCTTTTCCCATATTCTAGCTTAATTGAATAATTAAAAAACTTACCAAAGTATTTGCAAAAAAAAAGTTTATCCTCTTCTATGCGTTTTCTCATGTTGCTAGATGAATCGAATAATAATAATAATAATAATAATAATAATAATAATAATAATAATAATAATAATAATAATAATAATAATAATAATAATAATAATAAACTCTTCCCAAAATATTTGCAAAGAAACCATTTTCTCCTGTGTATGCGTTTCTTTACTCATATGTTTTAGGTTATCTGCATAATAAAAAAAACTTCACATAAAAAGCTTTTAAAATAATCGAAAACGACCAATATTAGAGTTGAATTCATAGTTTTTGAGGTCCCTAAAATGAAAAGTGATAGTTTTAATCCAATTCAACTTCAAGGTCATACTCCACCCTCCAGGGAGGATGTGAGATGTTAAAAGTAATCAAAAACGAAAGATATTAAAGTTGAATTCATAGTTTTCGAGGTCGCCGAGTTTAACGGTATCAGTTTTAATTATGTTCAACTTCATCCTCATCCTTTAGGGTGGAAGTCAGATAGGATGACATTTTAAAAGTAATCAGATAAGCTAGTTAATTAGTAACTAATGTAATTAGAGCGAATTAAACACATTAACATATTTTCTCGCTCGTCCGTGGGACTGCGGGTTGCTAGTTTTAAATATTTATTTATTGTGAATCTTAAAATAAAATTCCAAAATTTTGTCGCCCCCTAAATTCTGTCGCCCTGTGCTTGAGCACAGAATAGCACTTACCTAAATACGGGCCTGAGTATATATTACACCATATAAAGAGCCGGATCCAGGATTTCTTGAAGAGGGTGCACCAATAACTACCACTACATTTGATTTAAACTGTAAGTTTTTAAATGTCTTTAGGCATCTGTGGTGTGAATGAGGAATAGTACTTTGTTCAGTAAATCCTTTTCTTTCAACCTTCAGAAAATCGGCTTAAACTATTGCTTTTGCAAAACTAAGCTTTCTTTTAAGCTTCAAACGCACGCATGACAGCAGAAAGTTTCGGAAAATGTTGCTTTTTCATTGCTAGGTTTTCATTTTAGAAAGGGGTGCATGTGCTCCGGTGCACTCTCCCTAAATCCGGCCCTGATAATATATATAGGGTGAATCATTTATTTTGATAATTCCTTGTAACCTTAAACAACAAGGAATTATCAAAACGCTGAAATTTTGTAACATGCAAATAAAGGCAGGTGACATTGTTTGACATAAGCAGTAATACCACAAGATTAACAGCTTTGTCAATTCAACATAAAGTTGTAGTTTTCGAATGACATTACGTCATGCTATTACATATTTCAAATTTGCACATAAAACAAAACTTTGCAATACCACATTTACCACTCAGTGGACGCTGCAATATCACAAATATTGAAAAACAACCACATTTTGGAGGATTCTGCAACAGTTCGCTCGAGTGAACATCACGATATGTGAAATTTCCTAACTTTCGAGTAAATTGAAGAAAAATGAAAATGAAAATGAAATGAAATCTTTCAGGTTAACGTCCTACGATTATGCCCTTTAGGTTAAGGGAGACGGATGTTTAAGGCAAATAAATGATAATGGAATAATTGGTGAAATGGGAAGTAGAAGAAAACGTAAGTATCCTGAAAAAAAAAATGAAATGCCGGTTAGGCTAAAGGAGACGGTGATTATGAGAAATGAATGAAATGGTGGAATGAAGAAAGTGGGAGGAAACGGGAGAACCCCGAGAAAACCCACGAGCACGGTATTTGTCCACCACAAAGTCCACACGGCGCGAGCTGGGATCGAACCAGGGACCCCAAGCACCGGAGCTGAACGCTCTACCGCTGAGCCACCGCGCCCTCAAGTATCCTGAAAAAGCCCACGGACATGATCTTGTCCACTACAAAACTTATTGGGACCGAAGAGCGAACCAGGGACCTCACACATAACAGATAAGCGCTTTAGCACTGAGCCACCGTAACTCCGTAAACTGGAGAAAAGATTGACCATTTTCATGCACTTCAACGCAATGACACATACAGGGCGTCTCAAAAGTCCCCTGGCAAAAAGGAACTCTGTTATTATCAGAGCTACAACAAAATGTAAGAGGGGAAACTGTCCCTAAATATGATGTTTTCAGTCTAAGGTGAAGGAATTTTCTTTTAAATCGGATGAGCCCCACTCTTTATGCTCCCAATATTAAATGAAAATGCAACTTACCATTTACCGGAACTCACAACATAAGTGAACCAAGTTACTCTCTTTTACGCTAGCATATAATTGGCCAGCCCCCATTTCAAACAGTAATTTCAAATACTCATGTTGTAGATACAGGTAAATGGCAAGGTTGGATTTTATTTAACATTGGGTGCATACAGTCCAAACGGCTAGTCGAATTTAAAAATTTCCTTGACTTTAGATTGAAAATATCATATTTGCAGACAGGTTTTCCTCTTACATTTTGTTGTAACTCTGATAATAACACAGTTACCCTGTCAGGGGACTTTTGAGACATACTGTATCACACACTTCCGAAATTAAACTACGTAAATACTCTTTACATATACTGGCCCATTCCACCTAACAACTCAATTTCACTGGAAGTGTGGCTTACCATTATGTTTGGTCGAACCGTAATTGCATCGCTGTTTGCTACACAATATCATAGAAATGGGATGCAAAATTAGATCTCAAAACGTGATGCATTTATGATTATTGTTTATTACTGAAGTAAGCTAGTTTTGGGACAAGAAACAATACATTATTGTGGTTCTTTAACAACAGAACAGGTGGCCACGGTGGCTCAGTGATAGAGCGTCCACCTCATGTACAGGGGTCCTCGGTTCGAGCTCGCGCCAAGTGAAGTGTATGGTGGACAAACACCGTGTGCGTGGGTTTTCTAGGGGTCTCCCCGTTTCGTCCCACTTTCTTCATTTCATCACTTCATTCATTTCTCATCATCACTGTCTCCTTTAGCCTAGCCGGTATAATCATGGAACGTAAAACGTAAAGATTTCGTTTCATTTTTGACAACAGAATAATTTTCTTTCTATAACATAGTTACAGTTCAGCGATAAAACTCCCATCGGAAACCTCAATTTCCTAGGTGAGTTTTTAAGGTTCTCAATAACAGAAAATCCACTATGCGACACTCTTACGCTTCTTTCACATTGAGGCGGCGATTTGCCGTTTCCGCACGCAGCAGTTTGCTTCGTGAGAAGTATACCCTTTCATATTACGGGCGTTTTTCCGCGAATGAAAAATATGCGAGCAGTTTTGCTGTGCAACTGAAGAAACAAAACCTTGTGACTCTTAACGTGTTGTAGTGGTTGCAATGGACAGGCGCAAAAAGTATCTTCTACTCGCCTTGTTAAGACAGACAGGAAGCAAACAAACAACAAAGAACAAAAAAGACACATATGGGTTCACACTTCTTTAGAGAAGTGGTATTTTGAAGGAGATTTTTCTATACTGTTTTCACAATTGATAGACTTGAGCAAAATAACGGCCAGGTTCTGGATATTTAAAATACCATCCCGATATTCATCTGTTGTGACCGAGAAAATAGGATAAAGTCCTTTCAGGATAGTCAGTAGTTGAGAACTATCCCAGAATCCCAAGTCAACACAACCACTAGCCCAAGGCTGGTCTGTAGGTATTATTATTATTATTATTATTATTATTATTATTATTATTATTATTATTATTATTATTATTATTATTATTATTATTATTATTATTATTATTTCGGGTTTAATCGTTTGTTTTAAGCGTTCCGACTATTGGCTCAAGTCTATTTTAAAAACTGTTGTAGTCCCTGAATTCAAGGAATTACACCCATAGAAGTGTTAAGATAGTTATAATATATAAAAAATACGGTATACTTATTACAGATCACATCATGAATTCTCTCTTGCTTTGCGAAAGTACATGGTATTACTACTAAAGACCGGATTACGAAATTTTATGTAACATATATATATATATATATATATATATATATATATATATATATATATATATATATATATATATATATAGCGAAACAGTACATAAATATAGAGCAAAAGACTGTAAAATACATAATATTGTTAATATATTTGATAGTATATATATTTCAATTTTGAGGCACCAGAAATTTATAGAATTACAAGCTCATTTGTCCAGCGCTACCCGCATATTTATCTCAATCTGCTATTACATAGAAAAAATAATTTGTATTGATTTGGACTCTTTTTAATCAACGACCTATGGATTCGACACTTCGGTAGTATCGGTCGTTTTCGATATTTTTACATGTCACCTTTTCTCATATATTGTGTGTAACAAGTTTGGTTAAAAGCACTCCAGGTGTCCTAGGCTAAAAACGTAAAACACACACACATCCATATTATCGCAACCACTCTCTACTTTTTCCTGGTAACACTTGCTACCTCCCCCAAGACCCAAGCGGCAGATCGCCGCCTATATGTAAAGAGCTCAATTGCTTGCAATGTCTCGCTTGGCTATACGCGGCAATCTGCCGCGCCGCTTTCTAGCAGGTAGGGGCGGCTGTTTTCCTCGCCGCGTAAATTTGCGTCGACCGCCGCGCATATATGAAAAGCTCCATTGCTTGCAATGTCTTTCTACCCTGCGCGGCAATTCGCCGCCAAATGAAAAAGGGCTGTTGAATCATACATTTGCCAATTGGCCACAGGATTGACGCTAAAAATATCCTGCTCTCTGTCATTATAAAGTATCTGGAAATAAAACGTTCCAATTGGCTTTCTAAATGCAACACCTTAGCTTACTGTTAGGAGACTAGAGTACTAGGACAAATACAAAACTTCAGCAGTATCCCTTTTTCTGTTCTTTTATTTTTTCGCAGTTATTTTAAACTCTGGTAAGGATGTCATAAATGATATATCCATATGGACGAATTCAAAACTCTCTACCGCTTTAAACAACTATGGAATGACGAAGTTAAGCACCTTAAAGAAACCGACGTTACTTTCTTTCTTCTTTGCTTTCCATAGTTCTACTGATGTGTGATACGCAAAAAAAAATATATATATATATATATATATTTACTACCTTATGTCCACGTAAAACAGTAAAATAAATAAATAAATAATAGAAAGTAATAATTCTTACACTGCTGAAATTGGTATGCTAATTTAAATTCATTTAACGATTCGCTACACAAAAATCAAATTATATACATATTGAAAACAACAGAAAAAATCTAAAATACACATTTGAAAATGTGCAGCATTTACTTCCTATGGGTGCAACAGATTTAGTAAGTGAACAGAGCGGAATGTGTGAGCACGCACCGAAGTTCGGTAATTAAGTTACGCATTTCGGGAATGGAGGTGTCGAGTGACAAGACAAAAGTTCTCTGCCGCAAAAATACAGGGGAGTGTCGTGCAGTGGTACAAGAATCAAGAGATGAGTGTTCACTGCCATATCGAGTCATGGCGAAGTTGTTCTTCAAACAGGGCAGACTGTCATGTGCACTTTTTGCAGAAATCCCTCCAGATTGATGCGGCAAGTATCGGAACTTGTCTATTTATATACGGTACTTTTGTTCAGCGATGTTGCACCTACTTCGCACAAATTTCAGCATATGTAAGTCCTTCTTGAGAATGCATGGCACTCTTTATGCTGAAATTCCTGTTTCCTGGGCTAAATTAACCATTGCCCAATGACTGTCCTCATTTAAGCACTTTTCAATTGCAATAACTCGTACATCTTTATTCTTGGACATAGGACGTTCGCTGCGAGGCAAATTGGCAATGGATTATTAGTTTAGCGTTTAGGAACGAGGCTACATGAGACGTGGACCTACAGCTTAATGTGGAATCCGAACAACATAAGCTCTCACCGGGAATAGAACCCGGGTCTCCCACTCCAAAGACGGTATGCTAACCGCTTAGCCACGAAGGAGCTCCACTTTCACTTAACGACTTAAATCAAGTGTGTGTTCACGCCCACCACTCTTCATACATACTCAATTAAATGACAACTTTTGAAAGCACATTATTCATACGTTTAAATGTATAACTTAGAGATTTTAGTGTCAACTTCAGTTTACTGACTTATGAATCAGCCCTCGTATATATATAAAATTTAGACTTTGCTAATGCAAAAGAACATATAAGTAATTATAAAAAAATAAGGAAGTCTAAATATGTGGAGTGAAATCACTGTGAATGCAATCTTGGAATGACTTGAGGACGTAAGAAACATCAAGTTTTAACTCTATACGCTGAGATTTATACAGTGTCAACATTTTAGCTATTCTTTTTAGAGAGAGAAAGAAATGTTTTTGTGCTCCCGCTGGCCCAGAAGGGTTTTACAGGAAGTAAAGGGAGGAAAGTAAAGAGGAGAGAAGTGTCCAAAAATTCTTCAGAAGAAAGTGTTCAAAAGGAGAAGCGTGAACAAGAAAAAAAGTTTTGCAAGTGCTTACTCATTTCCATATCTGAAGGGGTAAAAAGGCCTTTGAAGTTTTTACTGTCTGTAGCTTCGGAAACTACAACCACACACATATGTAGACATATACATATGAACATTCATGTTGGTACATGGTATATATATATATATATATATATATATATATATATATATATATATATATATATATATATATATATGAGTGTGAAGAAAGAGGATGAAGATGACGTAGAAGAAACAAGAGTCATTCGTAAGTCAGAAGACGTAACTTTGACACAAGTTGGAAGCCACAAAAGTTACGGGGAAAGCTTTTTCGTCATACGGCAGAAAATGAAATCTGTCACCTTACGAAAGGATAGAAAAAAGGAAAAGAAAGAAGAAGCACCTAGTCGGTGTCAGAGGACGAATTCAGCCCCCGGATTAAAGTAGACACGTAGTAGTACGTAACTTCCAAAGTATTTGAAGCTCTGATGTAAAGATGAGGGTGGAATGGTCAAAGTTAAAAAGAAAAGGTAAGAAAAATCCTTACAGCATACATTCCAAGTGAAATTCCTTTCAAACTTATTTTTTCTTCTTCTATTTCTCCATCATTTTTCGTTTTGGGTCTCTGTATAGACTGAGAACTAAAGAATTTAGTAAACGAAATAAAATAAGTCCATGATTTTTTTTTTTTTATGTTTCACGATTATACTCCGAGGCTAAGAGAAAACGTTGATGATGATTTATAATGAACAAAATGATGGAATAATGGAAGTGGTAGGAAATAGGAAAATCCACGAACACAGCAAACCGCAATTTAGAACATACAGTGAGTAACCCGACTCTGCAAAACATCATCCTTCACTGATTTTTATCTAATCTTTATCATGTGAGGGGAAGTGAAAAAGTAAAGGGACTTTCGAGAAAAAGTTTGTTTATTCTAATAATAGACAACTAAAACATACACTATTTTTCTACACAATCTTCCTGTACTTTAACGCACTTTTCCCAACGTTTCCCAAGTTTTTTGATTCCGTCGAAACAGTGGCGAAGCTAAGGGAGGGCCAAGGGGGGCCAGGCCTGTTGTTCTGTATGGCTGCGAAACATGGTCACTTACTCTGAAGGAAGAACATAGACTGAAAGTATTTGAGAACAAGATCCTGAGACGAATATTCGGACCCAAGCGGAACGGGAATGGTGAATGGCGGAAACTCCATAACGAGGAACTACATAATTTATATGGTTTACCCAACATTGTTAGGGTCGTCAAGTCTAGGAGGCTTAGGTGGGCGGGTCATGTAGCTAGAATGGAAGAAAGTAGAAACGCTTTCAAAGTCTTAACTGGAAGACCAATCGGAAAACGACCATTAGGAAGACCTAGGCGCAGATGGGAGGACAATGTTAAGATGGATCTCGCAGAGATAGGAATACAAAGTAGGAACTGGATCAAATTAGCTAATGATAGAAGTCAGTGGGGAGCATTTGTGAAAGCGGCATTGAACCTCCGGGTTCCATAGACCATAGAGTTAGTTAGTTTAGTTAGTTAGTATGTGTGTGTATATATATTTCTCTGCTTCTACGTTCCACCTAAATCAATCAGCCACACATATTTTAACGCCGTGATTAAGTAACTACTTACATTACAATGGAAATCAATTGTATAAATGTGCCCTAGTTGTTTGAGGTAGTAAATTCTTATATTTTCACTGTTTTGAAAACAGTAAAATCATGAACAACAAAGATGGAAACATTCAAACATTCATCTTGAAAACACCCACCCACCCACCCACCCACACCCACACACACACACACACACACACACACACACACACACATATATATATATATATATATATATATATATATATATATATATATATATATATATATAGATATAGATATAGATATATATATATATATATAGATATATATATATATATATATCATTTATGTGAATCAAGTTTTTCATTCATTGGAGATGGCCCCCTCAAAATTTTCTTTGGCCTTTCGTTAGCCCCTCCTGAAAAATATTCTAGCTACGCTACTGCGTCGAAAAAAAGAAGTTTTACTGTGTCACCTGTAACCAATTTTGTACCGCATCAATGACTAGCTGATGGTTGACGCTTAAATTTCTTAGCTTCTGGTGATAATAGGTGTTTCCAAACCATGCTCGCAGCCTTACTTTCTGGTTCGTGATGAAGTCCTTAGTCGTTGACGTCGATGGCCTGCCCGATCTTTCCTCGTCACATAAACAAGTTCCTCCCTGTTTGAATCGCTCTATCCATTCGTAGATCTTGCTTCGTGTTAAACAGCTGTCATTATATTGCGCGTGCATTTGACGAATAATTTCCACAGGTTTAACACCTTCAGCAAACAAAAAAGCGAATCACTGCCTCATTTCCTCCTTGGTGCAGGTCGACAATAGAACTGCCATGTTTAACAGTCGGCTGCACTCCAAAGACTAACGCAGAAATAAGAGGGACTTGTTGCATAGAAGTGTTGCAGACGATACTAATTCAGCGCTGGACACTAGCAGTGTTACCAAACCCTAGTGTGAGGAATTGCAAAAGTCCGTTTACTTTTTGACTTATCCTCGTAAATTCGTACACATACCGCATTCACTTAATATTTAACCTGAAATTAAGTTTAAGAGTTTTTTTATGCTTTTCCCCCTCGTTTTATTCTATATGACATTACAGTGACTTTTTTTGAATTTTATTGGTCAACTTTGATGGTTCATAACTCCAAACCAAAAAAGTATGCATTGCATAGTAAAATATTTCATATGTGTGCTAGAAGTCAGATTTATCTCGATAACAAGTTTGGTAGAGATCGAATGAGCTCAGTAGAAAGTTCACACTACACGGAAACTAGATTTCTTCAACTTCCATGCGAAGTGACAAAACTGGAACAAGACGAAACGGTTCAGTGGGCATTGGCCACCCTCTGACACCGACAAACAGACTCTTCCATTCAATCGTCGTGAGGTACGGAATTTTAAAACTTATCGAGGGGAACCGAAGCGCTCTCCTAGTGTAATTCCATTTCAACTAGACTTGATTTTAAACCTTCAGAAAAATCTTCAGGCAGATCAAAATTACAATCTTCAGTTTTTGCGAACCGCATGATTCACGTGTTCAGCAAGGTCGTCTGAAGCCATAGTTTTCCACTCTTGGATGCCAACGTTCCTTGACATCAGTAAGTTTTCCTTGTTTTTTAATTCCCTACAGCAATCGTGCACGCAATCATCACTTAAAAAGTTTCCTTCTTTAAACTCTCTTGGGGGGGGGGGGAGGGGTCGTGCACTGAAAAAGTTCCCTTTTTTAAACTCTCTGCAGTAGTCGTGTACACTGCAGAGAGTTTCAGCCATCAGTTAAAAATTTTCTTTTTTTAAACTCTTTGCAGTAGTAGTGTACAGAACCATCACTTAAAAAGTTCCCTTTTTTAAACTTTCTGCAGCAGACGTGCACAAAACTATCACCTAAAAATTTTCCTTCTTTTAACTCTCTACAGAGTCGAGCACACAATCATTACTTAAAAAGTTTCTATTATGTCCGTCCACCTGGAGCAATCTAATTACATCATATAGTTTATACTCGAGTGGCGCATGATTGCAATTGATGTGTTTTCAAACTCCCTCCCCCACAATGACTGAACGCAAGAATCTGTCTAAGGGAAGGAAAGGGCTGAGTGACGTTCAATGAACAAGTTTCTCTTCTCTTCGTTTTGTCAATTCACGAAGTATTTTTTTCCTGTGGTGGATTGATGGAAATTAAAAACAAACTATCTCTCGTATATTACTATCCTTATGATTTTTCTTTTAAAAATGAAAACTCAAATTAAGAACGAAAAGCTGCACAAAACTTTAAACTTTGTATACATATACTTAAAAAAAACAAAATCTGATATGGCAATAAATTAATTGTATACTTGAGCTCTAATAAAGACACCAACAAGTCAATAGAAGACTAAATTTATGAGAAACCTAAGCTCTGAAAAATCATGTCAAAAAGTAAAATGTAAATAAATTTATCAAAAATATTAACTCTCTCTCTCTCTCTATTTTTTTTTTTTTTTTTTTTTTTTTTTACAAATTTGGACATATTAATTAAAACGAGAACAAAAATTCTTCAACATATTAAACTGTGAATAAGTTCGACAGAATGTAAGATCGGAATAAATTTATTAAAGACAGTATATTGTAAATTATTGAATGTTTGGATTCGATGCCCTTACTAAGTTATGAAAAAAAATGATTACCCCTTATTCTGTTGAAACGTAGTTATTCGGAAATTTCACATTTCATCAAAATATGGAATTTAAAAGAAAAAAAACAGCATACTTTGCTTATATCACTTTTTAAAGCAAATAAGTTATGTTTGTAGTGTATGTTTGTTATGGTTATGTATAAAGATTCAGCTTTAGACTTTTAGATTTGATGGGAGTGATAAACAACATCTTTGCAATACAGAATCTTTAATAACTACAAGAAAGACTACAATGAGCTTAAATAAAAAATTATTATTATTATTATAAAGAAAAGAAGAATTTAAGATATTTGCAACATAATATAAGTACAGCTGTTTGTTTATTAGTCGTTGATATCTCTATGAACAGCAACCCTAATTGTTTTCGAGCATTTTTGAAATATTCACCGAAGAGTTTCGCTTCACCATACTTTTTGGAAGCCTTAACACATTTCAATATATCTCCATCATACTGTAATTGGCACTTTTCCCTATGATATTAGTTTAAATTACTCATAAAGTAAATAATGTATTGTTTACTTTCTTTGGAATTTTTAACATTTCATTCGAACTAATATGCCTTGAACGTTCTAAAGCTGAATTATGAATTTCGGTACAACTGCCAGATATATACTAACACTTTTAACAACTTATCCAGATAATATAAATTTAATTAAAACACTTGGAGTTGGAAACTAGTGAGAAGTCTGAGTTGGCAACTGTCAGGCGGCGACCGGAACGCGAGAATATTGATGGTGGTGTGTTAGAACTAACTCCGTGCTGAGGAGCACTAGAAGTTCTGTATGCAGTGAACTGAGCAGATGGTGGTAGTTTAAAATAAAGAACCTATCTGGATTTTAAAGGATACAAATTGTTGGTTTGTGTTACAATCGTAACGAAAGTGTCAAAATTGTATTGGGTATGTCACGAGGAACAGCATGCAAATTAATGACGGAATACAAACTCATGAGACGAACAGCACAAAATCACATTTACGAAGAGAATCAGTTCTCGGGAGAATCTGAATTGTGACAGGTTAAGCCGAGTATTTAAATAGGTTGTTACCAAGAACAGTCGTAAGACTGCGAAACGAGTGACAGAAACTCAAGCAGCACCTCCCATAGACTGCATCGAAAATTTTGGTCCACCGCGAGTTACTTGACGTGGAGATTCAGGATCGAATTGCACGGGAGAAACAACTCTTTAGCACGACACCAGTGGTACCGTAGACATACAGCATGAACCACTCATAGCTGAAACCATGTGATGTAGTCAGGTGAGTCATCGTACATCTTATTTAAAACCACGGGCGGTGTTTATGTGTGGCAGACGCTCAATTATGCGTATTATCCACAGTGTTTCTGGCTAACCGCTAAACATAGTGACGCTTTGTTACCCTGTTTGCCGCAAAATCCTGGTTTCCAGTGGGCCCTGTGATGACGCTTACCAATCTCGTTACTCCCCGTAATTATGTCGTCAGCTTAGGGGACTGTTTATATCGTACTGTGAAGATATCATACGCTTTCCGGGCAATGACGATAATTTCTACAATGATAATATGCCTATACACACAGCTGAAATTGTTGCGGAGCGGTTTGAAAAACATCGGGATGAAGTTAAACACCCCGGTTCGTAATTGAACATCGGCTGCCCGCTTTGTAGACAAGAATCCTCGGCAGATTTTCATCTCCATTGTCTCTCACGAAACTGAATGATGGGCTGCAAACAGAATGGTGTAATATACTATTTCACGCCATTCACCACCTCTATGACTCCATTCCACGTCGCATCAGCGCCACATTAATCTGGTAATAGGTTATACTTTTCTAAATATGCTTCTATTGAATTTATCAATATATGTACAACTCAATAACTTTGAATGAATACCTTTTGTAAGTCCTAAGATTGATGTAGAAATTTATATACAGCTTGGTATTCTATA
Source organism: Thermobia domestica (assembly GCF_964235325.1). NCBI lineage: Eukaryota > Metazoa > Arthropoda > Insecta > Zygentoma > Lepismatidae > Thermobia > Thermobia domestica. The sequence continues at coordinate 62,489,543 of NC_137458.1, forward strand.
TTCTAGATTTTGAGTTCTTTATACAAATTTAAGACATAATAAAGATAGCTATAGCATTTCCTAAGAAAACAACATGAGAAACACATTTTGTTTAAAGCATAATGACAGTCATTTTCAACTGGACACTCCTTGACGTTACAGATTTTTGCTTCTATTCTCGGTAAAAACAGAGATAGCAAGAAACATCAATCAAACTTGGCATTGAAAAGTGAGATGGCGAAAGGCAAACTTGAATATCGATCACGTAATCAACAGTTTTGCAGATACGCATAGACATGTACGGAAGATCAGGGTTCAATTTCCAGTGATAGTTTTTGTGGTTCGAATTCCATGCTAAGCTGTAGATTCACATTTCATATGGTATCGGTACTGAAAATGATGCAAAACTCCAATCCAATCTAAGCCACCAACCAATAAATTCTTGGGGTCCACAGCTATCAGTATATACATAACCAACAATTGTTTAATTTCCATTCCTCTCCCGCGATCACTCCCCATTTTGCTGCAGTGCCTATCTCTGCTATTTCTCTAATTGAAAAAAATCTCTCATACGTCACACATTCGCCAGTTTGATTTCACTACCTTTATCTTCTTTCCTTATGGATGTATGTGAATTTCAAGACATTTTGAAATCATTCTTCGTTTGATATTTCAATGGCGTGGGACATTCTAATAGATATTGCTCGGATATCATATGGATGTGGAACTGTCATGGGAACAACATTTATTTCTTATGCATTGACAATAAACCGTTTACAATAAGTGTAACCTTCGGCAATAGATGTATCTTTATTTCTTCGGCCATCATAGTACGTATATTGACAGTAATGTTTTTAGGCAACTTAACTCTGCTTTCTTTTCTTTCTTTTTTTTTTCGGTAGAGCTTTTACAAGACCATGTTATGCACTTTAACGAAAGGAAGAAAGAAAAAGAAACATAGCAACAAAAGTAAGAAAAAAAGACAGAATAAGCAACGAGTTTGCATCATTCTCTTGAAATGCTCTAAGCACTTACGATGTTAAGAGAACAGTTTGCAATTCTGATTGAGTCAAAAGAAAATAAAAGAAACAGAAGACAAAACTTTGACTTAAGACGTATTTGTGTCGTGATGTCTCCGTTGTTCGTCTTTTGTGACGTTTTTCTCCTTCTTATTCTTCCCACTCGTTTTCTTTGACTTAAGAGTCAATTCTTTGGAGAATCTTTAATGTGACGCCCAAGATTTTGTTTCTTCTTCTCCATACTTTTTCTTTAAAAAAAAAAAAAAAAGAAAAGGAAGTTTTAAGCAACTGGAACAAAAATTACGTAGAATTGTTTTCTATAAAATTGTTACTATTTTTCGTCTTTGGGAGTTTGTATATAATTACAGAAGTGGCGGATTTGAAGTATGTCACATTGGTAAAACTTATTATTTTTCGCTTCAAACTATTTGGGAAGAAAACTAACTGCTTATCGCCTTAATTCTCGTATACAATAAGTAGCAAATGACGTGCGCATGTTATTAGGAGTAATATTTGTATTTCTTTCTTTCTGTAATACCTAACGCTCTCGTCACTGATACGAGCGGTCCCGGATTCGATTCGCGGTAGGGATACTCAATCAAAAAATTATAAAGGTTTTTTAGACCAGTCATCCTGACTGAGCTTTTCCTGGGTTTTCCTCATTCACAAGAGCCAAATGCCAAGATGGTATCTAACATACAAGTCTCAGACCACTTCCTCCCTTCCCCAATGCTTTGTTCCTTTCTTTTTTCGGATAGTGTGATCGCCGAGGGACGTCATCCCTTATACGTAACGGGCTAATATGACCATAGATGCCACAAGCTCAAAAATCTAATTCCTAATTCTAATCGTTTCTTTTTTCTAAGTATTTCATATAGAGTTCGTCTGAATTATAAAATCTCGAACGAAATTCCAACACCTCACATGACATCTTAATGAAGTACCCTCAACACTTTTTCTTCCCTTCCAGCTCAAGTATCAACAAAGGCTGAAACATGTGTTTAGTTATTGGGAATGAAAAGTCGAAATTAAAAAAAAAAAATACCTAATAAATTTAGAAATATGGGCAAGTTAGGGAACCCCTACTACCATTTTTTATTCCCTTCTACATTACATATTTAAAAAAAAGATGAAACATATGCCCAAACACATGTCCACTATTATACATAAAAAGACCAAATACCAGATTTCACATTTGTAGCTTTAAGAAATACCAAGATAAGAACATATTGTTATAATAACTGCAACTCTACATCATCCCTTCCATTTCAAATTTTCAAACGTTTTTTTTTCTTTCTTTCTATGTATATTAAGAAAACAAATGGTGAAACACGTTTTTAATAGTTTAAAATGGAAAGCTCAAATACCAAATTTCATGTCTGTAACCTTAATGGATTTCAATATATGAGCATCTTATTATATATATATCCCATCTTTATTTCTCTTTTGCACGTCGAATACCTGAAAGTTCTTCCTCAGTAGTACTTCACGTCACAAATTCTGTACTCTGTCTAAATATCAAGTTTCTGGCTTATGTATTTTGGCCTATACGTTGGTTAGTCTGTAAATCGGTCAACAGTTCTTCTTATATAGGTCTACAGGGTGTTTCAAAATAGCACCGACAACATTTGGGAGGTGATTTCTGACACCAAGAAAAGACAAAAAGTATAGATCAACCTGGGTGCATAAATGCTTCATTTCGAAGTTATAGGCTGGCGAAAACATGAAAAAATGAACTTTAAAGACCTACCATAGTCGGGATCAAAACTTTATTCAGGAACTAGTACCGTATGTCTCCTATGCAAATATCCATGTTTCAGTATCCTGATGTACTTGCGCAATAATTTTGATAGAGGTACTTGGTGAGTACTTCAAATTATATGCCCGTAGCCAAGCTGCCTCTATAAAAATTGGTGTGTGTGTACCTTAGAATTCCGAAACATGGATATTTGGATAGGGCATATATTACTTCTTAAGTGAAGTCTTGAACCGACTAGGGTAGGTCCCATAGTTTTAGAGCTATGGACCTTTAAAGTTCATTTTTTCATGTTTCCGGCACGTTTATAAGAAGGCACTTTTTTAAAAATAATATTTTCTTATTTCAAATGTTGCTTTACTATAGTATTTATTTGCTCATATCTAATTACCTAAAATTTCCTACAGATGACAGTACTACGATTAGATATTTTGTTGATCAAATTGTTTCCTAGTTTTTTTGAAGAAAAAAATAATAAATACAAACTTGGAATTTCTCTATGAAACACAGCATGAAACGGTAATAATTTTACAATTTCAAGGAAAACTTTGTTCAGTTTTATAGTCGATAGTGTCATTTTGACGCTAGTGATATGAGTACTGACGACTATTAGCAATCAGGTGACAATTTGTTGACTTAAATCCAAGTGATCCAGAACAAGAAAATACGCGATTTATCATATTAGGGTCTTTATTTTTTCTACGCAATTCTGTAACCAAACAATATTACTAAAAGTACTTACTGCTTCAAATAAATCAGTTTTCTACCTTGAACTCATTTGATTTCATGGTAAATTACAAATTAGTTAATTTAGACGATTTAAAAAAATCATCTCAATAATGAGCGTTTAAATATATCAGCGGTTCGGCGGAAGACTATGGTATGTCATATTTCCTAATTTTTGAGTAAACTGAAAAGAAAGTTCAGTATCTCCATGGAATGCAATGCAATGACATATACCAAACAACCTTTCCCTGCCATCTGCAGATAAATTTTAGAAATTAAAGTACCCACATTCTATTCTGTGATCTGATCCCAATCCATTCCACCTAGTAACTACATTTTACCGGAAATAGCGCTTATCATTGTCTTTCCCCAAGATGCTCATACATGAGAATATTTACAATCGAGCTGTTTCATTAATTCGGTTCGAATATAATTTAAAGCACAGACTTTGTGGTAATAAAGGGCATGCAATTACTTGCTTAAAGGTAGTATAATAGTACGACGTGTTCAGTAGTGTATGCAAATATGCTGTTAATCACCATTTGTATATGCAATACCCAAATAAAGGCAATATATGTGTATTGTGCAGGTGACTTTGAATGTATAGGTTCAAGGTTAAACTGCGAGAGATTTGGTTGTCAACTTCACAGAATTGCCCCTCGCGTGGGTCACGACGTATTGTAGTCCATTTGTGGTGAATCTAATGGGAAGCAGAAGGTTCTCAATAGGGATGGCCTTTCTCGAAAAATCTTTTTTTCGATTTTCGGAAATTTCATTTTTCGTTTTTTGCTTTTTCGAAAAAAATTTCGTTTTTCGTTTTTTGAAAAAAATCGTTTTTCGTTTTTTCGAAAAAATTTCTTTTTTCGTTTTTCATTTTTCGTTTTCGAGAAAGTATTTTTCGAAAAAATGTAGCCATCCCTAGTTCTCAAAGCAGACTAGTACACTCACGAAGTGTTACCACGACCCACTTGGAAAACCTGGACCAAATTTTCATACGAGGCGTCTTATCTGAGATAACATCCACCGTTAGTGCAATCAGAGTATCCCGTAGCATCCCGTTTGAAAGCATAAGCACTAAACAGTTGACTGATAGAAGCAAATCTACGACCCTGCATGTATCTCGCATGATTACTTCTGACATTTAATCATCGGTGAGAGCTTCCTCCTAGTATCAGTAAAGATTGAAGTGTCCAGGCGAATGGAGGACGGTTGGATTTCAGCGATAATAGTGATGAGTGACTTCAGTATAGGGATCCTTCACGTGCAAGAAAGCAATAAGCCTTGCTTGTGTTTTATACAGGACAAACACCTGGAAATCTGATAGGAAAGACTTTAAACTACACATCGCGATCGCCTCCGATCTTCATGTAGAAAAAACAATATGATTAAATAATTCCTTCATTTGTGGCTCCGGAGATACCTCAATACTTTGCTAGGTCCTATATTCTAGGATCATAAGATAACCCAACGTCCGCTATCCTATTTACTAGGGAGGCGCGGGCAATGGTGATCACCACGGCCGAAACTTGTGGTGGCAGGGGGCACCTGCCCCCAGGAGAGCTCCCCGCCGTTCGAGGAGGGCCCATTTTAAGGCAAAATTTTCTTACTCCATATACGATACGAACATGAAATTATAAATGAAGCATCAAACAGGTTCATTACATTACATAAACAAAACAACACACAAAAGGTAAATAAAACAAAAATGACTCGTGGGCCCATTTAAGTTAAAAATGTGTCTACTATTAGGTGCCCTAGAAATAACATTCATTCGTATGGCATTGAGACTTGTCTACATTGTCCCCCTTAATTAATTTGTCATGTATGTAAGGGTTCCAGGGGTTTAACCAACGGCCTCGTAGACTTTGTGGAAGGGCCTACAGGCTCCGGGGGCCAATAAATAATAAGACAAGGATGGAAAGAGGGGCCCAAGAATTAGAAAAGCACCTTTTCAAGGGGACCAAATACGTGTATTAATACTTGCCTCCCCTCGAGAAAAAATCTAAGTTACGGCGCTGGTGATCACATAAGAAAAAGTGATTGTCTCTCTCTGATATAGACCTACTAGCAGCGTTCACCCCGCTTCGCTGCGGTCACCCCGGAACGCAATAAACGTTGTTACTTAGATAATTTTTACTTTTTCGCTTTCAAGTGATATGATAAAAACCATAGAAGATTGCATTAAATGTTAACATTATATCGCCTGTCATTTATGTTAACCCGCCCCGCTTCGCTGAGGTCACCCCGGAACGCAATAAACTTTGTTACTTAGATAATTTTTACTTTTTCGCTTTCAAGTGATTGCAGTAAATGTTAACATTATATCGCCTGTCATTTATGTTAACCCGCCGAGTGACACGGTCATGCGGGTTGCATATAAATACGTTTATTTTTACCTATGATGAACTAACAAAGGATTTGTACGTTATGGACACTTGAATGGTCAATTATCTCAAGACACTGGTAATTAAAAATTAAAGTGATATGATAAAAACCATCTAGGGTCCAAATCCTAATAACCCCCCAAAAATAAAAGAAATTGGTTCAGCCGTATTAGCGTGATGAGGGAACAAAGGATTTGTACGTTCTCTTTTATATATATAGATGCAAAATTTTTGAGCTAAAGATGTTAACATACTCATTAATCTATCTGTTTTAAGTACACAAAACGCTGCAAGATACAGTCTATAGTCTTATATATATATGCAAACCGAACACACTGCTTTGATTGGCATTCCCAATACCTTTTGGAAATGGCGAACACGATAAACTTGCTTATTAACACATAACATTTTGATATTGTCTTAATATTTTGATATTTTCATAGAATATTGATATTTTTAACTTCTATCCTTGTTTGCCTTTAGTTTTAATGGAACTATTTATGATTACGAAAACAAAAGTCACATATGTATACATTTGCAGAATCCTAACCACTACACTTTGCGTGAACCCACATTGCACATGTGGTACCATTGTACCACAACTTATTGTCTCGTTCAAAATTCGAACTGAGTAAGGGTGGGGTTTACACGAAAACTTTTGGCGTTGAAAATAAGCTACCCAATAAAGCGAACATAGCGACTAAACCCGACGAGAGATTTTTTGGGACTTTCTCTGAGTTACTGAATAGAGTATCATGATCATTTTAGAAAAGATTTTGGATTGCTTATTTTGTTTCTTCTCCCTACAATGTTATAATCAAAACCCAAAAACTCAATTTTTCACTTTTGTTCTGAGAAATTTTGTAGAATTTCCCTTTTTCTCCTCTTTCTGGTTAATGTAAATTTCCTCCACTTTTGCACAATAAGAGCAACTAATTAAACGTCCATTCAATGAGGCATAGTTTATATCTCTGCTGTGTTTACAACCTGTATTATAGTCAGTTAAAGTGAATGCTATGGTTTCCACGAGAACTTTTGGCGTTGGAAATAGACTATCCAACATGGCGGCCATAGTGACCAAACCCAACGCGGAATTCTTTTGGATTTTTTCTGAGTTACCGAATAGAGTATCGTGAACATTTTAGAAAAGGTTTCGGTTTGTGTTTCTGAATGTCCGGGTTCAAACCTAATTGCACTGTACTAATATACTCTTTGGAATTGCGGAAGAGCTTTTTGTAACAATACATTAATTGCTCATTTCCTTAATTCTATAATAATCTTGCTTGAATTATTTTTTGTACGGAAGTTAATATATGAAACTGCTCCTTGATACCTTGATACACACACACACACACACACACACACATATATATATATATATATATATATATATATATATATATATATATATATATATATATATATATATATATATAAAATCCGAACTAATTGGAACCACAGGTAGTTCGGATTTTCGAAAATGACCGAGAAAATGCTATTTAAGCTTAGATATACTGTACGGTATGCTCTTTTATCGATACAGTGGTTATACAGTACACACAGTAATTACAATACCGTACGCAAGACTATTTCCTTTTATGTTTCTAAAGAACGTGCTCGTACACTAAATTACGCTGTTCTTGTAACTCACACTTAAATCTTAACTTGAATAGGCCTAAGGGAAAATAAAAATAAAAGTATGTATGACAAACAATAACATAGGAATGAGCTTTTGTAAAAATACTGACACTACACACAATGCCGACGGACAACCCTATTGTTTGTTATCGCTAGCGCTAAGACAAAATGTAAAAATCCTCTAGGGACCGCGTTCGGATTTTTGACGTTTCGGATTATCGACGTCCTACTGTATATATATATATATATATATATATATATATATATATATATAGATAGATAGATAGATAGATATATAGATATATAGATAGATAGATAGATAGATAGATAGATAGATAGATAGATAGATATGTAAACATCTGTTTAGTGGTCATTTTGTGATGCTGTCAGAAATTCGTAATCACTTCAACTTTTCTTATGATATATAGACTATTCTAGTCAAATCGGTTTGCGTTTACTAAGGAAAGAGAGAGTTTTGTTCAGACAATGCATACAATTGAAGCCATAAAAACTTGTTGCTTCATTCACTTCCACGTAAGAGAGATTCTCAAGTTATATATTGATGGCTCGTTTCTTAGCAACTAATTCTCCATAATTGCTGTTAATTAACTTCACCATTTCTGAGCCGATATCTACAAGGTGTTTGATGAGTTTTGGATGTCTGTTGTTGTTCTTCGGTAAAGACATGAATAATAGAAGTTTGTTGTAGCGCCTTGGGTTTGTTATTAAAAGAAATTAATCACTGTAATAGTGCTTGTAAACACTTAACTGGCATTACTAAACTCTCATTGGCATTTCTTTCGTGAAGCAAATATCGTTCGTAAATGAACACATGAAAATTCCTATGTACGGATTCGACTTATTTAAAGTTAGAATTTTACTTCTTTCGTGTAAGGCTGGTGATTAATATTTTAGAAATGTATTCCTACAATAAGTATGCCATCTCCCTCGATTTACACTTAAACTTAATGTTGTAATGACCAATTAGTAGTTATAGTTAAGTGCTTCTACACTTGTTGTTTTGGAATTATCATCACTCGTCTTCCAAACCGATCTCTTTTTATTTATTCATTAGTGAATGCCTGCCACATCTTACTGTGTTAATATGTGTCGTTCCTCCTTCTGCCTCTTTCATACAAAATTAATCTGAACTTGAAGTACCATACGAAATTCAAACGTCTCGTATGAACTTCTTCCTTCAATCATTTTCTTCCCTTCTAGATCACGTATCAAAAAAACGTTCAAACACGTGTTTAATTATGCTAAATGAAACGTCCATATATCACAATTCATAAATTTAACCTAATGGGATTCTGAGATATGATCATCTTATAATAATTGAAACCCCGTTTCACTTCTCCTACTTCAAATTTCTAACCCCTCTTTGTCCCCTCCTAGGTAAAATATATTGTAAGGATCCACAGAATATATTGTAAGAGCGTCCTGTACAAAAGTCTTAAAGTCCTGAAATTCAGTGTAATGTACTGAAACCGCACCTATGCACAACGAAATATTTTTCGGTAGAGTCAGATAAATCGGTATGGGATAAGCCCTTCACCAATTTATTATAAAATAAGTATCTATAAATATTACAAAGTTTCTTTTTAGTACAAGAAGTGTTTCCAAATTTAGTATATCTTTAACACACAGTAGTGGCTTCGGAATTTTGTATGAAACCATCTTTGCTCATTGTAGTCTCTGGGGTGTTGTTAAAGCAGTCTTCTTTGTCCACAGCAACCTCGAGAGACGGTTAATACAAGGTAGGGTTCAAAAGTAATTAGCCTTCGTTCAAAAAGACCAGATTTGTTGAGCTGATCGGTACAACTCACTAATAGTCTTCAAAATAGGCATCTCCTGCATCAATGCACTTCTGTAGGCGGCTTTTCTATGACTCAAAGACTTCCCCGAAGACCTGTTCCGGGATGACTGCAAGGGCTGCCTTGACATTTGTTTTGATGTCCTCGATGGAATCGAAACGTTTTCCTTTCAGCGCTGATTTTAAGCGCGGAAACAAGAAGAAGTCAGGAGGCGACAAGTCCGGACTGTAGGGAGGCTGGAGTACCACAGGAACGTTGACTCCGACCAGGTAGTCGGTGACGATGAAGGCGGTGTGGCTGGGGGGCGTTATCGTGGTGAAGCTTCCAGCTGTCCTTGATGCCCCTGCGCTTGCACGCGACGCTTCTTTTCAGCCTTTTCAGGACTTCCTGTTAGTGAGCAGCGTTCACGGTCTGTCCGGGCGGGACAAACTCGTAGTGGACGATCCCCGTCACTCCGAAAAAGGCGATGAGCATGGTCTTCGTCTTCGATTTGCTCATCCGCGCTTTCTTGGGACGGGGTGAATTTGAGGTGTGCCACTTAGCGCTTTGTGGTTTTGTTTCTGGGTCGTACTGAAAAGTCCAAGTTTCGTCGCCGGTTATCACTTTTTCGAGAAAGGCGGGATTACCTACGCACAATTGCAGCAGTTCTTCACATCGGATCACTCGGTTCCGTTTCTGTTCTTCAGTCAAAATTCTTGGCACAAGTTTCGCGCAGACTTTTCACATGTACAAGTCCTCGGTAACAACGCGTTGCACCGTTGTCTCCGATAAGTTCATGGCTTCTGCTACTTGGTAGAGACTCAAACGCCGGTCCGTGTTCAAAAACTCACTCACTCGCTGCACATTCACGTCAGTACGGGCCGACGACGGGCGTCCAGACCGGGGTTCGTCAGTCACCTCTTCCCGGCCCTCACGAAAAGTCTTGTGCCACTTGACAATAGGACAGGCACTTAGTCCCAAATGCCTGTTTAAGCATGGCGATCGTTTCGGAAGGAGACTTGCCCAACCGGAAGCAAAATTTGATCGCGTAGCGTTGCTCTAACAAACTTTCTATATCGCCGTGTCACGCACCACCGTGTAGAGGCTACTGTTAAGGTCGATGCTACCGCTCCGAAAGTTGGGAGCCTACTGACACACGTTGCGCTGTGAAGCCAACACGTTTTCCAATTTCAAGACCGATTTATGCAGCGAGAAAACAGAAATCGATCGTGAAAATCAGATCTGTGACATGAATTCAGTATCGTAGGATTAGGTTCAACCTGCTTGATTCCTTTATTGCAACCGTAAGAAGTAAAAATCTATTACTCCCGAATCCAATAATAATTCCCAGAGAACAAAAATAATAATACAGAGTAGAAGCTGGTAATACGGTTCTTTGATATGAGTGCAAGATTCTAAGAATATTGAACTCAGCTCTTATTCTTTTATTGAAACCTGAAGTAGTAAAAACTAGTGTAAATTCAAATTTCAAGATTTATTATTATTATTATTATTATTATTATTACTATTATTATTATTATTATTATTATTATTATTATTATTATTATTATTATTATTATTATTATTATTATTATTATTATTATTATTAAGTATTCTGCCTTTTAGCAGGTCTTGGGACTAATGAGTTTCTTCTTCAGTTTCAGGTTTGGGCCTGTAAATGTTCCTTCCACGTTTCTTGATCTTCAGATTTCTCTTTTAACTCCCAATGTTCTCTTCTATTTTCCAAATCATCAATCAGTTTTTTTTTTTTTTTTTTTTTTTTTTTTGCTATTCGTCTCTTTCCTTCTACGTCGGAACGAAGAAGACACTTACTTTGCAAGATGTGACCAATTCAATTTACCTTCCTACGAAGGATGTTGGCTACAAACGTCCTCTTCTCTCCTATCCGTTTCATAACATCATCATTTGTTACGCTCCCTCTCCATTTTTATTTTCTCCATCTTCCTCCAGCACAACATTTCAAAACTCCCTAAATATTTCTTTTTTTTTTTTTAACTTCCTTAATGTTCAAGTCTGTGAACCACACAGTCCAATGCTCCTTTTACAGTATAGTACTCGACCAACTTCCTTCTTAGTCCAATATTAAGCCTGCTAGTTAAGAGTGATCTTTTCTTGTTAAATGCTTCTTTGGCTATGGCAATTCTTGACCTGACCTTTGGTACAGTAAGCGTCTCTCGTCAAAATACTTCCCAGATACTTGAGATAATTGATCTTTCCAAGTTCTCTTTGTTCTACTTTAATACATAAGGGCGCGTATCCACGGGGTATTCTCATTACTTTCGATTTTTCCATGTTGATTTCACTTCATATAGTTTCCCAGTGTCAACTATTTTGTCAATCAGCTTCTGTAGTCCTTCTTCGGTTCTAGCTATAATAACTGCATCATCTGCATACCTCATCTTGTTAATGATCTACCTTCCAATCTTGAAATCACCAATTTCCATTAACGCTTCCTTCATTAAACATTCAGGGGCCGCGGTGGCTCTGTGGTAGAGCGTTCACCTCTGGTGCTTGGGGTTCCTGGTTCGATCGCAGTTCGCGCTAAGAGAACTTTGTGGTGGACAAACACTGTGTACGTAGGCTTTCTCGGCGTTCTCCCGCTTCCTCCCACTTTCTTCATTCCACCATTTCACTCACTTCTCATCATCACCGTCTTCTTTAGCCTAACCGGCATAACCGTGGGACGTAAAAATCAAAAATTTCATTTCGTTTCATTAAACATTCATTGTAAATGTTGAATAATTAATAGATAATAATAATTGCAAAGAAATAACAAGGTATTCTTTTCGATACGGGTTCAGTGTCCGGAAAACACCTTATGTTGTATTCGGAAGTTACAGAATTATTACTTCCGGTTTGAGTACTGAATTCGAATAGTTTCTAAATCTATCGTAGTTTCGCGATATGAAACGAAACTCACTTATTTAATTCCCAAGCTATATGATGTGTAGCTCTACTCGTAGGATTCGTATCACACGTGTTTTTTCCGGGGTTCAAATTCGGATTTCTCACATCGAAAAGGGGAAAATGCTAACTCTTAAGCAACAAAATGAACACAAAATCACATTCAGATTACAATTTTAGATGACTTTTAAAGATTTAACAAAACTCTCTTCGACCAAGTTTGAGATCATCAAGAACTTTAATATATTTTTTTTTTTTTCATAAAGGAAAAATCTTCTTGCTTGTCAGTTGCACGCAGAGAGGAAGATATATCTAAAAGAAAACAAAGCTGTATTTCTCTTGATTAATACATTCAGCCAGGCACTAGACGCAAGAGGCAATGCGTCAAAGGGGCTTTGGAGAGGACCACATTACCATTCTGCACGCGTCCGTCACGTCGCATTACGCGATATTTCGTGCCTGCTCTGATATTTGCAATATCTTAAGGGAGGCCTGCAGTGAATAATGTGTAGGGAGCGATAACGGCGTCCAAAAGTATTCGTTTAGAGGGTGTTATAGTGGAGAAGCGACACTGAAATATATCTGTTGCGAATCCATAAATTTTAAGAGAGAAAACCGCACAGCTTTTGAAGGGACTTGCTTTTGGCTCCCATGTAACTAACCACTACATATGAGTCCAGAAAAGCGTTATAGTTGTGTAGGGTCATAAATAGAATACTATGCTGGAAGTTATTGCAGTGACTTAGTGAACAGTAGGCTGCACATATATACAGATGGTGGCCGAAGAGAATTTCTTTATGAGAAGAGGGGGGCTAAAAGTGGTAATAAGACTGCTGTTTCGTGTGACATATATTGTACTGAAACTTCTCGCATGGAGGACGTGAGAAGATACATAAACAGAACCCGCTTCTATGCAGAAATATAGAAAACTTCCTTCAATATTTTAACATAAAATTTCTTTTTTTATTGTAATGGATGTTTGAGACGGGTTGAATAACTGTTTGATTTTCTGATTTCGAATCGTTATTTTATATCTAGTCAATCGGTTATTATGAGTAGAAGAACGGCCCTTAATTCAATGTACCAGTGTAGAGTGAAAATCTTAAAGATAATTAGGGAACATGTGCGTTGTCAAGTCCATAGGATGCAAAATATCGCTTTGCGTTACACTACACTTTGCTCATTTTATGTTACGTTCTTTATTTTACTATCCAGTAGTTCAAATGTATATTTATTTCGTTATATTTATATTTTTCCTTGTTACTTTATTTATTGCTTCCTTTTGTTTTGTATGTTCATTTAATGGTCCAACATATCCCATATTTATACCTTATTTATAACAGAAGTTCCTACAGAATGCCCTACCTACCATTGTTGAATATGTTTTCAGTGCAGTAAATGCAAGATTAGGTAGGCTGTTACGTCATCTCGCCCCATAGCGTATTCTACATAGTCTTGGGATGCTAGGCTGTTACGTCTTGTTATTAGGACGCTGTTACGAGCGTCCAAGATTTCAGTTCAGAAAATAAATGCCGTCAACTTTAATTACGTCATAGGAGCTTGTTGGTTTATTGTTTTGAGGTTTAACCCTTAAGTAGGTGCATCATATTTAGTAACGTAAGCGAGCATGGAGAGTATAAGATACTCCCATTAAATATTTTGTATTACTTAATTATAAATGACACTTTTGATAACATCTATTTCTATTATATTATTATTATTATTATTATTATTATTATTATTATTATTATTATTATTATTATTATTATTATTATTATTATTATTTGTAATAAAAGTAATAGCAGTAGCAGTAGGTATACAGTCCCATATTGATCGGCTCATGGCATTTTATATCGTTTACTTATTACTAGCAGCGTTCACCCCGCTTCGCTGCGGTCACCCCGGAACGCAATAAACTTTGTTACTTAGATAATTTTTACTTTTTCGCTTTCAAATTGCAGTAAATGTTAACATTATAGCGCCTGTCATTTATGTTAACCCGCCGAGTGACACGGTCATGCGGGTTGCATATAAATACGTTTATTTTTATACATATGATGAACTAACAAAGTGATTTGTACGTTATGGACACTTGAATGGTCAATTATCTCAAGACACTGGTAATTAAAAATTAAAGTGATATGATAAAAACCATCTAGGGTCCAAATCCTAATAACCCCCCAAAAATGAAAGAAATTGGTTCAGCCGTATTAGCGTGATGAGCTAACAAAGGATTTGTGCGTTCTCTTTTATATAATAGATTATCCATGCAGGTATTGACTTAATTTCCTTATTATTTCTTTCCAATATAATTTCACTTATACGTTAATTCATTATTTACGTAAAGTAAAATGACGTATTTAAACAACACAGGGTTGTATACCTACTTTTGAGCCACTCTATATTGTAAAAAGTCGAACTCAAATGTAATATTGTATTTTCATTTTCATTATATACCTCTTATAAAACTGTTTCAATAATCAAAATAGAGTTTTATGAAATAAGTAGCTACCATTTTTAATAAGAGTAAAAACATAGATTTACATTTAGTAACATAAAAAAATAGTACAAGTAAATATATACAATCAAGACGAGCAGTTGTACTTGATTAGTCCTTGAAACTATAGTACGTACGCAGAAAGTCTCTCACTTTTCCAGGAAAGTGTCGCTAACAGTTTCAATGTAAGACAAACATATTTCTTCAGCATATACTGTAAAGTGTTTTCCCTTTCGCCGTGTGTTCGCCTTATCTTTGTCTTGGTCAACTCTCTCAGCCAATCTAGTCCCCATATAAGCATCCAGCTTCAGTCATAATATAGAATATCATGAAGAAGTCTTTACAAAGTAAATACAAGTTTGTTCCATTTCATACGATACTTCTTTACAGAAATTCTGATGCTAACACAAAGCAAAATAACAGTGCATAAATGAGTAGATCACAAAGATTAACGCTATTAAATCTTATTATGACAGCCAAAATTTACACTGCAAACTGAAAAAGAAACAAAACCTATTAAAAAAATAAATGCAAGTAGGTTTCTGGGAGGTATATCATATTTCCAGCTTCTTTAGGAACTTTCACAGTCTAACTCAGCATCCCGAACAATGACGTATTTGATCTTAGTAGAATATTTATTTTATTTTAGGAAGGTACTGAATGTCACAACTGTGTATACGACCGCATATTGAAGAAAATCACAGAGTCTTCGCGTAGGGTAGTTCCTAACGCTCTCGTCTTTTATGCTAGCGGTCCCGGGTTCTATTCCCGCTGGTTACACTCGGTCGAAAAAGTGCAAAAGCTTTTTCAGCTAATCAGCCTGAGTAAGGTTTTCCTCATCCACACCAGGAAAATGCCGGGATGGTACCTAACGTATAGGTCCCAGGTCGCTTCCTTCCTTCCCTTTCCTCGGATAGTGTGATTGCCGTGGCACGTTATCCCTCATACGTGAAGGGAAAACAAGGAAATAGATGCCGAAATCCCAGAAATCTAATACCTAAATCCTGAAGAATATCACGAAAAAAAAAACATGCTTGAAATATACCGTACCCAGAGGTGCCTACTTACGGGACTCCCGTGGACTTACAACTTAACCTGGAATTCGGACCACATGAGCTCACACACGGAATCGAACTTGATATCATCACAGGAGGACTTAAACCCAAACAAGTGTGGTCAAGTGAAGGACTTTACAAGTAACCAAACAATAGCCAAGTAACGAAGTTTTGAAAGTGAGAACAATAACAAACATGAAATTACTCATATAGAGCCTAGGCGCTATTTCTTACGGCATGGTACGGCATTTTTCGCCCTGTCCAGCACAAGTGACTAGGATACGTACCCTACTTGCCATGATCTAGATACACTTCTCCTTTTTGTTCTCTTGAGAGACTGATGCATTTGTAAGAAATTTCACATAAATGAATATTTCTAGCAATCTGTCGTATATTTGACGCTATTTGTGGAAAAGGAAACTAGTTCATAAATCTGTCGTCTGCACAAATATATCAGTATCTCTAATTTCCCGGCTCTTTTCTGACTCATTTCTGACATCCTAGAGCATTACTCGGAAGCTTGGAGACATATATCATCCTCTTTTTTTTATCTACACGGTGGTATCTTCTCACGTCATTTTAAACTTTTTCTCACAAAAATAAATAAATAAATATTGCAATAATATTTCGCTATCTCACCTTCATCGCTATTACGCGTAATAGTGTTGGTGGTCGGGCAAAAGTAGATTTTTTTTTTCAGTTTTACGCCCAACACTTATTCCATTTAGGTCATGAATGTAAATGATTATTACAGAAATTGATGGAATGAGAATGTGGAGGAACACTTCGAGAAGGTCAACAGATACAATACTGTCTAACGTCTAAACTCACATTTCTTGGGATCGATCAAGGTTTTTCTCGCATCAGAAGTTGAGGAATCTAACCAAGAAAATCAGCAGCAAAGGCAGTGAGAATAACAAGGTGTTAACTATGGGACACGTTCACAACATTATTGTAGCAGACTGATTAATGTAAAAACCTCATGGAGCTTTGTACCGGGAAATTTAGTTTGGTTTAGTGTTACACAGTTAACACTTCACTTTTATTTCACTAGGGGCTTGAGAAAAGAGTATTCTGTTAGTAAAATTGGACGATAAGACATATTCAACACAATTATTTCATACTAGTGTCAATTACCTGCTTCGCTGAGTTAAACTAAGAAAAATTAGTAATATGTTTCGATATAGTCAGTCATTTTTTACTATTACTGAAACCCTCTCTGATAAACGATGTTTCTTATCTTTCATTCTTCAATCAGAACATATACATTTTCGGGATTTCCAAGTCAAGACATTCCTATATAAAATTGACCGTTTGAGAAGCAAGGAGCTCTCCCCTTCTCCCACTCCCCAAGTCACGGGGCTGAATTTGGATTTAAACGACATAGAAGTACCACTGTTCATCTCACCGAACCCGAAAACTATGGATTTGACGCTAATATTGGTCATTTTCGATCATTTTAACATATCTCCCCTGTCCCCTCCCCCCGTAGGTTACACCGCCAAAGTGAAATGATAAAAATTATTCCAAGCCCGAACTTCATCTATGTTGAAAATTTGATCGAGATCAGTCTCGTGGTTGAAGAGTTAAGTTCAAATATATCCCATCCCTTCCCCTCATTTGTACTATCCCAGGATCGAACAATGTTGAATATTTGATCGAGATTGGTCACACGGTTCAAGAGGTACGAGGTCACGAGGTAACTTTCATTTTTGGATCAAAAGACCCAATATATTTCAATCAAAAATTTTCTTGTACGCCTTATATCTGGAGAAGTACATATAATATAGCCAAACCCAAACTATCACTTAACTCAGTATGATGTGCTCATTCCTTTTTTAAAAAAGTACGAAAGCTCGATTTAGGAGCTGTTGAAAAATTTTGTGTCCTCTGATCCTAGAACTAATCGCCAAGATCGCAATCTTTCCAAACATTTTTTGATCATTTCTAAATTCTTGTTATATGTATAGATTATGGATGAAGTTGCTTGTATAAGTTGAGGTACCACTTATTAAAAATAAGATAATTTGTTAGGCGAAATTGGTAAACCAATTCGCTAACGACTAAGTACGTTTGTTTGAATTTCTACTTCAATATAATTTAAAACTGTTATTAATTAGATTTTTTCGCTATACACATAGAAGACACCATCGACGCAACTTAAGAGAGAAAGAAAAGCAACCTAAAAGTCAGTTTAACGGACTCCAGTGTGATAAGTCTCAAATATTGTACAACTTACTGCATCATGCAATACGTTCATGACCAATGAACAAAACTAGTCGAAATTTTATATAAAAAACTGGCCTTTTGTCTTTACTATCAATTATCTATTCATCATCATAGATTATGATGGCAGTAGAAAATAAGAATGGGAATCTAGTCAGCTAGAGAAGTGAAGTCTTAGGAAGATAGAAAGAATAATAAGTTGAAGACTTATATGAGAATAGGAATAGACCATGTGTCCTAGATTTTGAAGTAGAAAATGCAGTAGGTGAGGATGATAAAGAGTTTAGTATTATTCGGGATGAGTTTGAAAAAGGTGTATCCGAGATTAGGAATGGAAAGGCAACCGAAATGGATAATATTTCAATCGAATTCATTAAGAATATGGGAAACAAAAGCAAGAAAGAGTTATTTCGAGTGTGCAATGAAATGCACGAAAAGGCAGAGTGGCCAAAAGACTTCTTGAATATGATCATGATACCGATGACTAAGAAATCGAACCCAAAGAAATGTAAGGATTACAAAACTCTTGGTCTCATATCTCATGCAACAACAAAAAATTGCTTCCAATTCTGAACAGAAGGTTGTGTGGAAGAAAAAATGAAAAAAAAAGTTGAAGAGGAACAGAAAACAGTTGAGGATCAGAATGGAGAGAATTACTTACATCGCGCAGGAAAAGAATGAGCGGCTGTTAGAAATGGTAGGGGACAAAAGAACAATGTTAGATATTATTAAGAAGAGGAAGAGAAACTGGTTGGGACATTGGATAAGAAGGAACTGTATCATGAAGGACGTGCTAGAGGCTATGGAGGCAGGTAAAAGAGGGAGAGGGCGAAGGGAACTACAGTTAGTGGACGATATCAAAATAAAAATCGTACGTGCAGACGAAGAGGTTAGTGGAAGACCGTGGAGTATGAAAACTTATCAGTTGTAGCAAGTGACTTGCAAAAAATTGTAGAAATGAAATGAAATCTTTAAGTTTTACGTCCTACGGTTATGTCGGTTAGGCTAAAGGAGACGGTGATGATGAGAAATGAATGAGATGGTGAACAAAAAATGGTAGAATGTCTATGATGATGGTGATGGTGATCTATTAAGAAGTAAATATAATGATTTTCGTATAGGGTTTTGTTCCTTAAGTTTTACGTTCCGAGTTTGTTTTCCCGACAGACAAATATAAAATAAGTTGTCATTGAAAATGCAATCAGAGATCGCGTGCTGTGCACATGTTAATACTAACAATGTTAAATGATCTGGTACTTCAGCTCTTATAAAGGTGAGATACTGTGGTGAGAAACGGCCAATATGATAGTGTGAGGTTTGATCGTCTTATGATGATCTGTGTAGTCAACAATTAACTATATCGTATTGAAGCCCCGGTTGTGGTACGCAGTTTACATCAGTATCCTCTCTTGTCCTTGGTAACCTTTGAGTTGTATAAGGACGTAGAAAACAAAAACTCAAAATGAGAACTTCACAAATTAGTTTCTTTAACAAAGAAATTCAAGTAATTAAAAAAAAACTTTTTACATTAGAGATAATGTAAAAAAGCCATAAAAACTACAGAGAAAGTGAAAATTTAAAATTATTGACATTAGAAACAAACTTTCTCCTTGTTTCATATTTTCTTTCACAGTCTTTCGGGTATACAGCTATGATTTTTTCCCTCGCTCCTTGTATAGTTTTCCATTTTTCTTGCTTCTATGAAAAATGTTTCGCTTCTTCTAATGCTAATGCAAACGTGGAGAGGAGTTGTTTTGGAAGTGGCCTCCCTGCTGAGTCCAAGAGAGCGAGTTTATGCAAAGAGTATGTCGAGCGTCAGTATTTTTCCCTTCCTTTTGCTCATTCAATGGAAGCACTCAGGAGGTGCATTATGGCAGAAATGTCCCAAGTATCACCAGAGCCTTTACAGGAAATTCTTGTATATTCGCTCACTCAACTCTCACTCATTCCCGCACAAACACAAACACTCCCACGCTCAGTAAGAGATGAACACTTATAGAAGGGAGAAAGGGATGGTGATGCTGAGTTTTTTAAAAAAGAAAACAAGCTGTCAGCAACATTTGTCACCGCTGGTCCATTACCCTGCTTTTGCGAAATTCAGAAACATTTATCCAAGGCCAGTTTCGAATTTTATGTCAGTGTTCTTCTATTCGGTCTCCTCTTACTGGTTTCTCATAAGTAAACTTATTATGGTTCTTTTTTATGTACTGACCATATTTTCATTCGTTAAATTTGAATAAAAGATCTCTTGTTCAATTTCCCCAAGAGTTTCTCTATTCGTGTAAGTGTTTTTATATAGATAAACTTGCCCCTTCAAAGATTTCCAACTGACCGATATGTAACATAGCAGCACGTTTTTATGATCAGAGAAAAGGCATAGAGAAACACAATGAGCATAGAAGTGAGAGGAGATGAGGTAGTAAGAGATTGAAATAAGCATGCATAGATAGTGTGCGAGTGTTCATGGATCTGCGAGTAGCGTGTCTACAAAATCATGAATATTCTCAGTTGCCTGCCACCTCTATTTCAAAACCATGCTTTCCTACTTATTCCTTGTTCTCAGAGGATCCCATTGGAAAATACTGCTTTAAACGGTTATGATGAACATAAACATTTTTACTAATAATTAAAGTTATTTCTTCCAATTCGTAACAAATGTTTGAATGTAGATATTAAAAGTTCAACGAACACTTTTTTTAAAGGGGGTAACAGTTTAGTATTTGGTTATTTAGTAATTTTTACAGAAATAAACTTATCGGCCAATGCATTATAACCATCTATCTAATATCTGATATGCCCACCTTAGATTCGAAGGACAGCAGCAATACTGTTTCGCCTGGAAACATTAAGGCCTTCGCAAGTAAGTACAGATATGGCCCGCCACATCCGCACACACAAGTCACTTAATTGTTGTAAATTCATTGGAAAGTGTGATGAGTTTAGATCAGACGTTCAATAATATCTCAAAAGTGTTCAATTGGGGTAAGATTAGGTAGGTCTGGGGGCTATTGCAGCAATTAGAATTCACCACTGTGATTCTCGAAGCACTGCAGCACAACGTTAGTTTTCTGAGAAGGAGCATTGTCGTGCTGAGAGATGCCATTAACAGCTGGAAATATGACCTACATGAATGAATATACAAGATTAAATATTACCTGCCGACAAGAATAGTTATTGATGGTGTTCTTCATACGCACTACCGAGCTTATGGATGGCCATGTGAAGGTTCACAGAATCGCAATGATGCCACTATCAGCCTGTCGTTGTCCTCCTGTGCACTTCCGAGCATCTGTTCCCTTTAAGACGACGGATTTTGAGTTTATAAATGTGACGAAGGCAGTGTCGTGATTTATCAAACAACGCAATGTTATGCCATTGCTCGTTGGCATAATGATGATGCGCAAATGCCTATTCCAGTCATAATCCAGACAAGATGCAGTTAACATTGCTACACGTATGGGATATTGGCTGTGTACTCAGACATATTTTTACTTATTCTGTTGTTAATTGTGAACATTTCGCATCTTTTCCTGATTACCAACCTCGACAGCCAACGACGTCCGACATGTTTCTAAGGTGTGATCGCCCCAATTCTTGTGGTTTTGTGTTGGTTTCGTCAGTCCCTTCTGATCATTAGAAGATAATAACCATGGCAACTGTTGAACACCCAATAAATTGCACTATTTCCGAGATGCTCGTTGCCATCTGTCTGCTGTCTTAAGCTGGCCACAATCAAAATATGATAAAAATCGCCTACTTTCCCCATTCTAGCTACAAGCATTACACTGATCGAGTGAAATTCCTGTCACCGTGTGGCTAGCGGTTCCACTGTGTTCCGTGCATTTTTACGTCAGTCTAACAACTTCATTCAAAAAGTATTTTGTCATAGTGTTTTGGCTGGTGAGTGTATGCTTGAATTATTTTTGTTTTATTAATGAAATGATTGTTACAGTAAATATAATGTTGTATTACGTTGTATTGAATAATAAATACTAAATAATTACTGAATCTAGTATTAGTATTAGACACCTTCTAAAATATTATATGAATAAGCTTTTCAGCACGTTTGTCTGTCCTTCTATTTGTCTGGCGAAGGGGAGCATAGCACAGCAAATAAAGGTCAGTGGGAGTGAGAAATAGTTTTTG
Organism: Thermobia domestica; assembly: GCF_964235325.1. Lineage (NCBI taxonomy): Eukaryota > Metazoa > Arthropoda > Insecta > Zygentoma > Lepismatidae > Thermobia > Thermobia domestica. The sequence goes on from NC_137458.1 coordinate 62,511,690, forward strand.
ACGTATATTCAATGCTCCTTTATCTCTACCACTTCCGGCTTCAGTACTGGATACGTACATGAAAAGAACAAAATTCAATCTTTGTTTAACGTCCTATAATCATGACTTTTAGGCTAATGAGATTGGAAGATTACCGGAAGGTAATGATTATGAAAAAAATAATTGGTCTCTTCATTAACTTTATTCTATTGTCTTGCATCCAATCAAAGAGGGACACAGAAAATTCGAGGATAGTTAAAAAAACACGCTTTTCCTTGAGACTCGAACCGCGATGGATTGCACCTTGCCATCCGAAACTGCTTATCTATTGCTACCGACAACCACTGTTCCATCATCCCATATATTTCTTAATTTTTAAACGCTGTAAACCCTTTTGCCGCTTCAAGCATAAAACATCAGGGTGTAACACAAAGCAAATTTATTATCCAACAATCAGATGTGCCATTCACTACAGTTTGAAACATCTGGAAATGATAGAAGAATTATTTAAAAATAATATATCTTCTCAGAAGAAGAATTGATTCTCGCCTCATGAAATATGAGATATGTGAAGCCGAATGAGTCATTTTACTCCTAGATACGGCAATACGAGTATATTAAGTGCACATGATACCTTTGATGTCAATTTTATGACGAATTTCCAAGGATGTTATAAAATAGAGGATCTACCTATATGTATCTTCATCGTATTAAATTAATAAAACCGAAAAACAACCTAGCATCGGCAAGTCTGATTGGCTACTCTCGTTTTCGCCATCGTCTGATTGGCTACTTTCGTTTCCGCCATGATTGTTGGCTCAAAACATTGCGATTTTATTGGACGGAGTGGGCATTGTAGGGGTGGTGAGAATGTGACGTATGGCTTCAAGATTTTGTTATAACCTCTTCTGAATATTAATTATGTAAATTTAATTATGTAAATTTAATTGTTAAGGGCAAATCCTCTATTTTATAAGATCCTTGCGAATTTCCAATAACATATTGTGTGCTGAACTGGTTTGTGGTGATGAGAATCTAAAATAAACACTTAAATGATGGTTTCAAACTCTCGATATAGCACTTCTTTCCAAACTTGAATTACATGTAAGCGGAAAGAAATGTTATGAAAGAAAGATAATCATACGTTCAACTGGTGTTTGGTATCAAACCGGAAGGAAACTGCAAGAACAATTTAGTCGAAGAGGTATAAAACCTGCTGGACAAGCCACGTAAGGACCTACCCGTACCTATCAGTGGTGCAGACTGAAAACTTTCTTTCCACCGTGAATATTAAGGTATCATAGTGGATATTTCTTGTATTACAGATGATCAGAATGTAGTAAGGTAGAGAATATTGGATTTCTTATCAACGGAAAAAATAAAAGATTCATAATATCCATAGTGAAGTAGCTAAACTTCTTGCCAGTCTATCTTAGAAATACAAATTACAGGTAGTTTAAAGATTTGCTTCCACAGTAAGCCATTGAGAAGAGAATGTCAAGAATTATCTGAACGAATTAGAGGGTTTAATAACAGAAATAACAATTAGAGGCCAGAATGGAAATAGAGGAGCCAAACCAAAATTCAAAAAATAACTTTGGATATGGCAAACGAGACCAACATGAAATGCACGTGCAGAACTCGTTGAAACCGAGGAGATGTTATTTATGAATTCAGATAAAAACTAAAGTAGTTCATACACATGCTTCCACAATATGGTATTCAGAAGAGAAAGTAAAGAATTATATGAAGAAATTAAAGGATTTAATAGCAGAGAGAGCAATTACCATAGGCTAGAGTCGGACTACAAGAGCCAAGCAAAAATTCAGAAAATAACTTCGGATACGGCAAACGAGACCAACATGAAACACACTTGTAGAATTCATTGAAATCGTGGGAGATGTTATTTATCAATTCAGATATAAACTACAAGTGGTTTATACATATGCTCCTACGGTAAGCCATCTAGAAGAGAAGGCAAAGACATATGTAGAAATTAGAGGGTTTAATAACAGAGAGGGTAATTATGTAAATATTACCATAGGCAAGAGTCGATCTACAAGAACCAAGCCAAAATTAAAAAGATAACTTTAGATGCGGCAAGCGAGACTACTATGAAAAGTACTTATATAATTTCTTGAAACCGAGGAGATGCTATTTATGAATTAAGCTTCGAGAAAAAAGCTACACAGAAAATGGGTATAGGCAGAACAAAGGAAATCGGCCATACCATATCAAACAGAAGGCATGTAATAGAAGACTGCAATGTTCTGAACAGGTTTAAGGCAGACAGTGGCTGCCGAATGAACAGAAAGCTCAAACTGGGAATAAAATAACTTATTTGACGACAGAAATGCGAGGAGAGATTCTTCAAGAGTAGTATTTCAACTGGAACTGAGAAATTGATTTGTTATGCTCGAAAAGGGAACACATATTACGGAAACCAACAAGAATATATCAGAAATTCTGATGGACATAGCTACGAAATTAAGGAGTACTACAACGAAGAAGAAAATAAAGGGAATACTGGAAAACTCGCCACCTGCTGAAGAAAAAACGGAGAAATGAAGATTAACAGTGACAACTCGATATCTGGAACAGAATATGTGGAACTTTGTAAGACGAATACAGATTAGGAAAATTCAGCTATAGCCTCGTAATGGAAACAACTGAAAACTGCATTTATCTTAAGAAGCAAAGCTTAAAGAGTGGACGAAAGCAGACCATAGCCCTAACAAAAGAAGATGGCAACAACTAACAATAAAAAAAAAATGCGAAATAGATTGAACAGTTCTATATCTTTATATTCAAGCGATAAATGATAATAAACAGAAAGAGAATGAAAATAAAGATGTAAGTGAAAAAGTGGCATTCCTTATAATGGAAGAGAAGATTGAAGGAACATGAAACGAGGGGAAGCACCATAAGAAGATAGAATTACATTAACATATTAAAGAGGGATACTGAAGAAGTGGAAAATGTCTTTACGGAATATTATAAACGTCTACGAAATGATATCGAATTCCCGAAATGTGAAAATCTGACACAATCATATTACTGCATAAGAAAGGACGAAAGAAAGAAAATGCTAAAGTTGGCTGTGGATAAGAGTTTTAAAGACCTTTATGTACCAGCGAAATGATAATGGTTCATTACACATATTAGATATACTATTTTTTACTGCTCAGGTAAAGGTAAAATGAGAATCGAGCACGTTTACACTTTCAAATGTAGTTCAAACCACTACCGATTTTTTTTCTGAGTCCCATAAAGGAGTAGCTCTAATGAAAATCGAATTCCATACAATTTGAAATTACTTGTTGATTGTACACTATTCCAAATTTAAAGAAAATCGATCAGTTAGAAAGTACGTTATTTTCTATTTAAAATAATACACAGGAATTCTAATATTTTTATCCGATATTTTGGAAAGTTTAAAAGTAAGAGAAATAAAAATGAGAAACAATATTGGTGAACACTTTTCAGATATTTCTTTAAGCTTCACTCTGCAAATATACATAAATGCAGTGGATAAAGAAAGAAAGAAAAAAAGAATGGAAAGAAAAAAGTGGTTCAACCGTTTTTTTTTTTTCTGGTCATCTACCTGTTAGCTTATTGGGATATCACAAGAATAGAAAATATTACTTTTGGTTTATATTAATGGAGAAGGCAACGGAGAAAATTTGAGAAATATGTCATTTCAACTTATTTTCAGTGAATTGCAGTTTCTTAAGCTAACCGTTATAGCTTAATATGTACTTTGATGATAAAACGTGAAGATAGTTACTTTAGCCGAAAGGCTCTTTTCGATTTCCCCCCTTATGCTAGACGCGAAAAGATACAGAACGTTAGACTTAGGAAGTGGGGGGGGGGAGAGAACAGGCTCAATAGTTCATGTTTATTGTAATTTTTCCCCTTTTCATGGAAACGGCCGAAGAGAGGGGGGGTTTTCAGCAGAGTAAAAAGAAAGAGTAAAGAAATGTTCGAAAAACCAGTTTCCGGAAGCTTCCTTAAGCCGGCTTAGAAGCGAGGATGCTGTTTGCATAATTCAGAGGCTCCTCATTGGGCAGACTTTGATTTGTTGGTTCAGTTCCAACCCTTCGTGGATTTATGCAACGAGGTCACGACGAAAGGGTCGGTTTCACAAAGGACGGGATGGGGAGGTGGAGCGGGGCAGGAAAAACAACCCTTATTCTTACGAGATAATATGCGAAAAAGTAGTACACAACTTTAAAAATATATATTTTTAAGAACACATGCAAGTTTTTCTTTTTTAATTTTAGCAACATTTTAAATTACATACTCAATCTCTAGATGAGAAAGAGTTACACAATTAATACCTATAATTACTTTAATCAATTGATTGTTGTTTAAGATATGTTTCCTTAACTGAAGCTGTGTGGGACGATACCAACTGCTTAAAGTGGGATGCTAACAGTTATTACCCGGGATTGCACCCAAGGTAAACATTTCCCACCTGGAACAAAAATGAAATGAAAAATTTCAGCTTAACGTCCCACGACTATACCCTTTAGGTTAAGAGAGACGGATGGTAAAGGCGAGTGAACGATAGTGTGCGAATTAGTGGAATGAGAAAGTCGTAGGAAACGGGAGTACCCCGGACAAATCCCACAGACACAATGTTGTCCACCACAAACTTACTTGAGCTGGAATCGAACCAGGGACCCCAAGCACCAGATATAAGCGCTGTACCACTGAGCCAGTGCCCCCCGGAACCGAAATCAGAACCTGCAAACTAAAATAATGCGCGTTAGCTACTTATCCAAAGAGAAACAGATAATTAATTTGCTTTTAACTATGCTTGATTATTATTACTTTTTTCCTTACATCAAGGTCTCTTCCTCACGCAAGAAAACCCTGGGTGCGTGAAATATGTGGATGTTTAAGTAGATCTTGTTTTAAATTTTATTCTAGTATTTGGTAAATAAGAATACCATACTGTTTTATTGTAACATGGGATTAATCTTGAATTGACGATAACTTCAAATACAAGAATTGGCCTTGGTGAAAAGACTACCAATCCCGCAGAGAGTGATCAAATTGGAAAAAGATTACCACCAGTATTACGCTCGTATGCACATACTTGTGTGTATAAGCAATTTTTAGTAATCTCTTCTATCTATACTAGTAGTAAAGGAACTATACATACGTAAAGAACCACACTAATATTCTGTATTTTAAAACAACGTATGTGCCTGTAATGAGATATTTAGGGGCCACGGTGGCTGAATGGTAGAACGTTCACCTCGGGTGCAAGGGGTCCCGGGTTCAATTCTAGCTCTCGCCAAGTGCACTTTGTGGTGGAAAAACACTGCGTGCTTGTGTTTCCTCGGGGTTCTCCCGTTTCATCCCACTTTCTTCGTTCCACCATTTCACTCATTTCTCATAATCACCGTCTCCTTTAGCCTAGCCGGCTTAAACGTGGGACGTAAAGCTCAAAGATTTCATTTCATTTCATTTAATGAGACTTTTTCATAGAAAGGAGTCGTTCATAACCACCAAATTTTGAATACAAATAGATCTAATGATGTACGAATCCTTTTTCTTTTATTTTCGATTCGAGAGAAGATTGGAAGGGTCACTCTTTTTGGAGGTTGCAAAAGTTAATTAGTAGGCTGAATTTGAGTTTAGCGCCCCTTTCAGAAGTCAGGCAGGCACGTAGCCAAGGGGGGGGTCCGGGGGTCCGGACCCCCCCCCCCCCCTTCGAGACTCGAAATGAAAAAAAATTAAGGAAGGATAAAATGAAATGAAATGAGAAAAAGAAGAATCGGCGTTAAAAATTTAAAAAAAACTACAGAAAGCTTTTGGTTACTCTTTCTTACTTGTAATACATGGTGGCGAGGTGAGTGGGATATCCTGGAAGAGTCAGGGAATTTGAAATTTCCGGAAGTTACGCAATTCTTAGAATTTATGCTACTAGTCAGGGAGATTTCAAGCTTCTGAAAACATAATGCCGGTTGTGTAACAGCGTGGACATTTTTTATCATAATTTTTCGTTATCGCATCCTTGCAGTATCAAACATGTTATTTCAAAAACAATTTTCTACTACTCCTTTAACCTATTATTTGGAACAGACAGAATTTGAAGGAATAATAAAAAGAAAAATTTATGTGAAAAGAAAGATCGGTTAACGTTTGATTCAACAGAGAAAGGAACCCAGATATTGTAAAATATTTTACAAGACATTATTGAGTTTGTACACTCATGTCCAAAATTAATGTCGCATGTCTATAAATATATTGTTATAGGAGTAAAATTTGATAACGAATTCACCCGGTATTTCTTATAATGTTAGTATGTGTATAATCGGCAAAGACATGTAGGTGGCAAATTTGGACAAAAGAGCGGTAAATAAGAATAAAATAAAAATAAAACTTTCTTGTGCATTTAGCAACATTTCGTTTTACTCACTCTAATTTTCGTATTTATAATTCTTTTCCTATGAAATTTACCACAAATAGGGTCTATACAATTCCCGATTATACACATGGTATCGTATTAAAAGTACCCTGCAAAATCATTATCAAATTATATTCTTACAAGAAGTCAGTCATAGACATGCGACAATCATTTTGGACATGAGTGTACTTTTTATAATAGTGAATGTGTACTTTTTATAATAGTTGAGGTCGTAATGAAAGGAAAATTGTTATATTTGAATGAAATATTGTAAAATTATTTTCAATACGCTTTTTTTTTTTTTTAAATACTCAAGATTTCTTCGTAGTTTGTTATTAAAATACCAACAATTCCTTCAAACCAACATATGTTGATAGTAAAGTAGTTTAGATTGATTGGGCCTTCAGTGTTTCATGTCACGTCTCATCCCCCTCTCCCCGATACGAAATCATGGCTAAACGAACCAGTATATGTTCCAGTAAAATAGTTTAGAATGATGAAGCCCCTGGTGTGAAGGCCACAGTATTTTATGTCACGGACCCCCCCCCCCTTCACGAAATCCTGGCTACGTGCCTGAGTCAGGCAATATGAGATGTGGAGATACAGCTTAACGTAGGGGTCGAACCATATGAGTACCCACCAGAAGTCGAACTTGGATCTTCTTGGAGGTTCAAAAAGTATAGACTATCTCAGAAGCCCTTCAAGTTAGACAACCCATCAGAGCCATAGCTACAGCGGGCGAGTGGACTGTTGCCCCGAGCGCTGATAGCAAGAGGAAGCCGAACGAGCAAGGAGAAAGAAAAAGTGTTGGAAAAGAATATAGTCAAACTATAATTGGATTTTAAATACAAACATTTAACACATTCTTCAGCTCCATTGACCAATATTGAAAAATTCGAAAAGAAGGCTCCTTTTGAATTTCCGTTACAATCCACAAAATATTTTTACCGTAAAATAATTGAAATTAAAATGCTATTTGTGTGGTCATATACAGAATAAAATTTCAAAAGTTGGAAATTAATGTTGTCACCCATATCGATCATTTTAAAAGCTCATAGTTTCTAAAGTGTTGTAATTTCATTTCTTATCGATAGTATGAAACGTTGTAAATAGTTGTAAATTTCCATATCTGTTCTCAAAGTAGATTTGTATAACAGACAAAGATAGTTTTGTCAAGTTTAACGAAAAGCTCAAAATAAGCCTCTTGAAAACAGTTCTTGTTTGTAAAAGAATACATAATCATCGCTTTTGGCTGTTGTAATGGTCTGCCCAAGAAGTTTAGTAAAAATTCAGCATAGCACAACAGTACAAAAGTCCTTTTTCTTATATGTATACATCAACCTTTTTTATCATAATAAATTCATCTTTTTTCATTTATTTGTCTCTAGCACGAATTGTAATAAAATAGGAGACATTACGAGTACACACGATTGGTCAGTAAGGCGCACTTTATTGTGCTATCAGATCTGGGTTTATTTTAAAATTTTACTACCAGTATACTTACTGACATCTTAGTTATCCACTGGTATACTATACTGGTTCGCATCGGCCCAATTTGGTAAGTTCCCACAAATAAAGTAATATATGAATACCATATTTTAAAAAATGAAAATTCATACTACACTGAAGAAGTGCATATTAGTTTAGCATCCTTTTCAACAGCAAGGCTATTTAAAACCTGGCACTACAGCTTAACGTGGGATCCAAATCACACTAGTTTCTGTCAGGAATCGAAAGAGTTTGTTCCACGCCAATGGCTCGTACGCTAACTATAAAGCCACGATGAAACTCCTAATAATTCCTTAACAATTAGAGCCTTCAGAATACTCATGCAAATACGGTATATATCAATATAATAATAATTCGGAAAATTTCCGAAACAATATCCAGTTTTTGATAATTTCTTGCGCTATTGGTCAGTCACAGGGTAATGATAGGTAAAGTATAACCATTCAGAAGAAATATGCTTTTCCAGTGGTGAAACAACTATTCATAACGATCAATAAGAACACAATCTGAAACATAGATACAACAAATTTGTGAACTTTCTCTCTTTGTAACATACTGAAATCTCGGACATAGGCTATTTTGTTATGATAGGAAACAGATTTTCAAAGTAACATATTTTCCTTATACAAAAATAAATGACTCTAGATTCTTAAAGAAACATATACCATATTTCCAAGAAACACAGAAGAATGGAAAACAAAAACAGCAAGTATTGTCGTAGCAAGATTGATGGCTATTTTGTTTTTCTTTCTTTCTATTTTTTAATATAATCGCAAAAATGAAAATACCGGATAAATATTTCAGTCAAAACTTCATCCTAATCCTTTAACTCTTGTTCTATTGTTTTTCTTTCTCTCCTTTTTCTTTCTTTCGTCCTAGTCCTTTTTTCTATTTTTCGCTTTGGTGTTTGGTTGGTTGGAGAATATGGGGTTGGGGCATGACAGTGATATATGACGTCACACTTTGTAGTCATGGTGGCGGATTCCTTATTCACAATTTTCCAGAAGAAGCCTTACTGGCCGTGTGATTTATGTGTTCAGACGGTAAGGTACCTACACAACTCCCCCGCCCCTCAATCCGTTTAGTTTTCGACTGAAAATGAAATCAGAACTCAGGGTGAAGTAAAATAAAAAAAAGGTAACAATTGAATAGCGTCCAGCGAACTGGTGAATAACATATAACCTTCTGTTTGTTAACCAAAAAAATGAAAGAAACGTATTGAAGTTGAGTATGTGCCATTTTAATTATACCTAGATGATTGCGCTACTGACTGATGGATGTTTTTATATGTATTCATTTATTATAACTGTCTGAATCTTACATGGTTTCGCGAGTGGTCATATCCTATAAGCAGCTGGATTTTAAACTGATTTCATAGGGTTTCCAAAGAAAATCTGGCCCAGTGACCCATTCGTAGTTGGCGCAACACTCAAAGACATTGCAATATTATACAGTAACTACACTAATCCTTAAATTACGTCACTAACGTGTTCCATAAACGTTTACTCAATTTGAATTTTACGTAAGTCGAACACTGATACTTCATACAGCAACATTTTTACATATAAACGAGTATATTGTTATTTTTATTTATTTATTTACTACATCTAACCAATACATGGTATTTGGAGGGTCCAGTTCACATGTATCATACATAGTATTTACGTGAGATTATAAAACAAACATAATATGATTTACATAAGTGATCATATATATGGATAAAATATTTTACATTGTTATACACATATTTCTAGATATTCTTTGACACTATAAAATTCTTCCTCTATATATTAGATACGTTTTTAAGTTTTGTTTAAATTTATTTTTCTCCATTTATGTGATTGAGCAAAGCATTGGACATTTTATTTGTCATATGTCTGGGGTCCTGTTGTACCAGTGATAATCTAGTAAAATAAAACTTTTCGTTTAGATCTCTGGTATATAATGATATTTCGCTTCATCTTCATTTTGCGTTAGATTGAAAACGGATGCTTCATATACAGTGTTTCTTTCAGAAACTATGTTCCGGGGGCGTACACTTCGTATTTCGGAGGACACTGCTGGTACTATTCCATTTTTTATTATATTATAGGGGTATTACATTGGTCTATTTCGGGGCGGGGGGCACTCTCAGAGCTCCGGGAGCAGTGCCCCTCCTATGGAAGAAACACTGTTCAAATACATAAATAGATGGAACTGTTAATATCTTTAACCTTTTAAAATACGATTTGCAGCTTGTAGTGTATTGTAAGTTTTCAATGGTACGAATGACCTGTTTTTGTTTTAATAGATATAGATTTACTTTCAGTTGCGTTACCCCAGAATAGGATGCCATATTTTATAATAAGGTACATGGTCCCATAGTAGATTTGTACTAAGCCTTTTAGAATTGAAGGGTCTTTTAGCACTCTTAGAGTATATAGTCTCGGATTTAGTTTATGTATAGTTGCTTCAATATGAGTACTCCATCTGAAGTGCTCACCTATTATAATACCTAAAAATTTTGTTTCGTTGACTAGTTGTATGGATGGGTCGTTTAGATTTATTGTGGATTTATTGATATTTTATAATATTTCAAAAATATAGGCTAAAAGTATAAAAAATTTTTAATATAAATATGCTATTTTTATAATATTTCATACAATAAAGTATATTGTGTATGTTGTTGCATCGTGCAATAGATGTCAAAGTCTAAGCATGTTCAAACGTGTTGGTAGTTCTAATTTTCGAGATTAATTAAATAACGTTGAACTGACCTAAGTTATGTATTACGTAAGTTAGGGAACACATACACAGATCTACCAACTCTCTCGCATTTCGAAGTTCACTCCCGCTCTCCCGCAACGAAGTAGCAAACTCCCGCATAGTCGAAATGGGGAAAGGGGAAAGTAACCGCTTAACATACTTTTTCTTTTAAAAAAATACCGTAAAATTTCACCTAATTTATTTTTCGGCTGAAATAAAGTATACATTGATCTACAATAATAGTGAGTACCTGTTCCCCATCCATAGGCACCTGTTCTCCATTATTAGATAATTTTATGTTGGTCACTCACAGTAGAAACTAATGGATCGAATTTAGGGCCGAACTGTGTTTACATGTGTGCGTGTGTGTGTGAGAGAGAGAGAGAAAGAAAGAAAGAGAGTGAGTGAGAGACAGTCTATCCGTCCTCCGACGTCTGCTACTATTATAGTTTATAATTCGAGGAAGTCTTCCGCCTAAAATTCCTCCCAGGTTGGCAGGTCTGCATACAATTTACGGTAGCCTTTTCCAAGAGGTATGTCACGAAAATTTTAAACCAAAAATTAAATTTTACATCATCCATAAGGCTAAATTTTATGATATTTTGTTTTTATCATGAAACCTTTAATATCACATAGGCTAAAACGTAGCGAGCCTTTCGTGCACGAGTTGGCGTTAACGTCTTAAATCTCAAGATATGTGAGACGGAGCGTATCGAGCTTAACGTCATTTGACAGTTAAAATTAGGAGATGCGCGAAAGTTTCGGAATTCTTATATTCAGACCTAAGGTTTTGCCGCTGTTAAGATCAGTGAACTTTCATCAAAACTGCTGCATTTTACAATTTTAGTTCGATAAAGGCGCAAATACTGTGCACTCTCGTGAAGAAATTTGTGATATTTCTGGCAAGATACGTTATCAGAAGCAACAGCCAAACGATGGTTTAGTCACTTTTATTCTAAAAATTTCGATGTTTAAGATGCGACCGATGTCCAAGATGCGTAGTGGGCGACCGATCACAGAAAAAAAAATGAACGACATTCTGGAAATATCGTGTAAAACCGATATGTAAGCATTCACGTCATCACTATGACCTTAACATGTATCACAAAGCAGTGCTAAACCGTTTAGAGAAAACTGGTTACAAGGAGAAGTTGATGTTTTGGTGCCACATGATCTAACTCAAAAATATTTGCTCGATCGAATTTCTATCTGCGAATCTCCACTGAAACTTAATGAACTCGAGTTATTTTTAGAACGATTGATCACAAGTGATGCAAAGTGAATATTTTACTACAACAATGTACTAAAAGAACCATGTTCGAAGTGAAAAAAAGTAGCCCACACGAACACCTAGGAAGGTTATGCTGTGCATTTTGTGAGTTTATGCTGAAATACTGTATTTGTTTCGTGTTTACACCTCATTTTTAGTCTTTTTCCGGTTATCCGCGAATTTCGCTCTCCGCGGTGCCCTTGCTACCCAATCTCGCGGATTATCATGGGTTTACTGTAATTACATGTTTGAGAGGCGACTACATTGATTTCTCTTTTTCTGTTACTAAGATCAAATAAAGAACTATGGCCGAATAATATCCCAGTCATTAAAGTTTTCCATTAAAGAGGTTGTGAATCGTCTCAATGCAAAAGACGTTCCTCTACCTCCCCCAAATTCGTCTATTAAATTGAATAACATCCCAAGTGTTATTCTCTTCAGTTGAAATTACGAGTATCTTGTATTAAAAATAAGATTTTAATTTGGACTTAGAGTGTAATATAACTCAAGTGGATAGCCCTTGGAGCATAGATCCCGATATAAAAATAAACTAAAACTACGGGGGGAAAAGCGGACTTTAAATGGCTTGCAACGTTTTTTTTTTTTTTTTTTTTTTTTTTAACTTAGGTCCTTAATTGTGAAGTACCTGGTATAACCAAACTTAAGTGCAATCCAGAATTAAGTATTCCAGACTTTAGATCATTGCAAAACTGCCAGTAAATTACGGCCCTAAATAGTAAGATTTGAACACCGACTTTGCGGATTTTGTGTAAACTTATACAAATACGAAGTATTTAAAATCAATTTTCTCAGATCATGAATTTTGCAGTTCGGCATCTAGAAAGCACTGTCGGCATGTAAGAAATAATCGATTACGTAGTTCTGGAATTTTGTTTCATAATTAAGATTCTACAAACGTATGCCAATTCTGTTACTAAACAGTATCATCATCATCATCGGTATTCTGCCACTATTGGCAGGTCACTTATCTCAACTGAAAAGCTTCCATGCTCCACGGTCTTCCGCTAATCCTTTCGTCCTCACTATGATTTTTCTGTTTTGATATTATCCATTAATTGTAGCCTCCTTCATCCCCTCCCTTTTTTCATTCCACCATACCCTGTAGCACGTTCGTCATGATACAGTTCCTTCTTAGCCAATGCCCCAACTAGTTTCTCTTTCTCTTCTCAATAAGATCTAAAATTATTCTTCTCCCCCACCATTTCTAACACTTCATTCGTTTTCCCTTCGACCCAACAAATTGTCTCCATTTTTCTCCACACCAACATTTCGAAACCTTCCAGTCGTTTTTCACCGTTCTTACGTAATGTCCATGTTTCTGCCCCATACAGCACAATACTCCATACAAATCATGTTATGAGTCTTTTTCTCAACTCTTTTTCCAAGGATCAACGAAACAAACTTTTCTTCCTTCTAAATTAAACAGTATGAAAATCAAAATTATCTTGCCGATAATCCGAGAATATAACCCAATCCAAACAGTGTTATATTAACTAACTAACATAGAGCTCATAAGTCATAAAAGCTACGTATGATACTGGTAACAGACAGTCGAAATAATCCTTCAACGCTCTTGAAGATATAGAATGAGGGCTAAGAATGCGCCGTAGGAAAGCTTATAATACGTGGTGGCAGTTTCATTAAGTATTACCAATTTTGTTTCGGCTCCATGTAGTAGTAATTGCGTGACCTGACCTAACTCTTAATAATTTAATTTTGAGGCCACATGGACCATAGTGAATGAATCAGGGATGCTTTGGCCCGGGATTGCGTCACCTATTGAAATTTTGCTTATGCTTATTCAGGGGCCATGCACGTTGGTGTAAATGAGTCAGAGGTACCTTGGCCCTGCTATGACGTCATAGAATTGAGAGTATTGGATCAGAGGTCATGATGATTCTTTAAAATTACTAAAAATATGGTCTTGATGATTCATTACGTTATGAAATAGTACAGGTTTACGAATGCTTTCGTTCCCTTTTATAGCATAAAATTTGGAGTTTGTTATATCTTTGATGAGATGGACTAACACGGGTGCAAATGAAATCTTTAGTTTTACGTCCCACGCTTATGCAGTTTAGGCTAAAGGAGACGGTGACGATAAGAAATGAATGAAAGTGTGGGAGAAAATTGGAGCATAATGTTGTCCACCACAAAACTATTTCGTGGAGTTTGAACCAGGGACCACATACAGCAGAAGTGAACGCTGTACCATTGAGCCACCGCACCTCTACCGGTATGAATAAATTAGAGGTAGTTGGTTCGAGCTAATATGTTCGCTTGACGTCACTGAACTGGGATTTTTAGCTTGGAGCTTATGATGGCTTGTTTCGTTCCCTTTCATGGGTATAAAATTACCAAAACAAGGTTTGATCTCTTTCTTGATGACCTATTACATTATGAATTAGTAGACCCCAGTAATAGTATAAATTAGTATTAGTATTAATATGAAACTCGAAAACTTTGGAGTTCCTTTGTGGCTAACCGGTTAGCGTATGCGCCTTTAACGTGGGAGACCAGAGTTCGATTCCCGGAAGGAGCTCATGCGGTTCGGATTTCGCGTTAATTAGTAGGTTCTATTTTTGCTGCTGAACTTTGGGAGGAATACTTGATTTTTGGTTGTTATCCCTTTGATGAGATGAACTAACACTGGTGCAAATGAAATCTTTAGTTTTACGTCCCACGATTAGGCTAAAGGAGACGGTGACGATAAGAAATGAATAAAAGTATGGGAGAAAATTGGAGCATAATGTTGCCCACCACAAAATTACTTTGAACCAGGGACCTCATACAGCAGAGGTGAACGCTCTACCACTGAGCCACCACGTCCCTTATTGGTGCGAATGAAGTAGAGGTATTTGGTTTGAGCTAATGTGTTTGTTTGACGTCGGGCTGACCCTATTTCACTTTTGGGACTCCACATGGACCATAGTGAATGAGTTAGAGATGCTTTGGTTTGGGATTGCATTACCTATTGTAATTTTGCTTATGTTTACTCAGGGGGCAGGGATCACTCAGGACACATAAGATCACATTGATTTACATCAGGAGTTGGGGGGAGGGGAGTATCGGACCTCGTTCCCTTTGATGATTATCGATTTTGGAGCCTTATTACGTTATATGGAGGCGTATTTAAAATTATTTCCTTAAATTTGATAAGTACTTTGTGATCCACTTTGTTCCGTTTCAGGGGTGAACATGGATACCTTGCAATCGTACCGAGTTCGATTCTTGGTGCTAGTTTAGGAAATGTTGAATTTAACGTCCCCAGCGAAAACGATGGTGATGAGAAATGATAGGACGAAACAGGAGAAAACATGTTCCCTTTTAGAGGTACAAAATTGCCAAAATATAAACGTAAGCAATACGTTGTACCACGTGTTTGGTCTTTTGGCCCAATTTATCCTCTTGGATGAGGCCCTATTACCTTATATAGTTATATGGACGTATACAGGGGTTCATTACCTTTCATAAGATATGGGTATATTTGTGTACCCCTTTAAAATTTGGGTGGAGTACTTTGGCCCACCCCCTTCAAGTTTGGAAATTGCCCAATTTAAACATTTGGTATAATAGTATAGGACCCTAATATATATTATTATATCCCTTTTAGGGGCACAAAATTACCAAATTTTACTACAACCACGTATTTGGTATTTTGGCTCATTTTATCACCTTGGATGAGGTCCTATTACCTTATATAGTTATATGGACGTATACAGATGTCCATTTCCTATTATAAGACATAGGTACATTTGTGCACCCCTTTAAAAATTTGGGAGGAGTACCATGGCCAATCTTTTAAATTTTGGAAATTTTCCAGTTTAAGCATTTACTACTGGACTCTAGTATGTATCATGATAAATTTGGGTGGTTCACTTCGTTCCCTTTTAGGGTACAAAATTGCCAAAATATAAACATAAGCAATATGTTGTACCACGTGTTTGGTTTTTTGATCCAATTTATCCTCTTGGATGAGGACCTATTACCTTATATGGTTATATGATCATGTATAGGGGTTTATTTCCTATCATAAGACATAGGTACATTTGTGCACCCCTTGAAATTTTTTGGGAATGGTACCTTGGCCCACCCCTTAAGTTTTAGAAATTGCCCAATTTAAACATTTGGTATAATAGTACTGGACCCTAATATATATTACTATAAATTTGGGTGGTCCACCTCGTTCCCTTTTAGGGGTCATTTTGTTCCGCTTTAGAAATGAACATGGATACCGTACATGTGTTGCAATCGTCCCGAGTTCGATTCTTGGTGCTAGTTTCAGGAAATGTTGAATTTAACGTCTCCGCAAAACGATGATGATGAGAAGTGATAGGACGAAAACATGAGAAAAACATGAACTTACTTGATTGAGGATTGAAGCAGGGACCTCACACAGTGACAAACGCGGATGGGATGATGTGATTTTGGACCTAATTAGTAACTCTCGTTTCCGTTCATGGATTAAATAAAAAGATGACTCTTTGCTTAAATCTGATTAGTTCATTGTTCGAGCGATTTTTAAACGCTCAGCGTTTGTTGATCAGTAAGCACTTCATTGATGGAAACAATGTTGCCAGATTTTGAAACAATTTCATGGCTGGCCAACGGGTTCATTACATAAACGAACTCAATCGTTCTCAAGACAATATAAATCTTAAACCGTAAACTATGTTACATTACTAAAAGTTATGTCTTACGGCTCGCGAAACGAGTGATCACTTTCAATCTCTGTTAAGATTTTCGAAAAGTTTGAGTTTGATAATTGTAGTTCGAAAATATTTTTAATTCGAAACTTGAGTTTCAAATTTTGATTTTAAAACTTTCTGAGTTCGAAAATATTTTTAATTCGAAACTTGAGTTTCAAATTTTGATTTTAAAACTTTCTGAGTTCGAAAATTTTTAGTGAGAACTTTGAGTTCGAATTTTTTTAGTTCAAAATTTTAGATCGAAAACTTTTTAGTTTGAAATTTTGATTTGCAAGTTTTAAGTTTGAAACTTTCTGAGTTCGAAAAAAAATTGTTTGAAAATTTGGTTCGAAAAGTTTTTAAGTTTTCAAATTCGGTTCGAGTTCGAAAATTTTAAGTTTAAAAAATTTCGTTCCAGAAAGTTTGATTTTATTTTCTAGTTTTAAAAATTTTAGATTTTCAAAATTTGTTTCAAATTTTCATTTGAAATCTTTTAGTTTGAAAATTTTTGTTTGACAATTTTTTGTTTAATTTTTTTTATTTAAAATTTTTTAGTTCGAAAAATTTTTTTTGAAAAGTTTAAATTTTTTTTAGTTTGAAAATTTTTAGTTTTCAAAATTTTTAGTTTTGAAAATTCTTGCACTCAGCGGAACCGATTCGAAAAAGAATCGGAGCAGTTTAGATTTTCAAAATCTGGCAACATTGTTTCCATCAATGAAGTGCTTACTGATCAACAAACGCTGAGCGTTTAAAAATCGCTCGAACAATGAACTAATCAGATTTAAGCAAAGAGTCATCTTTTTATTTAATCCATGAACGGAAACGAGAGTTACTAATTAGGTCCAAAATCACATCATCCCATCCGCGTTTGTCACTAATGTGTGAGGTCCCTGCTTCAATCCTCAATCAAGTAAGTTCATGTTTTTCTCATGTTTTCGTCCAATCACTTCTCATCATCATCGTTTTGCGGAGACGTTAAATTCAACATTTCCTGAAACTAGCACCAAGAATCGAACTCGGGACGATTGCAACACATGTACGGTATCCATGTTCATTTCTAAAGCGGAACAAAATGACCCCTAAAAGGGAACGAGGTGGACCACCCAAATTTATAGTAATATATATTAGGATCCAGTACTATTATACCAAATGTTTAAATTGGGCAATTTCTAAAACTTAAGGGGTGGGCCAAGGTACCATTCCCAAAAAATTTCAAGGGGTGCACAAATGTACCTATGTCTTATGATAGGAAATAAACCCCTATACATGACCATATAACCATATAAGATAATAGGTCCTCATCCAAGAGGATAAATTGGATCAAAAAACAAAACACGTGGTACAATCCGCGGCAAAAAACCTGCAACATGAGGAGTAAGTTTATTGTGAAACTACGCCTAACAGCACAGGGAATGAATATAACTTCTAAGTGGAACGAATCATGCCAGGATAAACCTCGGCCTCCTCCCGTGCATACTTATTTTGGAGCAATAGACTTCGTCATTTCACAATAAACTTATATGCTCATGTTGCAGGTTTTTTGCCGCGGATTGTACAACATATTGCTTATGTTTATATTTTGGCAATTTTGTACCCTAAAAGGGAACGAAGTGAACCACCCAAATTTATCATGATACATACTAGAGTCCAGTAGTAAATGCTTAAACTGGAAAATTTCCAAAATTTAAAAGATTGGCCATGGTACTCCTCCCAAATTTTTAAAGGGGTGCACAAATGTACCTATGTCTTATAATAGGAAATGGACATCTGTATACGTCCGTATAACTATATAAGGTAATAGGACCTCATCCAAGGTGATAAAATGAGCCAAAATACCAAATACGTGGTTGTAGTAAAATTTGGTAATTTTGTGCCCCTAAAAGGGATATAATAATATATATATTAGGGTCCTATACTATTATACCAAATGTTTAAATTGGGCAATTTCCAAACTTGAAGGGGGTGGGCCAAAGTACTCCACCCAAATTTTAAAGGGGTACACAAATATACCCATATCTTATGAAAGGTAATGAACCCCTGTATACGTCCATATAACTATATAAGGTAATAGGGCCTCATCCAAGAGGATAAATTGGGCCAAAAGACCAAACACGTGGTACAACGTATTGCTTACGTTTATATTTTGGCAATTTTGTACCTCTAAAAGGGAACATGTTTTCTCCTGTTTCGTCCTATCATTTCTCATCACCATCGTTTTCGCTGGGGATGTTAAATTCAACATTTCCTAAACTAGCACCAAGAATCGAACTCGGTACGATTGCAAGGTATCCATGTTCACCCCTGAAACGGAACAAAGTGGATCACAAAGTACTTATCAAATTTAAGGAAATAATTTTAAATATGCCTCCATATAACGTAATAAGGCTCCAAAATCGATAATCATCAAAGGGAACGAGGTCCGATACTCCTCTCCCCCCCAACTCCTGATGTAAATCAATGTGATCATACTTTTATTCATTTCTTATCGTCACCGTCTCCTTTAGCCTAATCGTGGGACGTAAAACTAAAGATTTCATTTGCACCAGTGTTAGTTCATCTCATCAAAGGGATAACAACCAAAAATCAAGTATTCCTCCCAAAGTTCAGCAGCAAAAATAGAACCTACTAATTAACGTGAAATCCGAACCGCATGAGCTCCTTCCGGGAATCGAACTCTGGTCTCCCACGTTAAAGGCGCATACGCTAACCGGTTAGCCACAAAGGAACTCCAAAGTTTTCGAGTTTCATATTAATACTAATACTAATTTATACTATTACTGGGGTCTACTAATTCATAATGTAATAGGTCATCAAGAAAGAGATCAAACCTTGTTTTGGTAATTTTATACCCATGAAAGGGAACGAAACAAGCCATCATAAGCTCCAAGCTAAAAATCCCAGTTCAGTGACGTCAAACGAACATATTAGCTCGAACCAACTACCTCTAATTCATTCATACCGGTAGAGGTGCGGTGGCTCAATGGTACAGCGTTCACTTCTGCTGTATGTGGTCCCTGGTTCAAACTCCACGAAATAGTTTTGTGGTGGACAACATTATGCTCCAATTTTCTCCCACACTTTCATTCATTTCTTATCGTCACCGTCTCCTTTAGCCTAAACTGCAAAAACGTGGGACGTAAACTAAAGATTTCATTTGCACCCGTGTTAGTCCATCTCATCAAAGATATAACAAACTCCAAATTTTATGCTATAAAAGGGAACGAAAGCATTCGTAAACCTGTACTATTTCATAACGTAATGAATCATCAAGACCATATTTTTAGTAATTTTAAAGAATCATCATGACCTCTGATCCAATACTCCCAATTCTATGACGTCATAGCAGGGCCAAGGTACCTCTGACTCATTTACACCAACGTGCATGGCCCCTGAATAAGCATAAGCAAAATTTCAATAGGTGACGCAATCCCGGGCCAAAGCATCCCTGATTCATTCACTATGGTCCATGTGGCCCCAAAATTGGATTATTAAGAGTTAGGTCAGGTCACGCAATTACTACTCATGTCAGCCGCAACTATTGATCTGTAACCGAAATGTCGGATTGATATGCAAATGGAATCAATCAGCTTCAGAAATAGTTGGCTCTTTAAAAGAAAAATAGTCTATAGTGGGAATAAAAGAAGAAACCTACAGGTACGTATTGAACAGGTTTTAGGAATGGACAGGAGATATTGTAGAATGACCAACACATCGGGATATTTTCTGTAGAAAAATATAAAATGGTGCCACAACTGAAATGTGATCAAAGAATGGCAATTTTCGGAGTTCGAATATAAAGTTGATTACTTTCATAGATCAAGCTATGAAATTCTATCTATTCATTTGTGGATGATATGCATGAGTTTGGTTTTTATACCAAAACACTTGATCAGGGATCAAATGAAATGGACATAACGGTCGATTGGAATATATTTCAAATAGTACACATGGCGTGACAATTTTATACCAAGATCATTATTGTTGAGGAGTCATGGATGTTCACCTGTGATCCGTTGAAGAAGTACCCAGAATAACAGACAATTCATCTTACCCTGGAAAGAAGTACCTAGTCCAATTCATGAAGAATTGTTTCTGGTTTCCAGATCTTGCCCGGACTACGTTATCCCCTGTTTGCACTCTGAAAATAGAACCTAAATTAACTCGTGTTTCGTAATCATGCATCGACAGTGAGTGAGATGAGTGAGATAGTGAGATGAGAAAGACTTCTAAAGAAGTCCTTTCTCATTTTGGCTTATAATGTTAGGATTGATAGATCTAGTGTGTGTGTCTTTGTCTCTAAAGTTTTTACTTTGATTAGGTAAGTGTTGTTCAAGGTAGTACCGATAACATTTTGACCACTCCTAGTCAATTACAATACACTATGTAGGCAGTCTCAATATGATATGCTCATAATACTGTATCTTCTCATCTATTTTTCTTAGAGCAAACATACTGTAAAATGGGACTGATTCAAATATTTTAAACTAAAAACCAAACTTTTTGTCTCTCCAAAACTATATAGCCATATGATACTGGTAATATATGGTGAACTAAACTACTTGAAACTACATTTATACCTAAGCTGGAGTGGCCTATTACTTCTTGAAATAATTAATTCCCTCCAACTGATTCAACATCACAAATTATGTTAAAGCAGTGATTATATGTGCATTCTTTATTTAATACCTGATTTCTCAATACTGTAAAAAGAAAAAAATGAATATTTCCTATCAGAAACACATAAATTCATTTATGTTTAGATAAAAATTGGCTGAGTTTTTATTTGTCGAAATTTTGCGTCCCTTTCTAACACTTATATTATATTAGAGTTCAGTAGAGTTGATTTTGAGTTTAACGTCTCTTTCAACAGCGAGGTATATGAGACGGGACCTACTGATTAATGTCGAATCCGAACCACATGAGCTCTCGCCGAGAATTTCACCCGGGACTCCCACGCCCAAGACGCGTACACTAACCGCTTAGCCACGAAGGAGCTCTGATACTGTATTAGAGTTGGACCTCCAGTTTAATATGGAATTCGTAGCACCGCATTCAATGCTCTGGCATCGGGAATCAAACCTGGATACAAGTCCACTTAAAGTGAACGGGCTATCTACCTAACCAGAACTGATGCTATGTGTCCAAAGAAAAGAACTTAAGAGTCTTCATCCCGGCGAAATTAAAATACTGCTAATTTTACAGCAGATAATCGAAATGGGGAACAAGAGCGCCCTAGACAATATTATTTTACGTGAGAAACCGTTATCACGACTCACTTATCTGCTTTCGATTTCGAGTCATTTTGAAAATCTGTATTTATTTTCGCGTTTCTAAACAGCTGAAAACGGAAAGCCACTAGGTGACTTGTGATAACGGTACCTCACGCAAAATAATATTGTCTAGGGCGCTCTTGTTCCATATTTTAATTATCTTTTATCTATTTGGAGATATCACATAATTACTGTAAAATTAGCGGTATTTTAATTTCGTCGGGAATAGAGTGTTCTTAACCGTAATGTTGAATACAATAAATCCATTTATAAAGTTGACCATCCTACATTTTTCTACTGAGTCATTGACTTTGCCTAGCTATATTAACTGATGGAATTAGTACTTAGCTTCGGGTAAATAAGCAAGAGTAACCCGTGATCTTGCAAGTCTAGTTCAGACTGACAGTCACCTATCCTGCCACCTTGGTATTGGTTTAATTAGGTGTGAACAGTTATGTTATATATCCAGGCCCGCAACCAGCCACATAGGATTGGAGGGGCCATGAATATGTTAGGGGGGCAAGTCATTAAAATTTCTCTTACAAATATCTAAATTATGATTTTTGTATTAATAATAGTATTTTGTATTGAGGTCTGGAGGGGCCACGGAAAGTTTAGGGGGGCCAGGCCCCCTGGCCTCCTTCTGGTTGCGGGCCTGTATATATCTAAAAATGTATTAAGTGAATCTATTGGGTTTCTTCTCTTTAAGTCCAAGAATGCATCTGAAAAAAAAGGAGCGTTCCTCTATTTTTTCTTTAACTAATATTTTCTCTTTCCTAGACACAACAGTACAGTTGGAGTGTTCCTTTTTTCATTTTCTCCGTTTAATTTTATCTCCGTTGAGAAAGCAGCACCAAAAAGATCTAAGAGCATTTCAAAAACAACCAAGCGGCCGCATGTGGGAGGCATTTCATCTCGAGAGGCTCGGAAGCCATGTTTTGCTCGTTTGGTGGGCCAGCTATATTGCAAAGGGAGGGAGCACAGCTGGTCTTTAATATCGCTAGTCGTGGTGATTTAAGAGTCGCCTAGAAGGCTGCCGCTTAAGGGACATTACATACAGAAAGCGACTAATGGAGACATCTCAATATTTGAGGCGCTTCACGAATGCCATCTGTCGGGATTAATGTCTGGCAACAGGTGCTATATCAAAGCGTACGTACGTACCACACCTATCTTAGCATGTGCACATATATGAAGTGGAATGCACATTTTTACATAAGTGACTGCATAATTCATTTTCTAAAATGAGTTTACATACTACTATTATATTAGGTAACTAAAGGAGAAAAGTCTTACCTGGTTAGAAATCATTGTTGCACTATCGATTGATAATCTCGAAAGTTCATGGACACAAAGAAAGAAGATTGTGTTTAGATCCTTAGCCATACAATGGCAAGTAGTGATCATCTACCTTTCAAATAACTTCTATATTTTATCTTTTCACTTTTTACTTTTTTCTCTAAAAAAGTTTCCCGCTATATTTCCCATGCGTGTATTTGGTAATCAGTAGTTATTCTGAAATGGAATAAAAGGAATTTTCTTAAAAGTTGGCAGGATTTATAGGATTTTTCATTTATCTATTCCATTGACTTCAACAAACTTGTCTAAGGGCCGCGGTGGCTCAGCGGTAGGGCGTTCGCCTCTGGTGCATGGGGTCCCGGGTTCAATCGCGGCTCCCACCAAGTGAACTTTGTGGTTTACAAGCATCGTGTGCGTGGATTGTCTCGGGGTTCTCCCGTTTCCTCCCACTTACTTCATTTCATTCATTTCTCATCATCATCGCCTCCTTTAGCCTAGCCGGCATAACCATGAAATTTTGTTTCCAAGTAAGTCAGACACTCGGAGCAGAAGTCATAGTGGTAAGCGCTCACCTCTGGTGTGAGAGGTTCCGAGTTCGATGCCAAAACACGCGACCCTGAACATTGTGTCTGCGGGTGTTTTCCAGATTTTGCTGGTCATTTCAACAATGATTTTTGTAATAATGTGACGATCCGTTTGTACATGTCGCTACAGAAATAATTGTTATGTTGTAAATATATTCTAGAACCTCATCTTTATATTAAAGCAGAACAAGTTTTGTCTCTAAATTACTCATTT
This sequence comes from Thermobia domestica, assembly GCF_964235325.1. Lineage (NCBI taxonomy): Eukaryota > Metazoa > Arthropoda > Insecta > Zygentoma > Lepismatidae > Thermobia > Thermobia domestica. The sequence goes on from NC_137458.1 coordinate 62,535,690, forward strand.
TAGGCAGAAAATGAAATTGTCTTCATAATTTAAAATTCCAAAGAATATTTATATACGTAATGTCCATAATCAGTTTTATAACCGCGGCAATATTTCAATTTAAATCCTGATGAAGGGTGATAATATTGTAATTTTGTATATAAATGTATATGCGTTTCAAATGTAATGTATATACTAATACTGCATATGTACTAATTACATTGTCTGATTTTTTAGAGGGAGAAAATGAAAATTTAGAAACTTTTAAGGGGAAAAAAGGTATGTGATATTCAGAATATACACATAACAAACATATATATATATAGTTTTACACAGTAAAGTAAAATATTTTAAAGTAGAAACTGGGACAGTTTCATTAAATTAATAGAAATAAATGAAACGCTAGAAGATATATTATATTCTCACTGGAGCCTATGTCGTTTGGATTCCATGTTAAGTTGCAGGTTCTCGTCTGATATAGCCTCAGCACTGAAATGGAAATTATACCTGAACAAAACAAAGTATATTACACGATTTTTTATTGCTTTTAAATTGTATTTTATTGAAGATTTTGCATCTTTTAATAGTCTCACATACTTTTGTAGTTCATAAAATCCTTGCAGAACATATCGAAATTTAGTCTATAACCACTTGGAGTTCTGTTATTATTAGTTCACACTAACCTTTGTTGCTGACATCAATACTACTTTATTAGTTCATACTAGCTTTTATTCCTGACATCAGAATAGCATGATTGATCAAAACTGCGATATGCTCAAGATGGTGCTGATAAATGAAGAGTAAGATGCTAAAAACCAAATTGTAGAGCGCCAGTCAGGTCCGAGAAATGAATGAAACCTGTTAGATTTTCCATCTGATTACTAAGTTGCACTGTTGGGTTGCGTTGTTGACGGTATGTGAAAAAACAGTTCCTCTAATATTTTTTTTCATATTAACTTATTAAAAAATAAACATTTTAAAAGTGTCAGGACTATCATTTTTTTGTATTTAATAATTAAAGAAGCTGAAAGAAATTTCTTATGGGAAAAATAAAAAAAATGTACATCATAAAAGATGCAAAAAAGCGTATAACTTATAGGAAAACTAAGATTTGGCAATCCTAATGCTAATTGAGAGCCAAATTTTACTAATTTGTATTTTAACCTGCTGAAATAGTTCGTTCATTACAATATACTCAATAGAAAATTTTAAAATTATAAGAAGAAAAGGCAGATTAATTACTTTTCTAATTGTGAGATGAAACTAAATTGTTAAAATTTAAGAAGTCTTCAATTTTTGTGTCAATCCGAGATATAAATAATGATTTAGGATACGAATTATTCAGAACTATTTCGAAGTTAAATACATTATAATTTTATTAAGTTATTGATTACACATTTGTTGTTGGTCATTATTAATAAAATATTCTTAGTGGGTAGCAGGTCCCTGCTCATTCTGCACCAAGTCTGTCTATACTGCACCAAATCTTTCTTATTAGTGTACACAAATAAATACTGTAATTCTTCTCCAAATTTTAGAGAAATGTTTCTTTATGTACGTACGACGTGTGTTGGGAAAGTAAGTATTTAGACTGATTTTCTGATAACGATGAATTTTATTAATTTAAAAAATAGAGATTATCTCTTTCAAAATACTACTTTTGGGTAACTACATTGCGATAGAGGTATTGATTCCATTTTCCCTAGCAGTGCTGGAAGCCTTAAGCTCGTTGATTATTCTCTTCTGGATATTATCAAAATTTCCGAAATGGCTCCTTTTCAAGTTGTTTCTGACCAAGAGAAATAGAGAGAAGTCACAGATACTGATATCCAGCGAATGGGGCCTGTGGAACCACAGGAACATCTCTTTCTGAAGACTGTCGTGTGACATGGTACGTTATCGTGGTGTATCATCCAATAATTTGCAACGCTTATCGCACACGTGCCATACTTTTCCTGAGTCTTTCAGAAACTTTCTGATAAAAAGTTTGATTGGTAGTTTGTCCTAATGATATTAATTTCTTGTGGACGGTTCCCTCACTGTCATAACAAAAAAAAAAAAAAAAAAAAAAAAGGAAAGAAAGAAAGAAAGAACGAAAGAAAGAAAGAGAAAGAAAAAGAGTATCAATTTGATTTCGAATTTGCTAATTTTCGTTTGGATTTGTTGTCGACTTTCTAGAAAAGGACTTGTGTGCCATCTGAACACTTGTATCCTGGATAGATAATATTCTCAAGAAGCCTTTTGTAACATTTCATAAGTCACAGTAGTGGATTCGCCAAGGTTCACACGTTGTTCAAACTTTTGCCGGGCCATTTTCTCTACGCACCTCACTAAAACAGCTTCGCTTCACACGCTTTCAACAATCGGGTACCAACTGGGGAAGTTATAACATGTACTGAATCAACGGTAAAGATTAACTTAACTGCCATGTGAAGGTGGAGGCAGCAGCATTGTCGATTCATGCGCAGAGTTGCTAGTCTCATTACTTTCTAAGCACTCCTCACATGAATACATCTATACGAGAATTTGCAGTTTTTCGGGAAATTTACTAATACACTCATACATATTTGTATACACAAAAGATTATGTTGATTTGCTATCGAGGCTGTCGTAATTGAGTATAATCTTTAATGAATAATAGACTTCTACTATGTTTTGAAGTGGACGGTTGATATGAAATAGTACATTGTCAGAGAGATGTACTAAGTTTCTCTTCGTATGAGCATATTCGTTTGAAGCTGTGCGGAAGTTATTACGTATTTATGAGCTCCTATAAAGCTGATCGATCAAGCTTTGTTTACAAACTGAAACCTCACGTGTGCAATTGTGTATAATTTTAATTAGATTGAAAAGCCAAACAAGTTAAAACAAATAAACCAAAATGTTCTTGCTATTCATTCTCTTCACAATTAGAGGATTAAAGCTAATGCATAGACTTCTTGTGGGATGAAGCGTGCCTAAAAATCTTTTCTCATATGTGTACATCCTGCGTAATAAAAATAATAATATCGTTAAGTTCGCGTCCCATGTTCCGAGCTCTTAATTAAATTCGAGCATCGATCGGAATACAACTCGATGTTATGTAATGCTAGCAGCCACTAGAGAATCCAGAAGAAACGTTTAAAGGGAGAGGGTTTCCTCCTGGACAACTAATGTAGGCTTTGAAATATAGCGTTGAATCAGAATAAAGTAGTACAATATTTTATATACAGCCCTATGAAAAGGTAACTATTAGCCTTAGGAGGGGTTGTCCCCACCGCTCTCTTTGTGGATCCACCAGTGCAGACAACCCGATCTATGGTGAAGGACGGAGGCAGGGAAAATAATTCATTTAAAAAATCATTCCTTTCTTTTAGTGTAAAAGGCGTAATCGAGAGACATTAAAATACTGATTTTCCTCCTCAATTTCTCTTCTTGGATGTGATTTAGCGACCAGCTTTTACATCCATACTATACAACAAACAAAATTATGTTTTTACAAATTTCTATTTCCAATTTCTTACACATAAATCTAGAATAAATGATCTGTAAGGAGTAGTGACACACAATTTTCAGCACTAGCATCCTTTTCATTTCCTTCTTGAATTAGACTCTCTTAGTTACCATCATGATTAAGGATTTAAATTATTCCGCTTGTTCACATAACTAAACTAAAACTACTATTACTATTACTACTACTACTAATAATAATCTTTATTTCAGTGCTGCTAAAATCTTGCTAGCAAAACTAGAGCACATTGTCTGTTATCAGACTATTACCTTCGATATAAAATCTGCAATAATAATAATAATAATAAATAGGAAAGCTGTAAAAAGACAAAAACTAATATATTGTAAACCATAATGTAGATAAAAATGAGGTCAAAAATTATCAGGTCAGATTGCAGAAATGATTCCTTGTCAACACTGTTACGATTATCAAGTTCTCATCTAATTAAAACAAAGAAATTATAAGAACAACATTTTTTAAATTAGATTTTACTGGTAGCTAAATGTTGCTGAAGTGTTTGTTTAAAAACAAATCAGTAAAAATTCACTCGCTCTTAATACCCTTAGTCTAAATTTATATATTATCTGAAAAGCATCTGTCGATCGTTTTTAAATTTCCCATTTCCAGTATAGAGGAACTAAAAAATGTGCTATTCTTTATGCTATGAGTTGGTGCACAAAATGTTCATCACTTTGCTAAAATGTTCAAGGAATGTGGTACACAAAAGGTGTTCTGAGGTAAAGTGACCAACCATCGTATCTGGTGTATTGTGATATGTTTTACGTGTCCCTCAATTCAGCTATTTAACTGGAATCGTTATATTGTTGCTGGAATTTCACTGATATGTATAATAAATTCTAAGTATTTTGAATCTTGATGATTTAAGTTTTATACGTACATACATGTAAAGAGTCAATTCAGTAAATTACTATTTTACATGTGTAGTATTAACAAACGTAAACAAATGGACAGGCTGTGTTGCAAACTGTATTCTCGAAAGTATAGGAAGTGTATAATACACTCAATCGGATCACATCGTATTGATTGCATTTGAGGACAGATTTTCACCACATTTCACCACTTCCGATTAATTTAAAAAAAAATCACAAAATGGGAACTTATAGTAAATTTTCAAAATCAGTAGCCCGACAGGAGTTTAATCGGAAAATTCAACGTAGAGTTTGTAACAATATACGTCACAGAACTTGTGCTTATTTAACAGAAGAAGATATAAAGATTCTTAGTTCAAGCGGTCAAATCTGGAGCTGTACCAATTGTGAGACAGTACGACAACGTAGTACGGGTGCTGAGAAACTTATCGACTCATCTCCACAGTGACGTTCCACACACAGTGACGTTCCACACGAGCATATTTATTTTGTACAAAATGGGCAGTTACAATAAGCATGCATTGAACAATTAAAAACAATTAAACATTTTCATATTATATATGCCGTTTTCATCTTGAAAGAGAATTTTTTGAAAAATATTGTAGGCGCAAAATTATATTTTACTTCAAAGTATGACCCTGTCTGACTTCAAATAGTTGGCTACAACCAACTGATAAAACTCTCTTAAAATCACTGAAAGAATATACGTACATTACAAATTCGTGTCGAAGTATTTAAATCCGTGATCACAATGGTCAACCTTTAATTAAACTTGGGTTTTGCCACATTTTATCCAAACGTGCTGAAAATCAGCAAATGTGACAAAGGTAGTCAACGGGTTCCGTGATCTGCCTTTCCGATCCTAATGCAATAACAAATGATGCTTACATTGGAATTAAACATATGAGCAAAAACTATATTTTACTTTTATCATACAAGCATTATTCTACAGCTTAAATTTGTTCAGTATTTAGTACCATTTCATCCATTATTATATTTTGCTCTTAGTTTCTCCTGGATAATTTTAGTATCAATGAGTGGTACCTACTCATTTTATTCATAATGCCTGCACATGTAAAATATGAGCAATTGCAGTAAAGTTAGTATTTTTAATTTTCCTGATAACCATTCAAATATTTTTGAAAGCAAACTCTATGAGAGTAAAGACAAGGTATCAGTCTATATTGTGTAATATTTGTTGTCAAATTATATATTAATATCTATGAGAAATTTTAATATTTTTCTATTATTGCCCACATTACCTTAAATTACCCCGGCATAAGATTATCGTTCACTAATATCATTAGAATTTGTTCAATTTTTACATAATCTTCGAGACGTAGCAACCTTAATCAGAGACTTATGCTATAGACGTTACCTGTAGTAGGTGAAATGAATAGAATTTCAACTCAAAAGTTATAATTTCACCAATGAAAATAAAAATTAGTTGATTAAGTGCTTCGAGAAAATTCAAAATGTAATGTATTGGGACGACAAAAGCAAAAGCGAAGCAGAGATGTATAAAAAAAATCTGCTTGGATACGAAGAATAGTTGTTTATCTTGAGCTTCTTTCAAATGTGTTCTTGCACATCTGACTTTAATATACTTCAGAACATTTTGTAATAAAAAATACAAATGCTGAAGTAGTGAAAGAGCTTTGAAGTCGTTTGCTACATTCGGATTTCTGAGGTTCGAGCAAATACTGAAAAATATTCCAGTATCATGTGAAATTTACTTGCGACAAAAAAAAAAAAAAAAGCTTTACAGTAGTAATATCATCTATAACGGAACATGATACTAAAAATCGTGTAACTAAATAATTACACAAATAACAGATATGTTTGAATGGAATGAAATACTACACTCAAGTACACTTTACAACAGGGACGTGTAGTGCGTATTACCGCTGTTACCGGCGGTAACGGTAAAAATATTACAATTTTTCGTTGTTTTCATATATCTTCAAATTTCATTATCGACATGGGAAGATGTTTACATTTTCCTTTTTCTTTTCTTTCTTTCTTTCTTTTTAAAGTTTGGATGGCCTATGCTTCATTTACACTGTGAACGAATGCAACATGCCAACACCAAATAGGAGCATACTGTTGTTGATACCGCAGGATTTCAGAGGTAACGCGAACCCCGATAGCGGTCATTCACTCCAGAAGCACTTTTCAGTGTGCCAGCGAGAAGCATCCTGTGGACTTGTATTTGGACTTTCGGAATGGCCCTTATGTTACCGTTCGGCTGAGTGGAACAGGAAAAAATAGGAACGTTCCCTGTCAAAACAAGGAGAATCTAGAATATCATCAACACGTATATTCTACTCACCGCCTGCTTAGGAGTCTATTCGCTCTCCCCTCGCTGCAGAGGATCGAGCGGGCGGTAATTCTACTATACTGTTTCGTTTGCTTCCCCATTCTAAGGATAGAAACTTGGCTGCAATTTCGGTATTCATAAGGTTATTTCATTGTCTTAACAGCATACAATTTCGGACAAATATAAGTAGCAGGTTTTTCATGTACCTATATTTACAACAACTTTTGTATGTTAATATTAAATACGTTATCCTTAAATTTGAATAATAGAGCAACAGTGAACAAGAAGAATATATTTCATAGGATATTCTAACAAAAATTTAATATAGGTTTACTTTGATTCGAAATAAAGTTTCTCATTGAATGTTAAATTGAGCTTATGGGCATTATTTTTTTTTTTAATTGAGATTTTATTTCTGTTTAAACAGTATATAAATTTAGATGGTTGTCTCATGCCTGAAGGAGCAAAGATATTGTCAGTCCCTGAAGTGTCATTAAATATACAGAAATGCCTATTGATGAAACACATTGTGCTATATGGGAACTGTTTCAAGAGCAAGGGGGAATAGTAATGATAATTAGAGCAAAGCAGAGGTGTTGTCCGCGCTCCTTCCAATTCGGGTAATTATTATTATTTAGGATTTATGCTAATTAAATTGAAAATATTTTGTTTTTAATTTAGTATAGAAAACTTTCGATGCAACAAATTTCCAACTCTAGCCGCTAACCTACTAGTTGAATTTGGACTTCGATGCAGTTTGATGTGTTGAAAAAGAACTATGCAATCGTCTTCATCGTGCCGCAGTTTGACTGTCTAATTTTCAATGCGGAAAACTTGTTGCTCAAACATACGATGAAACTCCAGTCAGGGGCGGATCCAGGGGGGGGGGCGATCGGGGCAATCGCCCTCCCAGAAGAGGAAACTTTCTTATTTTATATATATATAACTCATCCCAAAGTTTGGAGCCCTTAAAAGTAGCAGTATGACAACCCACCGCCCCCCCCCAGAAATCGGTCCTGGATCCGCCCCTGACTCCAGTTATGGTTGGTGAGGTAGGGAACTGCAGCCTCTTGTTAATTATATTTTCATTCTTATGCCCATAGACTTAATTTAGTTTTAGAAAAGCCTGTTGATTATACAAAAGTTCATAGGCGTAAATAGCACCCCCGCAACCCTCGCGGCGGGGGGCGCACGAGCTCCAGGGGCGCAAAATATATAGAAACTAGGGCGCATAACTAAAGCTTGCGGGGCACTGAAGCTTCAAGTTACGCTACTGGAAAAGGGTATTTTTTTTTTTTTTTTTTTTTTTTAATTGTGTTGGGACTTGCTTCTTCTTACTCGAAGTCTTCAAAAAGAACAAATGCTCTAGAATATGTAGTCAACAAAAGTATCCCAATAGTCTCAAACACAAGGTATGGAACTATATGAGTAGGGTAAATGATGTGCTGTATAGCTTTAAAGATGAACTGTTAGGAGGCTTTAAATCCATGATGGATAAAACCGACGAATAGGGTTCTCAAACCAGAGTTTGTGTAGCAAAATTCTATCAAACCTTTCAAAATTTTGACTTCAATTTTTTACTTGAACTGTTTTCTGTTAAAACATCAAGATAAGAAATCTTGTTCAATATCTTACAAAAGAAAGTTCATGATGTAGGTTACTGTAGAAAGAAAATAAATGACTTTGAAGAATACCTAAGATCATTGAGAGATAGTTTCAATTATATTTAGTAAAAAATGAAAGAACATGAAGAGCCACATTGTTCTAAAAGGTCAAGAGTAAATGAAGTGGAATTTGACCACTTTGCGCTGAAAGAAAAAGCGAGTACTAGATTTTCTGATATTGAGAAACAAGAGTTACTTGTAGTATCAGCAACCGGTAACAATCGTCAAATCGTCACGCCACGTCACTGCTTTACAAACATCGTGTGTCAGAGTTATTTTGGATTTTATCCGTTTCCTTCCACTTTCTCCATCCTACCATTTTCATTCCTTATCATCATCACCACCCCTCTTAGCTTCAGATCATAAAACTGTGATTTAAGCTAAAAGGAAAAATAAAATGCTACCCCTTTTTTCAATAGCGAATTCTCAGAAATGTTGAAAGGAAAAATCCAGCTCGAAATATTTACAAATTTTATATAAATTAAAGTTACACAGAATCATTAGAAGGTCCCTTATAATGCGTTAACAGTTTTGAAAACAGCATTGAAACTGGAATAAAATTTTCTCAAAGATCAGCAAAACCTACAATAAAATAACTTCTGCAGCCACATAAGAACGAAATAAATAGAAATATAAAATTCAGGTGATATTTCCGTTTATACTGACACAAACTATATTTCCTTTTAAGATACCGATTAGCAGCACTTCGACAATATCAGATATGTGGAAACAAACTGCAAACTGAAAGTTACTTTTGAAAAACACTCCTTATAATCGAAATTAATAACAGGGAATAAACTACGAGCAACTTGTTTTTCTACCATCTCAAATATAACCACTGTACATGCTGTGAGGACATTAACTTTAAATGAAATAAATGAAAAGTGTATCTAATGTTAATGTTCTCAAACTGGAAAGGAAAAATAACCGTAACACTACTGTCGAAATATTTTTCCAAAAGCAAATACTCGTTTCGAAATTTCCCTCCATGAAATTTCCCCGATTTTTTAATATTCCACAATTTTAGACAAAACGAGGATTAGGCCAAACGAGAATCCTTATTTCGTCCAAAATGGTGGACAAAAATCTTATCATTTATGTGTCATAAAAATGTCAGATAATTGGTTAGGCGAAACGAGGATTAGGGCAAGCCATGCAAGATCAGCGGATGAAGTTATGCTTCGTATGATTATTTTCGGAAAGATATGTGGAGCTATCTATTATCACAACGATAGGGTCTGTTCAATAAATCGAAAGGTGATAAAGATAGCACAAGAAATTCCAATACAACGATATGCTAATCGTAGTTCCCACCTCGCTTGAAGAGTTGTCACATCCGCCAATATTTCCGAATCCTACTTTAAAACTTTACCTAGGTATGGTATCCACGACTACCAAATAAGGATGTTCTATCAACTGTAAAATATGTAGGTCATGCACTATATACAAGGTTTTTCCGGAAAGTAGTAGAACTGAACTTTTTAAAAATATATATTCCAATTTTGACACATTAACTTAATAGTTTTCAAAATATGCCCTTTCTGCATCACAGCCTTTCCAGCGACTCTGCCAATCACCGAAGGTTCCTTGGAACGCACAAACTGGAATGCTCTTCGGTTCCCTCGTTATGGCCTCTTGAATCGCCTGGATCGAGCCGTGGTGCCGTCCTTTCACGACTAGTTTCAGTCATTGGAAGAGGAAGAAGTCTGTAGGAGCGACATCTGGGCTCTATGGTGGCTGGGAAGTTGTGTAATGCCATGTTTGGTAAGGAAGTCCATGACAACAAACGCGGTCTTGCTCGGTGCATTGTCGTGATGAAGCTTCCATGATCCAGCCATTGCAGGACGGACACGGGCGACTCGTTTTCTGAGTCGTTTAAGTACTTCCTAGTAGACTGCAACATTTACAGTCTGACCAGACGGTACAAATTCTTTGTAAACCACTCCTTTGCAGTCAAAAAAAAATCAACACCAATTTCATTTTCGACTTGCTTATGCGAGCTTTTTCGGGCAAGGTGAGGCAAGAGGGGGGTGCCATTTAGAACTTAATCATGTCATGGGTCTCACTCGCTGTTTTACCCAGTTTGACGCAAAACTTCACCAAGCAAAGCTGCTTTAAGAAATGATTCATTGTGAAGATGACAAAGCACCTTAAAAGGGCTTCACCTTAAACTCGATCTACACTTCGTGAAGGCTTGGAGATGACTGGCGTTTGATGCGCTGGTAGCTAAGACCCCCAACCAACCGGTGAAGTAACATCCCCCTCCTTCAACAGTTTTGGCGGGGGAAAATAGTCCTACTACTTCCCAGACAAACTTTGTATGTAAACTTTGAAGATAGTGAAAATACATTTCTACAGTGAAGAAAGGTAAAAACGTAAATTCAGTTGTACGGATATTGGGTTATCTTCTGTTGGGACCATTTATATTATTCAGTCTTTCGGTTCAAAGAAAACTAGTGTTTAATGAGACCCAAAAACTTAAGAGGGGAAACAAATGGAATTTTTATGGGTTGGCTAGTCAGATAATATAAAATTAAAAGAAAAGAGCAAGTAATACTCTTATTTATACGCTTAGAATTACAAATGATAAAGTTTTGATATAAGAATGTGAATAATTCCGATTACTGTATTTCAATTTATCAGAATATAACAGGTAAAAATATGAAATTAAGTGAAATGTTTACTATTACAATCGCCTCGCTACAAATTATGATTTAATCTTATTAACAGAAAGTCGGCTAAATATTCATGGATATGACAGTGAGTTTATTGATGACAGTTACAATATATTTAGGCTAGATAGGTTTGCTAATTGCTGTGTTCACAGGTATCAAGCGGAAAAAATTAAAATGAGTGTAGAACATATACGACCTGTTTGTGTTATGGTAACACTGGGCAGAAAGTAAAAAGAAGCCTGGATGCGGGCTTTGCCAGAAGACATTCAAAAATATAGACGATCAGAAAGCCTGATGCGACTACTGGAACGAACTTTAAGTGAATAAGAGTAACGGGCCTTACATGCATCCGAGGTTAAAACGAACGGACAAGAATCTAAGACGTAATAACTTTCTGTGAAAGAAGGTGTTGGTCTCATTAGTAAGTGAAGCTTAACATATTCTTCCGGAATCAAAAGACAAGTGATGATGAGCAGGTTGAATGTCTTTATTGATGTAAATCAAGAGCACTCAATAGAAGCGTGAGAAGAATAGTGTAAGTGTTCAAAGTGTAAATGTTCGATACAGTACCTGTGTGCAGAAACAGATGACAGCGATTAAAAAACTTATTTCTTGACTTTCGTTAGTAAGTACAAATATTGGAGGTTTTTTTTATTAAACGTTATCATTCAGTTTGATTAGTTAGAAAATGATTAATTAAATACAACACGGACGAATAATGCACTTTATTGAATTACATAACATCCGAATTCAGATAATACAAGGTACGCTATAGCTGTTCCTACGTACTTGGGCATCGTGTATAATGTGTCAAAGTCCATCATACTACTTTATTGCTTCTTTGTAATAAATGCTGTAAAATTTTAAGTTATTCTTAAATTGATAAGTTCAGAAAGTATCTATGTTTTACCTGCACGCCAGAAAGCCATCTATATAGGATTAACACACTACTTACACTCCTAAATATAAAACGTGGCACTAGGTATACCACTCGTCTCTGCTAATTCTGTCGTGGCAATAGTATTACACAGAGAAAAATCCGTTCTCCGGACAGCGGTATATTGTACAAATATACGGTACCCTCTTGTTTACTATAGAAATCAGTAAGGAACATACGTTATCCGTATGCTACATAGGCACTGCCATTAGGTGTTACATCATGCCGTTGCAGGATGTCTGACATCTAACAGTTTCCAGTATATCACATGCATATACTTATGTTACCCTCGTCAGCTATATGTTATATACGTATACATTTGTATGTGAGATCCTGACCGCCTACATTGATTCATACGGAAAGTACGTATAGATGGAACACTTATACAAAAAGTATTATAAAACATGCGTTTTCAGTTATACGTCTGCTGTACGTTAAGTCCAAAAACTACAGGAATTACGCATGCAATCTATCTTTTTAAGTATGCCACCTACATTTTTTTCCTCAGTGTAGCCAATTAAATAATGTATTTAAAATTTTGAGTTCTGTAATCTCATTGAAATACTACAATATAATTAGCATTTCTGGAGAAAAAATGCGCAAAGTTGAGATATATCCTATACCAATCAACTTAATAGATATCATCAAGCTAAACTATGTATATGATACAAATCTATATGAAAGCTCACAAAATTAGTGCATCAGTACATCTTCATCAGTTCCTTCATTATTTACACTTCAGTCACTAGAAAAACAGCAGTACATAGTGTAGAGTACTGTGCAATACTGTGTAATTACTGCAAAACTAGTTTTACAACTATATTTTCAACATACAATTTAAATTATTGTAAAACTCGAACCATCAAAAGGCGCGCGGTCCCTCAGTGGTAAAGCGTTCACCTCTGATTCACGATCCTTGGATCGATCCCAGCTCGCGTTAAGTGAGGTTTGTGGTGGACAAACACCGTATGCGTGGATTTTCTCGTGGTTCTCCTGTTTCCTCCCATTTTCTTCATTCAATCTTTTCATTCATTTCTCATCATCACCGTCTGCTTTAAGCTAGCCAGCACAATCTTGGGATGTAAAACTTAAAGATTTCATTTCATGTATTTTGAACCATCTAAAGTCTTTGCTAATCTAATTCAGTTTATTAGCTTAACTTTATAAACCTTTTATCTTTGCGGTGAGGATTATAGAACTATTAGTCTCATATCTCATGCAGCTAAAATTCTGCTCCGAATACTGAACAGAAGGTTGTGTAGAAGAACAAATCCAAAAGTTGAGGAGGAGCAGTTCGGGTTCAGGAGAGGTAAGAGCACAAGTGATACTATTGGATTATTAAGGGCGATCGGTGAAAGAGTTATAGAAAAAGGGAGAGAGGTGTATGTTGAGCTTATTGATATAGAAAAGGTTTTTGACCACCTTGGGAATTATTGTTGGGAGTTCTAAATAAGATTGGGTTTGAATGGAAGGATCGAAGACTCATAAGAAACTTATACATGAACCAACAAGTAAGTGTTAGGATAGGGGAAGAACTGACGGAAGAGAGTGCAATTGTAAGGGAAGTTCGACAAGGATGCTGTCTCTCGCCAACACTGTTTAATATCTATCTAGGAGAGATAGTGAAAAAGAGCCTACATGGTGAAGAAGGCATTTCAGTAGGAGGTATGTAGAATGATTATATACATAAGATTTGCAGACGATATGGTTGTTGTTGCAGATTCTGAAAAGAAAATCAATAAGATGTTAGAAAACCTGAGGAAGGGCTTTGAAGAATATGGGATGAAAATAAAAGTTAGAAAGACAAAAGCTATGGTGATTGGAACGAAGCGGTATGTGTCAAATATGAAAGTGGAAGGGAAGAAAATACAACAAGTGAATAGTTTTCGATATCTGGGTAGTATTTTTAGTCATGACATGAAGTGCGAACGTGAAATAAAAGCAAGGATAGGAATGGAGAAAGAATCCTTTAGGAGGAAGAAAAGTCTGTTTTGTGGGACCTTGAATAAAGATTTGAGAAAAAGACTCATAAAATGCTTCGTGTGGAGTGTTGTACTGTATGGGGTGGAAACGTGGACATTACGTAAAAGTGATGAAAAACGAGTGAAAGCCTTCGAAATGTGGGTGTGGACAAGAATGGAAAGAATTAGTTGGGTTGAGCGGAAAGCGAAACACTTCTTGATATTAGAAGAGGAAGGGAAACTGATTGGGACATTGCCTAAGAAGAAATTGTATCATGAGGGACGTTCTAGAGAGTATGGCGGTGGGAAAGAGAGGGAGGGGCGAAGAAGACTACAATTAATGGATGATATAAAAACAGAAAGATCATACATGGAGGCGAAGAGGTTAGCAGAGGACCTGGGAGCATGGAAGCTTCTCAGCTGCGGTAAGTGACATGCCAATATGGACAGAATACCTATGATGATGATCATTGCGGTACATTACCAGATAAGTATTTGTGAATAATTTCATTCATTTCATCATCCTATTAAAAAATCAATAAGCGATAGATTACTATTTTTTCAACCACCACCCCATTCCTTTGAATTGGACGATCCTTCCTGATTGTATGAACGATGATTTCACTGTGCTCTTCTATGTCACTGTGCCTTTCGAAACACACTTTTCGAGGTGAATTGTGAACGTGAACAGCAAGTGAAGTACATTGCCACAGCAATCATTATTGGAGGCTAGGATTGCTCTCAGGCCGACAACCAGTTGGGACTTGCGAGAGTTTATCAGCGCAGAAGCAGCATACATAAAAATATTGCCTCATACAAATTTATAGCTTATTATTATCTTAAAATAATAAAGAAGTGTATTGCAATTTCGTCGGTATTAAGTAAAGTGTGTCGTCAGTCAAAAAAGTTTGGGAACCACTAGTCTCGACTTACATGTAGCACCATTTATTTATGGCAAATCACTTGACATACATAGATTAGAATAATATTCCTACGCAAGTGCCCACTGAACTCGTGAATTAATATAGTTCTGTGCTTAAGTATAAAGTCTCACGCGTACTTTTGGAGAAAATCGACAAAAAAGTACGAATTTTCATTACACAAAATACGTACTTTTCGAGAAAATCGAGAAAAAAGTACGAATTTTCATTACGCAAAATCCATACTTTTGGAGAAAATCGAGAAGAAGTACGAATTTTCTTTACGTAAAATTATTCTGTACTTGGTTGTAAATTTAACAGTTAATATTTTCTATTCTCCTGGAATGCATTATTTATTTGTTATATATATATATATATATATATATATATATATATATATATATATATATATATATATATATATATATATATATATATATATATATATATATAGATAGATAGATATAGATAGATAGATAGATAGATAGATAGATAGATAGATAGATAGATATAGATATAATACACTCTTCTAAGAGTAATACATACATTAGTTGCAAGTAACCAATATACTGATAACAATCCCTAATATTGAGTTAAAGTAAGTTTATGTTCACATATTTTAAATGCTCTCAACTGTGCATCACACACACAGTATCCGTCCCTTGGTTCTATTATTCGCTGTTTTCCTTAGTTTTTCAGTCTTGATTCCACAGAAAGAGTATTTTGCAAGTTTTCGTATTGTCATGATATATCATGCCACGGAATAGATGAAGCGTACGCAAGCTTCTAGATGGCAACACCAGCCAAAAAGATTTACGAGAACGCGCAGTTTTTCATACTCTCCAAAACATCAAGAAAAAGAGAAAGAAAACAAGTTCCAGAGAGGCAATCCTCACAGGAGCCTTAATGAAACCAAATGTGATTTATTCTTTCAATATTAATATAAAAGGATCCTTTTCCCCTTCATTTGCGAGTTGAGTGAGAATTTCACAAGAGGCCCTTTTTTTATGAATAAGTGCCCAATGAGAATAGGAAATGAGGGAACTGAAAAACGTTAGAAGTAGATGTGAGAAATGTATAAATATATATTTTTTTTAATTTTGTATATGGTGTTAACTTTATATGTATAATTGAGACTGAAATTAGAATTTTCAGATCTGCAGCAATGTTTGTAGAGCAACATGTTTTTTATGTAGGTATGTGAAGCAGGGATGGAATCAAACATATTTACATGAGTTTTAATGTTAAGGGTATTCTATAAGCTTTACTTCATAGCCAACCGCACAGCAGGTACTCAGGTTACATGTATATTCCTAGTTTGACAGAGAAGCACTGCATACGAAAAGTACGTGCCATTTATAAGATGTGTCAGGGCATTTTAGTGAAATTGCAGCATATTGAACTTTAGACTTTAAGATAACTGTGACAAATTGAAAATTTCTAATCGAAGTATTATTTTTTCAAGATGAGTCCTTGAAAAGCAACTCTTTGGATACTCGGTTGATTTCACGAATTTTACAGAGGAGCAACGAGATGCTATAAAGAGTTTGTGTGCACAAAGTGAAAAGGGCATGGATATTCATCGGCAGCTGGATATGTGTAATGGCAGTATATGTGTAGATAATAGTGTTCGGAAGTGTGAGCGTGAATTCAAAGGCGGAGGGTTGCGATCAATGGATGATTTGTCAAGGTTTGGACACCCAAGTTGTGTGACAAACACTAAAAGTATTGTCCGAGTTGAGAACCTGATAATGGAAACAGTACAACATGGTTTCCTCACGACACTGTGAAACGCGTACTGACTAAATACCTGAAGCTGAGTGAGGTTAGTTCGTGTTGAATCCCTAGGCAGTTGGATGAGATGAAAAAGACGACTCACAAGCAAATTCCAGTGGTTTCTTGAGAAGAAAAAGTGTAGACAGTTATCTGACTTCATGATCACTGTGGATGAAACTACTCCCATTTTTAATTCCGAAACGAAATGGTACTTGAAACAGTGAAAACATTTCTCCCCAGCTCTACCCCCAAAAATTCGCAGTTGTCACTGATCTTGAACATGTAGATTCATTGAGGTTTCACTGACTCAAACGTTTTCTATTTCATATTCTGAGACAAAATAGGGTCAACTCTAGCTATCCCTGCAACCAAATGATCATTCAATTGTGAGCAATGCTGTGTGTAACTCTTGGAGAAGAGATTACTATCTGCGTTGGAAGGAAGTCGTTCCTGGATTACAAGGAAAATCAACAACAGCTCGCAAGCTGAGAAAACAGCCACAAATTGTCCTTAGTTTTGTCGCAGCACAAAACATTGAATCTCTTCCACATACACCCCACTTTCCGGACCTTACTAACAGTGATTTCTTGCTGTTTCCCAAGCTCAATAATTCTTCGCGCGGACAGACATTTTTCATCCAGAAGTTTCTTCGAAAGTGCCATATGCCAGTGTCTCATAGACTCCAAAATGGCTTCGGATATGCTTTTGAAAGTAGATTGCGACGATGTGTAGAGATGGACAGAGATTACGTTGCAAACTGACGAAAATATTTCACCCAAATATTGAAACTGACCGGGTTATATGTAAGCGGAACGTATTTCTGATACCCATCCAATAACGTGATTCGTTGGCTTGATGTAAATTAATTTTACTTAGTTTTAGTCAGGCTAGTAGCTAATGGAGCTTTGCTTTCCTGTGACCACATTCAGCCCCTGAAATTTTTAGTTGTGTGCTTAACAAATATCAATTTTAAAAATAACCAATTAAGACATGTATATCCTTTATTTCTAGTTGCAAGCAAAACAAAGTTTCTGTTTGGTTGTGGGGCAGAAATAGAGTATCCAATTTAGGATCTTAATATTCTGACAAAGTTTTTCTTACGAAATTAGACAGAGTTTATTAAAAAAATAGAATTGAACTACTCTGATATCATGGAAGTTACTGTTCTCATTTGACTCGACAACAATACATAGCATCGCTGAAGCAGTGATGGATTTAGTCAAGTTTTGTTTGCAGAAATTAAATTGTTTGTCGATCGCAGCAATCACTTTATTATGGTAATGTGATTGCCTTGGTTCCACAAAAGTTCGTGATGGTTCATCATTTGCAAGCAGGCATGATTTATATTCGCTTGATTGAGCTACGGATTTATTTTAAAGTAAATATTCAATCTTCAGAAGCTATTAAAATCACATTAAATTGTATTGACTATCCAATACATTTCGAATACTTTCCTATTTACATAGCTTAGAAAAATGTTTGAATCAGCGTATGACCCATGGCCAAGTGTTAATCTTTTAATTGCTATTTACTTGTACTGTGTTAAATTGTAAATAATTTTCGCACCCGCGCTTACTCATAAGATCACGTGCTGCTGTACACATACGAAAATTATACACGCTTTGTTTATTATCTTCTCGTATTACCCTCTTTAACCCCAAATCATATCAGGTACAAAAAAAAGGTGGTGCTTGGATATTTCAATGATTCTTGACAAATATATAGACTAGAATATAAAGTATTTTTGTAGGTATCTATCATGAAGGTTTCTGAAACTGCAACCACAATAGAGGCACCCAAATTAAAAAAAAAAAAAAAAACTTTTAGTAAAATTGTGCTAATTTCTCAAACTTATGGATCGTGACACGAGGGTGTGATATCACTCAAAAGTTGGCTTCGTTCTAAAGACAATGAACGTTTCTTCGTTTTTCATTAGTACATCGTTAAAATATTGCTTAAAATGTATACATACATTAAACTCAGGAGCATAATTTTCTTCATGGAGAATCAATTGTCGCGCATCCTTGAAAATCACTTGTATTTTATATTAATTATTGACTGGAATGTATTTTCTCTTTTAACAAAGAATCACGAAACATGAGCCAAAGTCCATCATGGGTTCGAATTCCATTGGAAAGTTAGCGTGTTTTTAAAAATGACTATTTCAGATTATTTCTCCGGGAAGGTGGGGGGTGGGGGGAATTTTCAATACACAGAGGGTGAAAAGAGAACTGCAGAAACACTGGTAATCTACGCAAAGCACGATCGGATATATGCCTTGGGAGAGAAATTTAGTACTCCGAAGGAAATCTCTTCCCGGACCATCTTTGAAATCATTACTGTTTCTAACTATCGTCCCATATGGGTGTCGAATTTCATCAAAATAGAAACTAATTTATAATCAATTAATACAGAGAAACTAACTAACTAACTCTATGGCCTATGGAACCCGGAGGTTCAGTGCCGCGTTCACAAAAGCTCTCCACTGACTTCTATCCTTAGCTAATTGCATCCAGTTTCTACTTTGTATTCCTATCTCTGCAAGATCCATCTTAATATTGTCCTCCCATCTGCGCCTAGGTCTTCCTAATGATCGTTTTCCTATGGGTCTACCAGTCAAGACTTTGAAAGCGTTTCTACTTTCTTCCATTCTAGCTACATGACCTGCCCACCTAAGCCTCCTAGACTTGACGACCCTAACAATGTTGGGTAAACCGTATAAGCTATGTAGTTCCTCTTATGAAGCTTCCGTTATTCCCCATTCTCGTTCCTCTTGGGTCCAAATATTCTTCTCAGGATCCTGTTCTCAAATACTTTCAGTCTATGTTCTTCCCTCAGAGTAAGCGACCATGTTTCACAACCATATAGAACAACAGGCATGATTATCGTTTTATATATTTTAAGCTTCAAATTCCTCGACAGAATTCGCGACGACAAGAGATTTTGAACCGAGTAGTAACACGAATTCCCTGCTTTTAGTCGACATTTAATTTCTTCGTGAATATGATTTTCGTCTGTTAATATTGATCCTAAATATTTGAAAGTATCCACTTTATCAAAAGCATTATTTAATATTTTAACGCCTGTAATATTTAATACAGAGAAATATTAGATAAAATAGTTCGAAGCAAGTTAATGAAAGATGTTCTGAAGTAGTTTGAAAAGTTAGTTAACTCTTGAATACAAAACAAGTGAGTCTTGTTGGAGAATGTAAAACTAAGGTAAATTTTCATTGCTATCAAAATTCTACCAAAATTTATCAGTTCTTGTGTAAAAGGAGTTTTATTGGAACCTACCTTTGGGTGGTTGTATACAATGTTTCCTTATATCTTAGCACTTTTTCTCCATACAATGCAATATTAAAACCGAAAATGATCAATTTCTTCAATTTCTCCTTTCAAAAGTGCGATTCAATATAAGATTGAGTCTTTTCTTGCGACACTAAATTCGTATTGAAACTGTTTCTATCTCACTATTTATTACAGTTTATGTTCTATGACAATTTATATTGAAACCGGTTTTAACCATAAATATATATCCGTTATCTTAACTAGAAATCCGTCATCTTAGTTTTTCCGCTTTTATAATTAACGTTAAGACTAGAAATGATGTATTTCTACCACTTTCGTTGGAATAAATGGATAAGAATGAAAAGAACCATTCCAGAAAACCGTTTTTCGGTATATCTTGCCATTTTGTGTCCTGATATCTGCTTAGAAATAACTAACGAGCAAATTTCCTATGTGCGTGTTCCCATATACGATTCCCGGTGAAATCATTTCCCGAGGATGCAAATTTAAATTGTTGTTCGGATCCCCGTTTAAGGTTCTGTTTCATACAGTTTCGGTGCAGAAAAGAGACATTAAACCCCAATCTACAAATCAATTCAAATAATAAAATTAAAATATATATCTTTAATTTGATTGTTTCTCCAATTCTACTGCGAGGGGAAGTCAGAAAGTAACGTTCCCACCTATTCTTGATACTAAATATAAAGATATATACTTATATGTAGAACAGGGCCGTGCCGTGTGGGGGCGAGCGGGTGACGGCCCCAGGCGCCAAAGTAAGGGGGGCTAAAAATTCGAAAAAAAGGAAAAAAGATAGGAAAAATTGCTTGGAATATATATATATGGGGGCGCCGTCTTATACTCTCGCCCCGATCGCTGATTTTCCACGGCACGGCCCTGATGTAGAATGAAAATATATATCCTTTCATTATTTGTCGACGTAATCACCTTGTCTGTTGAGGCACTCATGAAACCCACTTGTCAAAGCTCTGGTGATAGAAGATGAAATCCTGACCCCGAAACCATGTTTCAAACATATGTTTGACTTCATGTGATGTGAATCGGTTGACAAGCAGATGTTGTTTCATTTTGGGTAAAATATGAAACCCAGACAATGTCAGGTTTGGGTTGTACGGTGAGTACGAAAGATTTTTCTGAACCCAATAGTTGCAGAAGATTCACTGTTGCTTGAGCTATACGTATGCGGTACCTTGTTATCGTAGAACAAATGTACCATCCTGACAAACGATTGAAATTCTTTGCTTTGGATATATCTCTTCAGTTATTGAACTATGGCCTCAATACGCCGCAGCATTCATTGTGTGATTATGGACACAAAGATCTATCAGGAGCAAGCTATTGATATATCAAAAGACCGTTGCTAGCTGTTTTGATGTCTTGCACATTTTTACTGTTGGAGATCCTCTATATTTCCATGCCATTCACTGATTAAGCTTTTCATTCCTGGCAGTACTGATACACCCACGTTTCACCTCCATTAATAATCTCTCCATACTTATTAAAGAATGAGATGAAATAAAATATTTGAAATTAACGTCCTATGATTTCGGATAGGCTGAGGAAGACGGATGATTAAGGTGAGTGATTGGTAGGAAATGGGAGTATTCCGAGAAAGCCTACGGGCACAAACTTCTCCACTACAAACATACTTGATCGGGTATCAAACCAGGGACCCCACACACCAGAGGTAAGTGCTCTACCACTGAGTCACCGTGCCCCTCCCCCATATACTTTTTAAAGTGGAGATGTGAGAAGAATACTCCTGTAGCTTTTTTTTTTTTTTTGTGTGTGTGTGTGTGTGTGGTACTGTCAGCTCTGCCAGTGACAATCTACGGTTCGTCCGCACAGTTTCTTCAATAGCAGGGCGGGAGGATACTTCCGCCTTTGTTCATGTTACACACTCACATGACCACCACTGAGTTCCCTACATCACTTATGCATATGCTGCTGTGTCATCGCCTTTTGATCCATACACTTATTATTATTCCATATGATTTGAACTGGTTCTGCCCCTTTTGCCCACAAAGAAAGAATAACAGTTCGCACTTCTTCTATTGTCTGCACAGAGAGCTTAGTACACATTTTGTTTACCTCTTTTTCAGAACATGTAAAGTATTTACATGCAATTCTAAGGCCTCAAAGCAGTCAAGGTTTGAACTTTGTCTCGGTCGGGAAACAATTTCCTGTCTACAATAATGCAAAAGAGACTCATTAGCAAAACCTTATATTGAGACTTCTCGTAGATACTGGAACAGAAGAATATTTTGTTTGATTTTTGTCAGAATGAAATACTAAGACGCGATACAAAAATTTGTTTCTAAGTCAATAGAGTGTAGATCATTATATTTGCACTGACATCGCTGAAACGAAAACTAGAACTCAATATCATATTGAAATTATTATTTTTTTACCATCAAAAATGTATGAAAAATATAAAAATATAAATATATTTTTTCTACGCACCTTTCACAATACGAAAGAAGGTTCCGTTTGAATATAAGCTTTTGCCATCATTAAAGTGTTCCACCTCAAATGAATCAGATTTCCTAATTGACAGCTTCAATTTGTAAGAACTTACTTCATTTTCCTCTTTTTCAATTTTCTTTTCAATTGGAGTGACAAAAGAGGGGCAAAGTAGTAATAAAATAAATCTTGTTTTTCAGCAGCTCTCAAAAAAGAAGTTGTAATAATTGATCCAAATAAAAAAGTTAAAATCAAACATAAAAAGAAATTCTTTTCATGTTCTGCAATATTTTTCTTTAATATTAGAAAAAAAATAGTTATATTTTGAACACTTAGTGTGCAAAGGGTTTAAGTTCACTTTTTTCTTTGGTCATTTCAGCCATATTTTATGTTTAACTTTTGTACGTGACACTCCTTTCAATCAGTGTTCGTAGTTTGAGGCAAATTTCCCTAATCCAGGCAAATTTGTAGGTAAATTTAACAAAAACAAAAAGGTACAAAAAGATTTTTTTTTATAAAACTTGAAAATTCTCGCGCTGACTGATTAACCATTAGAAATAAACCAACACAATAGCAATAAGTTGTTTATTTGAGTTTAAAATAACAATTTGCACCCGTTGTTGGCGTATGTGTTTTTGTTTGTTTTTGTAAAAAAAGTGAAGGAAAAAGTAAAAAAGAAGTACAAGCATAAATCAAACAAATGTTGTTGGTACTTCTTTTAATATAGCTAAACTAATTTTATCACATAACTTCTGTCACAGGAATTGTACACTCAACAAACTAGGGAAAATTTGATATGAGAAGGGAAAATTTTGTGTCAGTCAAAGGAAATTTTCTTAAGAAAAGCTACGAACATTGCTTTCAATGCTTAAAAGATTCATGTTCAGAAGTTGTAAATAGTTCTTATAATATTACAACTGTGTTAGTTTTTTTTAAATGTTCAAACAGAGCGTACAAACTATGTCTCATTTTCTCGGAACAGTGGTAATTTGTACTTGAATCCCTTGTGGTCTGGAGGGTCAATTTTCTTTTCTTGATATTGAGAAATAAATTCCTAATATGATTATTCTTCCCTAGAGGAATATGGTCAGCTGATAATAAAATAAAACGAATGTAATTGTAAATGAAATCAATATAAGCTATTTTGAAAATGTTATATGTGGATTGTACACAGGAATAAGTAAAGATATGTAAAAATTCTATTGAACATAAGGAAGTTTTTGCCATTTTATTCTACAAGTGTTAAACACACATCAAATTTAATACATGTAGAGTACCGGAACGAAAAACACTAATTTATAAAGGGAAAAAACAGAGAGATAATATTAGAAAAGTACAGTGCAGACTGTTGTCTGTTTACTTAGAGAATTTCAGCCGATTGTCATTTTTATTTTTTTTTTTAAATTCTAGTTTCTAGCTTGCTTCATACATACCAGACAAATGAATTTTTTTTTATTATTGTGGATTAGAATAATATAGTATTTTTATATCACTAAGCAATAATTTACTTAACGTAGTTCCAGTTGAAGGTAATGGGAATCCTTTCCAAATTTTGGTCATAAATATTACTGTTTTCTTGGGAATTTAATGGAAATTGTAGTCAGGAACTATACTAAAAACAAAACCTGCTTTTAATCATAATGCATATGAATTTGATCATGGAAGAAACAGTTCTCCAACCTGCAAATCACGAGTCTATTTTGCAATAATATTTTTTTTTTTTTTTTTTATCTTAAGACATAAGATTGCAATGCAGATGATTATAACCGTGTCTAAGTTCGTACATATATTTTAACTGTTACACATATTAGCGATAACTTCAAAGAAATACACCACCAATCTGAAACTCTAAATCACTATATTTGATGAGAAATGACTGATTTTACATCATAGTTCAAAATCTTACTTTAACCTGTCATGGAAACTCACACACTTATTATAAAACATCTCCCGCTTCTATAGCAACATACAAACAGAAAAAACATCTAGATCAATCGACAAATATTGCTTACATTATATATTTCTTCTTCTTCTTCTTCTGCAAAATGCTCGAACCATACTGCCCTGATTACGAAGAAATATATAAAATATACAACGTTGTCGTTGTATAATGAAAAAGAGAAAGCCCATTCAGCTATGAGTAGTGGCGTATTTACGATTTTGTTTCGGGGTGGGGGCTTTGCTAACTTTCGGAGGGGCTTTGCCTGAAAATTTGAAAATTCTGCGAGATATTTAATATACTTTACCATAGTAAGTAAGATTTCGTAGGGCTTAAGCCTGGACTCCCCTAAATACACCACTGGCCATGAGCTACCAGTTCTAAAGAAATGTGTTAATTATGTATATTTTGAAATGTCACTTGTAAAACTTTCTGACTCTCGTAACAAAGGGATGGAGTTATTCTGCCTTACATTTTGAACGGAACAGAAAGATATGCACAAACTATTTCTGTCTGTGTAATTGCTTAATTCACCTTTCTCTGATGTTCATAGGCAAATTTAACTAGTTTTGACGTCACGAATTACTTCCTGCTGTTTATGCATATCCAGTGACGTATTTAGGGGTGGCTTCCGGGCTTAAGCTCCCCTGAAATCTTACTTACTATAGTAAAGTAAATGAAATATCTTGCAGAATTTTCACTTTTCCAGGCAAACCCCCCGAAAGTTAGCAAAGCCCCTCCCAAAACAAAATCGTAAATACGCCACTGTGCATACCTTTCTATTCCGTTACAATTGTCAGGATTCGATTGTTGATTCCAGGTTGGCATCCCTGTTACTTTCTTTCTTTCTTTTTTTTTTATGTTACGATTCACTTCCAGAAATCTGTGCACATCTACGTATATATAAAATTGAAAATCACTAATGTTTGTGACTCTAAATATCCTGAACCGCCCAAAACGATCTCAATCAAATTTGTAACATGGATGAGGTGCGAGGCTGGGCTGGTTTTAGGCTATTGACTTTGATGTTAGAACTGAGGGGATGGGGGTATAAAAAATAAATAAAACTGAATAACTTCTGAACTACTCGACCGATCTTGATCAAATTTTAAACATAGATGAGGTTCAGGCCTGGGATCTTTTTTCTGATTTAAATTTGACGGAGCAATGTAGGAGAGGAGAAGGAGGGGGAGATATATAAAAAGTAATTTATATAAGACTGAAAGTGACTATTTTTGTAACTTAATAACTCATGAACTATCCGACCGATCTCAATCAAATTTTCAAGATACATGAGGTTCGGTTCTGGAAGCATTTTTGTAACTTCACTTTAACAGTAGATCCTAGGGGAGAGAGAGGGGGTGGGGACGTATAAATAAAAACTAATAAAACCTAATAACTTTTGAACCACCCAACCAATCTCGATTAAATTTTCAACATATATGAGGGTTGGGACTTGGGTGTTTTTTTTTATCATTTCACTTTGACGAGCCAACCTAGGGAAGGGGGAAAGGAGAGATATATGTAAAAAAAATAAATACAAATGACTGCTTTTGTGAATTCATCACTCTTGAACCACCCGACCGATCTCAATCAAATTTTCATCATAAATGAATTTTGGGACAGGGATTACCTTAGGCTATTCACTTTGACGATGCAACGTAAGGAAGGGGGAAAGAAATTTAAAAATGGTCAAAACTGACCAATATTAGTGTTGAATTCTTATAGTTTTCGGGCTCAATGAGAGAAACAGTGACCCTTCTGATTCTGTTTCAATCCAAGTTTAGCCTGATAGTAGGGGAGGGGGATAAACATTTAAAAATGATCGAAAATAACTAATATTAGTGTCGAATCCATAGTTTTAGGTGTAACTGAGATTAACAGTGACAATTCTGATGCCGTGTGCCACAGCACGGAGGAGGGGGAAGGGGTAGCTATATATAATATTGATCGAAAATGACCAATATTAGTGTCTAATCCATAGTTTTCGGGATCATTTAGATGGATAGTGACATTTCCGATCCGGTTTAAATACAAAGCAGCTCCGCCACTTGGGAGAGAGAGAGAAATATATATATATATATATATATATATATATATATATATATATATATATATATATAGAAATGATCGAAAATGGCCACTATCAGTGTCAAATTTATAGTTTTCTGGGTCATCGAGATGAACAGTAACATTTTTATGCTGTTTAAATCCAAATTCACCCAAGCATCTTCGGAAGAGGGAAGGAAAATACATAAAACTGATCAAAAATAACCCATATTAGTGCTAAAACCACATTTTTGGGGTCGCTGAGATGATCGATGACACTTCCAATCCCGTTTAAAACCAAATTCAGCTCCGCAATTCGGGAGAGGGAGGAGATATTAAAATGGTCGAAAATGACCAATAATAGTGCCGAATTCATGCTTTACGAGGTCGCCGAGATGATCAATGATCTTTCCGATGCTGTTTAAATCGATGCCATTAAAAACGAAAACAACATATTCCAGGTGTAGTAAACACATGAGATACGGACTCGGGCATTTAAATTTTCATTTCAATCTAGCTAAGCGGGTAATATATGCTAGTGCATATATATATATATATATATATATATATATATATATATATATATATATATATATATATATATATATATATATATAAAGTATATTAAGTTCAGTCTTCCTCTAAACATATTTTAAGTATATAACTTATTCTTATTTTCTAATATCACGACAGAAAACCTTCATTCTTTCATTATTGCTTCTCTTCTCTTTATTAACTTTCGAATATAAGCTATATAATATTTAATTTAATTTTCTTATAATACAACAGCAAGACTATCTTTTCTTTTAATATTTTATTTTGTATTTTCCTTCCTTGATGTTATGAGATATAATTTTTCTTTCTTTCTTTTCTTTTTCTTTTTTTCTTTTTTTTACTAGCAGAAACCTATTTGCAGCTCTAAAAGTAGTGAATAAATGCATGTAGTAGCAAAAGATCCTGTTTATTCCTTATTAATTTCTATCTAAAACAGAGACAAGGTCATCTAACTCAACATTGTTAAATGCTGGAACAACGATGAAGATTATTTTGTTTTTAAGCTTGCAAGAAGACAACATCGATTTACTTCTATAGATGCTGTAATTGGCGATACACCGGCTGAAATTAAGGAGTAAGAATTTTTAATAAGATTTATAGCAACTATTGCTATTTGTAACACTAAGGTAACGCTTATTTTTTTTTTTTTTTATCACTCGCTACTGAAAGGGACGTTACGCAAGAGCAAGAGAGGATTATTCTGAGGTATAACAGGCAATACACGACGTACAGACTATGTGTATGTGAAGTTCCCTCCCCCACTTTCAAATATCGATTCGAAACAGAAGGCAATCGTTTGTTTTTTGTTTGTTATTGATTGTTTTGAAGAAAAAATCGTTTGTTTTGAAAATCCTACAGAAATATACAAAAAATAAAATTGGGGGCCAACTTCACACTCGCCCCCCCCCCCACACTTTCAAATTTTGATTAGAAACCGACGTTAATCGTTTGTTTTTCGTTTCTTATCGATTGTTTTGAAGAAAAAAATCGTTTGTTTCTAAAACATTACGGAGATTTTCACTAAATAAAATTTGGAGGAGGGCAATTTCCCACTGGGCTCTCTAGTATGAAATTTCGACTCGAAACCGAAAGCAATCTTTTTCGTTTGTTATTGATTGTTTTGAACAAAAAATAATTTGTTTCCGAAAAAGTACAGACATATTCACAATATAAAGTTGGGGAGCAACTTCACACTAGCCCCCCCCCCCAGTTTCAAATTTCGGTTCGAAATCGTAGCCAATCGTTTATTTTTCGTTTGTTATTGATTGCTTTGGAGAAAAATCGTTTGTTTCGATAAACGTACGGACATATTCACAAAATAAAGTTGGGTACCAACTTCACGTTGCCCCCACATTCAAATATCGACTCGAAACCGACGCCAATCGTTTCTTTCTAGTTTGTTATTGATTGTTTTGAAGAAAAATTCGTTTGTTTCGCAAACCGTACGGACATATTCACTAAATAAAGTTGGAGGCAACTTTACGCTGCCCCCACTTTCAAATTTCGATTCGAAACCGACGTCAATCGCTTGTTGTTCGTTTGTTATTGATTGTTTTGAAGAAAAAATCGTTTTTTTTTTGTTTTTTTTTTGAAAAAGTTACGAAGATTTTCACTAAATAAAGTTTGGGGTGGGCAATTTCACACTGGGCTCTCTAGTAAGAAATTTAGACTCAAAATCGAAGCAATCGTTTGTTATGAATTGTTTTGAAGAAAAATCTGTTTGTTTTGAAAAACGTACAGACGTATTCACAAAATAAAGTTGGGGTAACTTCACAGTAGCCTCCCACTTTCAAATTTCGATTCAAAATCGAAGCCAATCGTTTCTTTTTCGTTTGTTATTGATTGTTTTGAATAAAAATTTGATTGTTTCGATAAATGTACGGACATATTTACAAAATAAATTTGGGAACACTTCACGCTGCTGCCCCCACTTTCAAATTTTGACTCGAAACCGGCGGCAATCGTTTTTTTTATCGTTTCTGAGTAAAAAGCCTTTGTTTTGAAAATCATAAAGAAATTGTCACAAAGAACATTCGGATGTGTCTAAATTTATCCTGGTCCGTCCACTTACAAATTTCGATTGTAAACCAAAATCAATCGGTTGATATGCGTTTGTTGTTGATTGTTTTGTAGAGAAAATCGTTTGTTTCAAAGAATATAAAGAGGGATTTACAAAACAAATTTCGGATGTGGACAAAATCACGCTGGTTCTTTTACTTACAAATTTCGATTCAAGACCAAACTGGATCATTGGATACGGGTGTGTCGTTGATTATTTCGAAGAAAAGTAGTTTGTTTCGAAAAACATAAGGATATATTTACGAAATAATGCTAATAAAATGGATATGTTTCTTTATTGTAGACTGTTTTCAAGAAAAAGGAATCACTTGTTTCGAAAAACAAAAGGAGATATTTCGAGGATATATTTGTTGGCTAACCTCTCACTGCTTCTTCTACTCTTAATTTTCTATTCAAATCGCAAGCTAATTCTTTGTTTTTCTTTTCTCATAGACTGATTTTAAGAGAAAATAGTTTGTTTCCAAAAATAATAAGTCATTTAGAAAATAACATTGGGTGAGGGATGTTGGCAGTTGGCAGGAAGTGTCACAAAAGAGTGCACATGCTGATGTAGCCTGAGATTTATGTTAGATAGTCTGTGGTCGTTGCTAAGATAAACAAGATGCATGGAAGATTTTGAGTATATGTACCGTGTCATGCGAAAACGAACTAAGCGCCACTTTCATACTTTTAAGAAAATTACGTATAAAGGTTGATGTCGAACATAAATGTAGCCGTAATCAAAACTGAAATTATGTTTCTTTTTAAGAAAGGTGTTGGTTTTCCTCACTTTTCGATTGTGCAAAACGTTCTAATGCGTATCAGGAACCAATCGTCGCATTTACGTGGATTTTCAAAGTTTGGCGCTTAGTTCATTTTTGTATAACACGGTACGTCGTAAGGACAAAGATTAGAAAGAATATAATACTTATATGAATTCATAACATTCAAACGATACTGTTGCTAAGATGATTTAAGAAAAAAGGTACGATTACGAGTAAGAATAAAGTTTACAGATTGTTATATGTAGTGAACACAAGAAGTTTGATTACTTGAGATACACTATTCCGGATAGTTTACAATAAGAGTAATTTAATCTACCAACACTAGCCAAATTCTTCCTTACACATTTCAGAAAGTAACAAATGGCGCAGTCGGTAGGATAGAATTCTAGGTCCTCGATGTGGTGGGAACAGATACAGAATATAGTAGACATTAAAATTAAAAGGTGCATTGTAAAAGAATTACAACAACGAGATAAGGAAATAATGCTATTAAAAGAAGAAATATCTTTTTTAAAACTACAACTATAGTGCAAAGAGGAAAATATTTCGACAGAATACAAATATAATGACTGTACAAGATGTAAACGAGTCCACAACAACAAAATCCAAGCAATGTTTTAGATGCCTTTTCATAGGATATTATGCGATGGCATGTTTGGGGAAGAGGTTGAATCCCAACTTTGAGTGGAAGCATAAAAACAAAACCACAGAAATTGCAAAAGGTTCTCAAGCAAAGCGTAATCTAATCCAGTCACAGCCACAAATTTCAACAGTAGATCAAGACAGCAATGTAACTGCAATTCCAAAAGCCAAAGATCACTTAAGACAGAAATCTACAAATCACCATCAGTCATCAGTAAAAGTTACAAGTGGTCAGATGAAGAAGCGGAGAAGAAGAGGTGAAATAACCATGGGGCGATAAGCAGAACAGTGAAAAAGTTGAATGTAAGATTGCTAGAAGGAAGGTTAGATTCAATAAGTCAAGTCGGGATAATAGCTTTAACTGGACAAAAGTGCAGAAGTTAGTAAATATGTAGTTTCCAATGTTGTCAGTAGAAGAACTACGATGAATAGGATAAAGGAAAATTGAGATGTCCAATTTAATTCAAGATCAAGACCAACTTATTCTCCAGTTGATCAAAAAGCAGAAGAATATGCAGATGTAAATTGATTTCATGATGGTGCAGATTGATTTTCTGATGAATAGATGGTGTAAGTGAAAGATGTCAAACAAGTCACAGGAGTTGCAAGATAATGAATTTGAGTTCGATTTCTAAATTTGAATATTATATTCGTTGTAAACTTTTGTTTCTTTTGATTTAGCTTCTGATTTTGTAAAGGGAGGAGAAGTGTAGAATATGAGAACGAGGTAGAAAGTAATTCAAATTAGACACAGACTTTTACGGTAGTTAAGAAGGAGAGAAAGAAAGTAAGAGTGATTATTATTGTGGGATAGATTATGAAGTTATAGTACATGAAGATATAGATTATGGATATATTGATTGATTGGTTATAAGAAGAGTGGTATAATTGTGGATTACGTTTCATTGAGTGATTAGCAAAGGTTATAATGAAGATATAGGGAACATATTAAGAATAAAGGTTACAAGAAGAATTAAATAGTGGGTTTATTCTGGAAAAGATTTTTATAAGGGAACTTCACACTGGTCTTTCAAATTGCAAATTTCAATTCATAACTAAATTCATTCATTTATTTTTCTGTTCGTTATTGATTGTTTTTAACAAAAATCGAAAATTATTAAGGATATGTTGATAATAATGTTGGTGGTTACCTTCACGTTTGCCTACACAGAAATAAATCCGTAATCCGGACAGCGGTTTATTGTAAAAGTATACGGAATCCTTGTGTTTACTACGGAAATCAGTACGGAGCATACGTAATACATATGCTACATACTTTTCAGGCTTACATCTTACATCATGCCGTTGCAGGATGAATGACATTAAGAGTCTTCCGTATATTACATACATACACGTGCGTTACATAAGTCAAATATATGTTACAAACGTCCATCTGTATATGAGATCCTTACAGCGAATACACAGTTTTTTCCTTCGTATGGAAAGTACGTTTATTCGGAACACTTATACGGAAAGTAAGTATAAAATATATTTTTTCAGTTATACGTTTGCTGTACGTTGAGTCCTAAACTACAGGATTTACACATGTAACCTACGATTTTTACGTACGCCACATACGTTTCATAGAAAAAAGTTAACAATGAGAAGAGGAATGCAATCAATAGCGTACGCAGAAGTTCGTCAAAAGCTTCAAGCTATTAAGTTCATATAATTTCAAGTGTTTATATATATATATATATATATATATATATATATATATATATATATATATATATATATATAAGGGTAACCAAGATAGTTCTGTCGCTTTTTCACCCACCGCCTTCGAACATCGGTATGTCACCTAAGACGTACCTGGAAGATCAAAAAAAGTTCCCATCAGCATCGACAACCTTCTGCCAACGTTCTTGAATGCCAAGGATTCCATCACCGTAGAACTTGGTGGGCCGTGATCGAAGGTATCAAGTGCATTTTGCACCGCTACTTGGAATTTGAACTGGCGTTCTCTAAAGTGAGTGTGCAAGGAATAGAATAGGTGATATTCGGACGGTGCAATATCCGCGGAGTATGGCGGATGCAATAGTGTTTCCCATCCAAGGCGTCCTGATTCATCCTAGTCACGTGGGGCCTAGCGTTGTCCTGTAACAGGAGGACCCCTTTGCGACATAGAAGTGCTGGTTCCAGAGTTTTGAGTTTTTCTTGAACACGGCTCACCTGCTGACCGTACGCAGTTGCATTAATGCTCTGATCAGCTGGTAGCAGTTCCCGATACACAATGCCGCGAGCAGTCCACCAAACACACAGGAGGACATTCTTCTGGTGCAGTGTTGGTTTCGGTTGTTTTAGAACCGGTTTATGTAATGTTAAGCATGCAATGATGACGGCGCCGTGGAACTTCGTATAGGACCCATTTCTCATTACACGTCAACACCCTGTCCAGAAATCGCTCCTTCTCCAGACGAGACAGAAAGAAACACAGGTATCTGCTTGAGTTCCCTTCAGGCCCGGAGTCAAATCATGTGGGACCCATCGACCCAACTTGTAGTGGTTCCCAAGTTGATGGAGGTGCTACAAATGGTCTCTCCACTCTCATTGAACTGTAGTCCTAGTTCCTCATATGTCTAGCCATTGTTCACCTCAATTGCTGCTGAAGATCTTCATTTCAGACACATGTTGGTTTTCAGCAGGTGGTGCGTCTTCGAGTGTTTCGTCACCGTCCTTACACTTGTTAAAAGTACCGCTGCACTGTTCTCATAGACACGACACCTTCTCCAAAGGCCTGGCATATCTTCGGCCCCGCCCAGTTTGACCTTGTACACCATGCACGTCCTTATGACGCTCTGTGGAGGTCCCATGCTCATTCTGTCCTTACGCAAGTTCACAGTGTAACTTAACTTCCACACGTAGCCAGGGGGGTCCGGACCCACCCCCCTTCGAGACCAGAAATGAAAAAATTAAGGAAGGATAAAACGAAATGAAATGAGTAAAAGAAGAATCGGCGTTAAAAATTAAAGAAAAAACTACAGAAAGCTTTTGGTTACTGAGATTTGTATTACTTGAATATATGGTGGCGAGGTGAGTGGGATATCCTGGAAGAGTCAGGGAATTTGAAATTTCCGGAAGTAACGCAATTCTTAGAATTTCTACTACTAGTCAGGGAGATTTCAAGCTTCTGAAAGCATAATGCCGGTTGTGTAACAGCGTGGATATTTTTGATCATAATTTGTCGTCATCCCATCCTTGCAGTATCAAACATGTTATTTCAAAAACAATTTTCTATTATTCCTTTAACCTGTTTAGAACAGACTAGTTGAAGGAATAATAATAAAAAATATATATATATGAAAAGAAAGTTCTGTTAACATTTGATTTAACAGAGAAAGAAACACAGATATTGCAAAATATTTTACAAGACATTATTGAGTTTGTACACTCACATACACAATTATTGTCGCATGTCAATAAATATGTTGTTGTAAGAGTATAATTTGATAACGAATTCGCCCGGTATTTCTTATAATGTTTATATGTGTATAATCGGCAAAGACAGGTAAGTGGCAAATTATGTCAAAAGAGCAGTAAATAATAACAATAAAACAAAAATAAAACTTTCTTGTCCATTTAGCTACATTTCGTTGTACTCACTCTAATTTTCATATTTATAATTCTTTTCCTATGAAATTTACCACAAATAGAGTCTATAAATTTCCCGATCATACACATGATATCAGTATTAAAAGTGCCCTGCAAAATCATTATCAAATTATATTTTTACAAGAAGACAGTCAGAGATATGCGACAATGATTTTGGACATGAGTATGCTTTTTATGATAGTTGAGGTCGTAATGAAAGGGAAAGTGTTATATTTGAATGAACAGAGGAACGTAAATATAGTAAAATCATTTTCAATACTTTTTTGTTTATTATTTTACTCGAGATTTCTTCGTAGTTTGCTATTAAAATACTTACCAACATATCCTCATTTTATTGTCCTAACAAACCAATATATGTTGATAGTAAAGTAGTTTAGATTGATTGGGCCTTCAGTGTTTCATGTCACGCCTCCCCCCCCCCGGACCGTTATGAAATCCTGACTAAACGAAACAGTATATGTTCCAGTAAAATAGTTTAGAATGATCGAGACCCTGGTGTGATGACTACAGTAATTCATGTCACGGACCTCCCCCTTCGCGAAATCCTGGCTACGTGCCTGCCTGGTAGTATGCTGGATATATGAGGGGGGCTGGGAAATTCATGAAATCACCAAGAAGAAATAAAAATTGAAACATATCATTGTAGTCATTAGAAAGGTCATATATTGTGAACCTCTCATCCCATATATGATAATTTTATTATTGTTATTTATTATCATTGTTATTTATCATTTATTTCTTTTGTTACAGGTTCTGTAAGAAGATATGGCTGAGGATCTAAGAAAATTCGAGAAAAATGAGCTTCGTAGTATCATCAAGTTTTTTGTGCTGCAAGACAAATCCTCTATGGAAATTCATAAAACTTTGCAGTATACTTTGTAGGAACATGCTCCTGGATATACAACAGTCACAGTGGATCTCTCGACCCAAGAAGTTCCGAAGGCAAAGATCAGCTGGGAAGGTACTAGCATCGGTGTTTTCGGATAAGGATGGTGTCATCCTTATCAAATATTTTTAAAAAGGTGAAACCATGAATTAACTAACTAACTAATTAACTCTATGGCCTATGGAATCCGGAGGTTCAGTGCCGCGTTCACAAAAGCTCTCCACTGACTTCTATCCTTAGCTAATTGCATCCAGTTTCTACTTTGTATTCCAATCTCTGCGGGATCCATCTTAATATTGTCCCCCCATCTGCGCCTAGGTCTTCCTAATGGTCGTTTTCCTATGGGTCTACCAGTCAAGACTTTGAAAGCGTTTCTACTTTCTTCCATTCTAGCTACATGACCTGCCCACCTAAGCCTCCTAGACTTGACGACTCTAACAATGTTGGGTAAACGGTATAAACTATGTAGTTCCTCGTTATGAAGCTTCCGCCATTCCCCATTCTCGTTCCTCTTGGGTCCGAATATTCTTCTCAGGATCCTGTTCTCAAATACTTTCAGTCTATATTCTTCCCTCAGAGTAAGCGACCATGTTTCACAACCATACAGAACAGCAGACATGATTATCGTTTTATATATTTTAAGCTTCAAATTCCTCGACAGAATTCGCGACGACAAGAGATTTTGAACGGAATAGTTACACGAATTCCCTGCTTTTAGTCGACATTTAATTTCTTCGTGAATATGATTTTCGTCTGTTAATATTGATCCTAAATATTTGAAAGTATCGACTTTATCAAAAGCATTATTTAATATTTTAACGCCTCCACAATTTGCCGTATTACGGTCCCGACGCACCTCCATGTATTTAGTTTTCTCTGCATTTACTTCTAAACCCATGTCCCTGCAAGCGTTTAATAAGCTCTCTGCATTTATTTCTACTGTTCTATCATCCCCTATTAAATTTACATCATCAGCATATGCCATAACCTGGTGAATGCCGTTCAACTCTAGGCCCTGGTTGCTATCTTTGATTTTTCTTATGACGTATTCCAGCACAAAGTTAAATAATAATGGCGACAACGCATCTCCTTGTTTCAGGCCATTTTCGACGTGGAAGGTCGAAACCATGAATGCCAGGGTTTATTCCAACTATTTGATTGAGCTGAAGGAGGCTATGAAGAAAAATCGTCGGAGAAAAGTGAGCAGTGGTGTTCAGTTTCTCCAGGACAATGCACCCTCCCACAAGGATCATCAAACCATGCAATTACTGGTGGATCTGGGCTTCATCTGTGTACATCACCCACTTTACTCACCTGATATGGCCACCTCCGACTATCACCTCTTCCCACATCTCAAAAAACATCTCAAAGGCAAACATTTTCCATCCAATGAGACACTCATTGCGGAGGTAGAATGCTGGTTTGCACAGCAGGACAAGACCTTCTATTTGCAAGGGTTAGAAATGTTGCAACACCGTTGTGAAAAGTGTATTGAGCTTCGAGGGCAATACGTTGAATAGTGTATTAAAATGGTTCTTCCACGTAAATTTTCTTCTTGGTGATTTCATGAACTTTCCAGCCTTCCCTCGTACCCACACCAGCTACTGACCTTCACTTTATCTCCATTTGCATTCAACTTACGGTGTGAGGTTTAATTGGACACAGTTCTCCACAAAACCGACAGAACTTTATTAGTTACCTTTATATGTAATCCGAAAGGTACGGCAAAATTTCAGGGGTGGATTTCTTATATGTAGACCACTCGTGAAATTGGCCCCCCCCAACTTTATTTTGTGAATACGTCCGTACGTCTTTCGAAACACATGAATTTTTCTTCAAAACAATCATTAACAAACGAAAAAAACGATTGGCTTCGGCTTCGAGTCGAAATTTGAAAGTGGGGGGGGGGAGGGGAACGTAAAGTTGGCTCGCTCAACTTTATTTTGTGCATATGTCTGTACGTTTTTCGAAACAAACAATTTTTGTTCAAAACAATCATTAACAAACGAAAAACAAACGATTGGCTTCGGTTTTGATTCGAAATTTTAAACTAGAGAGCCCAACGTGGAGTTGCGCACCCCCAAAATTTTATCTAGTCAAAACCTCCGTAACTTTTTCGAAACAAACGAAGTTTTTCTTCAAAACAATCAATAACAAACGGAAAACAAACGATTGATGTCGGTTTTAAGTCGAAATTAGAAAGTGGGAGGCAGCGTGAAAATACCCCCCCCCCCCCAACTTGATTTAGTAAATATGTCCGTACGTTTTTCAAAACAAACAATTTTCTCTTCAAAACAATCAATAACAAACGAAAAACATACGATTGGCTTCGGTTTAGAATAGA
The DNA here is from genome assembly GCF_964235325.1 of Thermobia domestica. NCBI lineage: Eukaryota > Metazoa > Arthropoda > Insecta > Zygentoma > Lepismatidae > Thermobia > Thermobia domestica. The sequence continues at coordinate 62,572,949 of NC_137458.1, forward strand.
AATTTGAAAATGGGGGAGGGGCGTCTTCACATACAGTACGTCAGAACTATAGGTTAATTCAACATGCAAATAGGTAAGCTAAGCGTGATAAAAAAAAAAGAAGAAGACAAGATAGATATTGCCATTTCATGAGCATACACTACAGTATACCAGATCTTTTAACTTATTCGTTATTACTTACGATTAGACGTTTAGACTTTTACTATGTTTAATACGTCTTTTCTTTGATCTATACAGGGAGGCGCTGTTAAAAATAGCCCTCATCCCCTTTGATTGCGAATGCAATGTTTCGACCTCTGAAATTAAGTAAACAGCTACAACAATGGACAGTTTATGCAATTATCGATTATTATTTCTTCAGCAATTGATAATATACAACAATCGACATACAAAAAATTATCGATTGTTAGCCTTCTTCGGTCAGCATTTCAGTTTATTTCATCAGTGCGTATCTCTTTGCGGTCTGCAAATGACTTTCTCGACAGAAGAAAGAATTGAAATTGTGGAAGCATAGTAGGTAGTTGGCATCCATTACATGAACGTAAACAAATACGTACAATCATTTCTTGGATTCCTGTACGTGCTTATTCACATCTTCCTTGACCACCCTTTTATTAGAGTAGTGTTCTGGCCATTGGCCTACAATAACTAATCGTGGGAATCCATGCTTCTTTGTCTCGAGTCACAAAATATTGAACATCTCCCTATCGTATGGAAATACGAAAGAGTTAAGAAAAATAACTAAACGGTATTTTGCGTGGTCAATATACACAGGTAAATTTATCATTATCATCATAGAATAAACATTGCTTCAATGCGGTCAACTTCCAAGATAGATAGGTGGCCAACTATCAGAGTAATAAGTAACGAATATCTTATAGGAAAATGTAGGTTCAAGACGAACCACGCCAAGATGAGCAGGTGGCCATCTTAGAGAGGTGGCCAAGTCGATAGGTTTTACTGTACCAGATTAAGAAAGTATATTATTGGTTATGTACGTCGTATGGCATTTTAGTTTCGTGGTATGAAATTACTGTCTGTATACAGTACTCTACAATTTCGTACACGGACGGAATTTCGAATGTTCAATTTGAATAGTAAATTTACTCTTGACAACACCGCTCGACTGTGCAGTTGACTTTCTCTTACTTCCCACTCTTGTCCAACACACGCACCATGCACAAGCCTCGTTAGCAAACAGAAGGCCATGAATTGTACTGGAATTTAAGACAAAAGTACTTTTTTAAAAGCATGTTTAAATATATTTTCTGCTTGAGAACATTAAAATGCTACTCAAGCAGAAGAGCGAAGAGAGGAAAGGACACTTTTTGTTATTGTTTTTAAACTTTATTTATAAAGATATTGCTATTAACACCCTTTTCTTTTCTACATTAGAGAACTATCTATCTATCTATTTATCCAGATATATATTAGATAGATAGATAGAGGGATGGGACAAAAAAAATTAAAACGTTTGTAAAGTGTGAAAATCATACATAGTATGGTGTGGGGCCTCCTTTTGGGTCCAAAACAGCTTGGATCCGACGTGGAATGGACGTATACAGCTCGTGGTGTGTGGAATTTTGTACCATTGTTCTTCCAAAACATGTACCAGTTCCTTAAAAAATGCTAGTGGAGGGTAATGAGACCAAACACGCCTTTCTAACTCAGACCACAATGGCTCAATCATTTTGAGATCTGGTGATTGTGGGATCCAGGGGAGGTGTGATAGCTCCTGGTCATGCTCCTCAAACCATGATTTCACCGTTTTTACAGCGTGACAGGATGCCAAATCAGCATCAGGGAACAATATTTGGGCCATGGGTAGAACCTGGTCCTCCAAAATGGCCTATTACACCTTAGCGTTCATCATTCCATGCAGGGCTATGATGAGACATGTAGAAAACCATGATATCACTGCCCACACTGTAACAGAACCACTCCCATGCTTTAAAGTTGGGAGCAGACACTCTGTGTCATAGGCCTTCAACGGTGTTCTCCATACGTAAACATGAACGGTTGTTGCAAACAAGGTGAAGGTCGATCCATCGGACCACATTACGTGTTTCCACTGCTCATGAGTCCACGCCTTGTGGTCCTTGCAGCACTGGATACGCCTCTTCGCACTTACTGCTGTGACCAAGGGTTTGGCGATAGCGACCCTGCCATGAATTTTCGTTTTATGAAGTTCCCGTCGCACTGTTTTCAATTAAACCCGGTTCTGTAGGCCGAAATTGAGTTCAAACGTAATTTTCATTGCAGTGGTCTTCTTGTTAGCTTCTACAATCCGTTTTAATGCCATCCGGTCCCTATCTGACAGGAATGTCTTTCGATCACTATTGTGCTTTGCAGTTGTTTGCCCACGAATTGTGTATGCCCTCGTGACATTGGACAGAGTGCCTTTCGATACCCCCACAACGTTCGACACTGTTGTCACTGAAGCTCCAACCAGAAGGGTACCAATGATCACACCTCTTTGAAAGTCTGTCAGTTCGCCCATTTTACCGCACGTTCACACCACGACACTCACAGGTGAACGGATTACTGCTGACGGAAGGGAAAGGTCCACATGAACATTGAAAACAAAAAACGATCGGCAACCGCAACACGCGTTATACAGTAGAGAGCCAAACTTACGTGTCCTGTATGAAGTGTTTTTAGAATTTTTTGTCATCTCCCTGTAGATATATATATGTACGTGTGTGTGTGTTACACTAAGAGAAAGACTAATGAAATCTTCAAGTTTTCCTGTTTAACGTGCTAGATTATGCCCTTTAGGCTAAGGAAGATGATAAAGGCAAGTGAATGATGATGGAGTAATTGGTGGAATGAGAATGTAAGCGGAAACGGGAGTAACCTGAGAAAACTCACGGACACGTTATTGTCCACCACAAACGTGCTTCGCTGGGGATCGAACCAGGAACCCCACTTACCAAAGCTCCACCACTGATTCAGCGTGCGTCCAAGCCTTGACTCCAAGATGAGAGTTTCACTTCCAAAGCAGGAACCGTAGACATTTATTTACGACCGAGGAATATCGTTTCCCTGGCAAATGCAGTGCTAGCTGCTAAGCATCGATTTTCTCTGTGTGTGTCCTAAACATAGTGAAAAGGAAACAATATACGTTCTGGTCGATTAACTAACTTGGTTAATGTCATTATTCGCCCTACGTAAATAAGAAGCAGAGACAATTAAGTGGAAAGCAAATCAAGGTTATGAACGAATAGAACAAGAAAAGAGCAGCTTTATTACTTCATATCATTTGCTAACTAGACATACTTTCTCGTGTGCTTGATGAAGCTATTTCTTTGATAATTCAAATTGACGAATGCAATGCAAAAGTGGAAAATAAACAATATTTTCGTATACACAGCCCGGGGCAGAGAGGAAGGATATAAAAGCATACATAGTTCGCTGTATATAGATTAACTGGAAGGCAAATACATAAGGCTACCTGTTACGGTATCCGGGCTCGATCCGTGTACCTTCCCGATTGGGATTTTTGTCCCTGTGAAGGGCTTAGCCATTCTATTACGGTCCAGCATTGCGCTGCCCGGTACCCACCATCCTTAACCGACCACCGCGGAGAACTCTCTACTCTTTGCCCCCGAATAATATAGCTTTGCACTATTTTATTTAGAGGTTCAGAAAGTTCGTCCCCGCGACAATCGTTCAAGGAAGGCACGATACACCTTACCGTAATGGTCCAGATTCGGACGGAACCACCTGGGAGGAGACCTAAGGCGTGTTATGGAAAATAGATGAGAATATCACCTACTTTCATGGATTGTTCACAAGTAATTCAACAACCACGTTCTCGTCTCGTCATGCTATCTGTGAAAAGAATGAACTGACAAAACTACATATTATAGTGCCGTTTATTAGAAATGAATAAACGTACCTGTAACAAATATGTTTTTTACATTACGTTGCCCCAGTTACATAGCGAATTCGTAAATATGCTTTAATATTACTCACAAGAACAGTTTTAGTTCACCATGGCGCGCCTATATTTGTGATCACGTTTTAAGTAGAAACACTAAGTATCCGACGAATCCACTGGTAGAAATTGTCCTTTCTTCCAATTCAAGGAATTTAATAAACAGTCTTTCCAGGCAAACGTGATGACAGCATTATGTTGCGATTTCTGTTGAAGAATTGACTTGTTCCGACATTTTTCGTGTTAGTCGGTGATCAGGAGTCCATTACCTTCAAGTGCATCTTCCAAGTCCTTTGTTTCACTCGTAATCTCGATCACGCCCCCTTGTCGTTATAAGTATTACTTGGGGCTGATTTACTTTAACAACGACTTGCACAACACTTACGAAAAATACTAGTTTCTGCATTATTATTCTCACAGATCATTTATGGAGCTTCAAAGACAGCTCTAGTTTTTCTAAAACATAACATAATTTTGAATTATTGAAATGCATTCTGGCGTCGAGATAAAACTAAGATCAGTGAAACTTGCCGAATCACACTTTACACACACACACTAACACCAAAACCAACTATTGCGTTTCAAAACTCTTCATTCTTTCCTTTTCCTTTTCTTCTACTCTGTCTTTTAGCACCACCAGGCGGCAGAATAATCAATGAGAAGCATATACCACACAAAGCGTACAAATTCAGATGAACGTCACATAATGCACTAACGCAGAATTTGCGTTCAAGTGAAAAATATATTAAGCAAAATTTTGGTACAGTTACATACCTACAAGTAATACGTCACCTCTCTAGCAGAATCTTTTCTGAAGATCTTACCTTCTTTGCAATGTTGCCAAACGTATTTTGAGTTGGAAAATATATACTTCTTCCAGTGTACGGTGAACCCTCATTATGGAATATTATTTTATAGAAATTTATTAAATTTATGTAAATCACATATTTTCTTTTGAGAATTAAGAAACGAAAGAAAGAAACATATTATGTAAAACTATCCAGTGCACGCATGCCAAATTAAAGATGAATTTCCGTAACGTGATTCATTAATTTCCTCTCCCGCACGTTTATTTACCCATTCATTTTTGTTTCCATGGAATCATTTTATATCATATTTACGTCGAATAAACCATTCGCTCACTAATTTTGCATTTCTTCTGACGAACAGACACAATACTGCTGTCAATAACCAATACTACTGATTCAGCACAATATATAGATCACAGCTTGATCACATTTTGTAGCATGGTTATTCTTTTAAAGTGACTGTCTTTGTATAAAATGTTCGCAATGCGCCAAAAGGGATCTTTTTCTATTTGTTTGTTAATCGATACCCTTCTGTTGTGTCGATCTCAACAATCACAAAGTGATACCTCTCCAGGCAATTATGACCACAGTTATTTTAAAGTAAAACATTAGTTGGATATCACTCTTGTGTTTCTATTTCCCAAAACAATCATCTCTAGAGGGAATATGAGCATGACAACTTACAGGGAGTTTTATCACCGTTAGAGGACATGCAAGAAGTATTCATATATCCATTAGGATGATTATGGGTTCGATACTTGATGACGCCACTTTTCACGTTGACCATCTCCATTAATGATCTGTATGGTGGACATACAAAACCGTTCATCAGGAACAACCCTCACAACCTTTTAGGAATTACTTTCCGTTTTAATTGCTGATTTGCTGTATGACTTCCAGGGTTTAGGACAATCTTTTAGCAGAATACAGGATACACATAAGTAAATACAGGGGATTTAGGATTTAGATTTCTGGGCTTTCAGCATGTAAGGCCATTCACCCCGTCACGATTTGAGGATGCGAGATCAACGGTGAGACCGTTAGCGACTATGCATAAGTAAATACATGCTATATGCTATTTCACACCTGATGCCTTATTGTTCCGATTATATCATGTGCCAATTCCCCATAGGGGACGGGGAGCACAGTGGTTCAGTGGTAGAGCGCTTACCTCTGTCGCGTGGAGTCCTTGATTCGATTCCCTGAAAAGTAAGCTTGTGGTGAAGAAGACCGTGTCTGTGGATTTTCTCGGGGAATTCCTGTTTCCTTCCACATTCTTGTTCTACCAATCATTCCATCATCATTCACTTGCCTTATCATCGTCTTCCTTAGCCTAAAGGGTATAGTCGTGGGGCGTTAAACTGAAGAATTTAATTTTCCATAAGGGACGGAAAATGCTCAAGCATGATTTTGATATAGAATCCAAGTCCCACTGTACTAGCAATTAAACTTGACACCAATCTTGACACGAATCGAATTAACTAACTCTATCGCCTATTGAACCTGAAGGTTCAATGCCACGTTCTCAAAAGTTATCCACTGACTTCTGTCCTTAGTCAACTGGATCCAGTTTATATTTTTTATTCCTATTTCTGCGAGATTCATCTTAATATTGTCATCCCATCCGCTCCTACGTCCTCCTAATTGTAAAACTTCAAGAGCGTTCCTACTTTCATCCATTCTGGCTACATGACCTGCCTACCTGAACCTCCTAGACTTGATGACGCTAACAATGTTTGGAAACGGTAAAAGTTTTGTATTTCATCGTTATGAAGTTCCAGCCACTCTCCATTCCGTTCCTCTTGGATTCAAAAATATTCGTCTCAAGATTTTACTTTCAAATACATTCAATCCCTTCGAGTAAGCTATCATTTTCGCAACCATATAGCACAGGAGTTATAATATATCTTTTTGTGTGTGTTTTGAGTGTTGTAATTGGTTTTAATGAAACTTTCCCATCTTTCGATCAAAATTATCCTGCTTACTATGTGAAACCACATACCTATGTCTGTTATACGTAAATAATCACATATGTTGTCTTTCATGCCCCTAAAAACTTAAGATCTTCAGTTTTCTCTCTGAAAAAATCTGGTCAGCCTAAGCTTAAAGCAGAATCTGAACCACTATTTGGTTTGAACCGAAGAGAAATACTCTTTGGTCTGGACTTGATGTCGGGACCCCTTAGCTACAAAGGGCAACGAGTCTACCGAGTATTCCACGGAGGACACCGAATAGAAATACGCTGTAGTGATATTGATACTTGTGAATATTATAACAGTTATTTTGTAAGGGGACAGGAGCTAGGGGAATAAAATATCTGAAAAAGGGAAATTTTTGAGGGAATTTCCCGAAAATCCCTCTGTTACGGGAAAATTGTACGTGATGGAGAGAAACCGAGTGCATATTCGAATTCAGCGCAAAAAGTTCCTTTAAGATCAGGTGATTTTTCTCATGTAACAAACAAAAAGTTTAAATTTGTTAACTAGTGTAGTTAGTTAGTATATGAGTAGTTGCATTGAACGCAGTTTAGTTTCTAAATGAATGTGACTGCCACTATAGTCTCTGTACAAATGTAACACAATCGATAAATGAAATTTCAACATATTTAAAAGCAGTGTATGTGAAACAGTAAGGGAATAAGAGTTCATATGAAAACTACAAATAAAATAGTTTTATATTTCATTATACCCGCATAACATAAAACGTGTTTTATTTCCTGTCTCTAGTATTTGTCATAAAATCAAACATTTTTGCTTGCGTAACATATTCTCTGTTGTGGTTTTTCCACTACAACTTTTTTTACCTCCTCTGTTATCTTCATTAGCAACGTAATATGTGCACATTATTACCTGCATCAATGGTTGATTGGTATAACAATGTCTGTGCCAGGAAAAAAAAAAAAAGCGAAGCGATACATGCATATGATGTTAACAGAGAAACGAAACACGTAAAGGTATATGTGACACTACAAATATCGTTTGCTCTCTGTGGACATTGGTTCTGAGATTCACTCTGTGTGTACGTATGTAGGGTAGGAAGGGGGAAGGGGCTTTCGATGAGTGAGTTAACTGTGTGATTTCCCATACGAGGACCAATTAGTTTTCCTCATTGTTAGCGGAAATTAACGTTGAATGAAAATAGCCTTGAGTGGCGGGCGAGGTACCCAATGTGTATATATATATATATATGTGTGGTTTGGTTTACCAATAGAAGTAGCGTGTTAAAATAACGAACATTTTGACAAACTTATACTCGCGCATGTGTATATATACCAGGGAATTAAATAACATGTCAATTTGACGTTGGCTTCGATATCTCGTTATGTGGAAGATCTTGTTATTTCTTTTTTTTTTTTTTTCAATACTGGATTTACCTCTATACTCATGTACAAGGTCGTACATAGAAAAATAATAATTTAGCAGGAGAAAAGATTTACCTAAAACAAAACAAAACAAAAATATAGTAAAAATTCTTGAAAATGCAATTTGATTAGGAATCACAATATTGTAAAGTTCTGCTTATGCAGGGATAGGTAGAGTAAATTATAGTCCGGAATAGTTCTCTCCCACTACCAAATTTATTACAAAATCTTCTTTTCTATAAAGAATATATTACAACCAGTTGAGAGTGCTCCAAGAGCATTGCCAGAACGAACTTAAAAATAATTATTTTTTCTTATTAACTCCTACAGGCTTTATACCAGTTATTCTATCTACTTGTAATATATCTATCCATTCATAATTTCCTAGAGTACTAATTTCTTTCCTCATGTTTTGATTAAGAGTTCTGTTAAAACGTTCTACGATATGTTTTTTGAAGACACATGCTCAAAATGGAGGGCTCAAAATTCGCAAAATATCATCTCTCTATGACTTACGGTTCCCGTTATATAGCTCTTTAAATCTCTCGAAATCAGAAATCCGAAATCGAATATCGGGAAAGGTAAGAGTGACGCCTAAACTTCCATCACTTTCTCAGGTAGTTTTTAATGTTATATCGAATATAGAGCTCAAAATTGAAAAATCGCAAATAACAGACACAGACAGACACACAGACGTAGAGAATTCGTAACAAACTCTTTAAGTTCGCTGAAAATTATTATAATGTAAAATCATCTGATACTTGGGTAAAATATGGTATCCCAAGATCCGAGTAGTCTAGTGAATGATCTCCACAAAGCTCCAAGCAAGCTGAGGGACGAAGGTTTAGAAGACCAACAGAGTTCCGAGTAACTTAAGATTTTGGGTTAGCTTCCTCTCAAAACTCCAGGAAAGCTAAGAGAGGAGAGATGACCAACTGAAGACTAATAGTAGTCACTGTGTTCTTCCTGGTTTTATGGCTGCTCCAGTGTGGTTCTGGCGCTGTTGTTTCTTCGTCATCATGGTCTAGCGGTGGCGCTTGTGTCCCTGTGGTTTTCTACTGTAGTAACTCGTAATAGGGAGCACAAGGTTAATGCTTGTAAACAGAAGCATGTATAGGTTGTTTGTCAACAGAGGCATGTGCAGGATATTACAATGTTCTCAAATATGAGTAATAATAATACAATAAAAATTAGGGATGGTCACAAAGTTTCGGTTCCAGCCGAACCGGTTCTACGAGGGACCAGTTCTTGGAGATCCGGTTTTCAGAACCGGTTCCAGACCTGGATCCAAAGAACCGGTTCCAGACCTGTATTCGAAGAACCGGTTCTAGACCTGGATTCGAAGAACCGGTTCCAGACCTGGATCCGAAAATCCGGTTCCGGAACCAGATCTTCTAGAACCGGATCCGTTCAGACCCGAAAATCGGTTCCACCAGGAACCGGTTCTGGCCATCCCTAATAAAAATCAGAGGAATTTTGAAGAAATGATGTTGGTGTAGTTTTCACATTTTTTCGCTATCTATAATTTTTTTCAGGAATGCTGTCTTAGATTTGACACAATCATAGTGATTTATGTACAACCTTGTTTAGAAAAAAGCCTGGACACCCAATTCTTTTTGAAAAGTCTTGAAATTTAATCTACATTTACAGTTAAATAAAAAAGTGGATTTAAGCCAATTGAGATTTTTATTTAGAACCAAATAACTAGAATGTTTTACGTACAGTTGCTAAAATATGGTGTTCTAAATCAAGGTGAGTGGTTAAGATTTTTTAAACAAGACTGCATGTTTTGTATGTTTTAAGATGTACAATCATATTGATATCAAATTTTACAAGGTTGACATTCAACTGATTCGTCTCAAATCTTCACTTACCATTTTATATTTAACTCTATTCTCGAAGTCTCACCGGACTTTCATTTATTTTCGGATATAGTTATAATTTTATTATTCAAACACAAATTCTATGGAAATTTTGTTAAGGCAATGAAATTTATTTATTTTTTTAGTTTAATGCAACATGATTATGCACCAAGTCTAAAGGAGACGGAATGACGAAAGTGGGAAAGGAGGTAGAACCCATAAAATCCACGCAAACGGTGTTTGTCCACCTCAAAGTATACTTAGCGCGAGCTGAGATCTAACCAAGAATCCGAAGATCCAGAGGAGAAAACTACTGCTAAGCCATCGCGATTCTAACGAAATTTAATGCTAGTAATACTAAACCTTTCGTTCTTCTTTAGATGCAGGTTATAATGGCTATAGGTGTAAATATTATAGAACTGTAGAAATATGTTCATTTCAAACATATCTTGTTGATAAAATCGTGTATTTGCAACGGAATGATCATATCATTATCAGACTTGGCAACGACTAGAAGGGCGGATAAGATATTTTACACAGTGTTTATGTACATATCAATAAAATAAAATAAAAAAGCACTGGGAGACACTTGATCAGAGATCATGAACATATGTGAAGTCATCAAAATGGACCCAGTGTCCAAAAACATATGTACTTTTAAAGGATCGTGTCTCCATTATCTATCATCATATTGTAACGTTCCAGTACACTATTTAAAAGATCTTGAATTAAGCTGAAAAAGATTCAGTAAGTTTGTTTGTAACACAAACAATTAACAAGTTATAGTGGCGACAATTTGGAAGTATGCTGATATACTAATGAACATTTCATTAAAACTTTCTCCAAAACGACTTTTAACGACTTTTTCTGACATTTAGGGAACATTTTTAAAGGAATATTGAAACCCTGATGAATATGAGTCTGAAAATTTCCTAGTCGAATTTTACTTCCTTGTGAGAGAAAAAATGGCGGCCACAATGACTGCTGCATATATTTCGTTTTGAAAATAGCTACAAATATTGTCGCATCATGCATCACTTTCTAGGTTTAAATGGTCAAGAAATTCACTCCTGGCCTCCGAGGTACAATCCGGCCACCGGAGTAGCTCAAACCACCATAAAAGCCAAGGTAGCGCCCAAATTCGATGAAAACTAAAATTATGCCGTAAAGATCTCATTGTTGTTGCCTAGTTCTGATACTGGAAGTGCTCAAGAGCTCAAGATAGCTCTCAAGAAATGTCTCAATTGATGTAAGAGTTTTCAATCAAGAGGAATAATAGCAAGGTTTCCTTCTGAAAATGGGAGGAATACATCAATGATATTACATAAATGAAAACATCTGAATAAAGACCATCCATGACGTCACGTACAGAAACGGATGGCTGCGCCAACTCCTTCCGATAAAGTCAACATTGATTGGCACTCTTGTACTGGGCAAGCGATCAAAACAGATTTTCACAGCACATATTTCACGGCACTTATTTGTCTGTGGCTGAATGGATGTGGAACACGCCCGTCGTTCTGTACATTTCACGCCTTCGTCTTGATACTTGGCACCGATGATTTGCAGCGATAGACGATCATTCTCAATGAACGACTGTTGATATTGCCATCTCCTTCCAACATATGTTTTTACAATCAGTACTGCGCTTCACTTTGCATCGTTAAGAGCATATATGTTCCACCTTCTGAAACGGTACAACTTTAACAAATACAGCGTGTTTCAAAAGTTCAGGAACACTTTTAATATTTTATTGTAGGCAAACTAGTACCTATGGAAAGTAACGAATTGCATAATTGTAAAGGGTAAACTGTAAAGTTTGTTTTGAACAATGCTTATTTCACAGACACTCTATGTGGGAACCACGTGTGATCCTACAAATGTCTACGCGATAATCCAACTCTTGCCACACACGACCCAACATGTCTTTCGAGATTGTTGCTGTTGCTTCCTCAATTTTCCTTTTCAATTCCCTAACATCACCTGTCAAAGAAGGGACGTATACAAGGTCCTTCACGTACCCCCACAAAAAGAAATCGCAAGGGGTGATATCTGGAGACCTCCCATCCTCTTTGTCCTGCAATGCACAACAAAATGGAATCGCTCCTCTTTGTCTTTTGGATATAACTTTTGAACTAACTGTAGTCTGTATGGTTTCATGTTTAATTTTTTTACGCAAAACACGCCACACAGACGTTGTTGACATTTGCAACTCAAGTGAAGCACTGCGTAACGATTTTCTCGGGCTCCTTGTGAAAGCTTCTCTCACTCGTTCAACGTCATTTGCACTCACGCTTGGCCTACCACTTCTCTTCTTGGCACACAGACACCCTGTTTCAACGAACTTCTCATGTCAATTGTAGATTGCCTTTCTTGCTGGTGTTGCTTTACCGTACTTCAACCTAAATTTTCGTTGGACATCTCTTGCACTCTTTGTTTTGTCAAATTGTAGGATGCAGAAAGCCTTCTCACCTCCAGAAAGCGCCATCTAGATTTTGGTACCACCTAGTGGCGATACATGGAACTACACGTTACACTTCCAATGAAATAAATTAGAACTTCAATGTTTCAAATTATTTACTTCGTTAGTTTACAAAGCTACTAGTTTGGCTACAATATATTTTTTAAAGTGTTCCCGGACTTTTGAAACAAACTGTATATACTTGCAGTTCACACTAACCACATTCACACACCACTTCACTTGCACAACGCCGATTTTTCACACGATATGTTCGTGAGCAACTGACATACCTTGGCCACTCTCTAAGATAAATTAACTCTACATATTCCGCAACTATTTATATATAAAGCATGAACGAAGTTCCCAGAATAAGTTTTGAGAAAATCATCCGGAAAGAAATTATCCAAAGAGTAAACTACTACTTCTAAATTTTTCAACATAAATGACTAGTACTGTATCATATTATAAGGTTGTAAAGAAAATATTAATTTACAAAATATAAATAAAATTGTTTGATCCATTTTCGAGAAATTCACATTTGATTTTTTTTTTTTAATTTTTACTTTCCAGTAAATTGCCTTTACCTTTAGAAATATGATGAAAAAATCTCAACTCCACTCTGAATGGTATCAGTATCTGAACAATACCCGAACCGTTGAAGGGTATCAGTACCGGAGTGGGTACGTTGAACGGTATTCTGAACTCACTTTTCAAGCATATAGGGGTTACGAAACGTGTGAATTATATGGAATCTCGAATATGGTATTCTGACTATCACCATTTTATTTTCATTACTTCCCCTCAAAAGTAAAAAGAAAAATAATATAACAGACTGTATTCACTTATACAGTAAAGCTACTCTTTCCATTTAGTCAGACAGGAAATTACAAACTTATTATACTGATGAACGACAAAATGAATAACTTAACACGGATTGTTGTGTGTGTCAGATAAATTTACGTTTCTTTACGTAAATAGAATATTTTGCCCCCTTACAAATAGCCTCTACATTTTAGTTGCTTACACTTTTAGCGCATAACAGGTCATTTTTGTGACTTTGTGGTGTTTTTACTGCTGCGTGAATACATCAGGAAATTGGTACCTAACTTCATTTTGTATTTTCATAATGGGAAAGTTTCTCAAGCATTCAGTGTGCGTTTCACACAAATATGTAATTGTCCTCCAAAATTTAAGACCATATATATGTATGTATTCATATGAGTAAGTGGGTGTATGCACGCATATGTAATTTTGTGTGTGAAGACTTGAAGAGGGTGAGAATGAGGGATGACTAAGTGGAAACAGAGAGGAATTTCGTTAATCTAACATAAAAGGGTTGGCTTTTAACATTACAAGGCTAAACTGAAACAAAAGTTAATAATTAGACGTTAGAAGCCGCAGTCTTGCTGTATTATTATTATTATTATTATTATTATTATTATTATTATTATTATTATTATTATTATTATTATTATTATTATTATAGAGTAAGGAGTCGTTTGACATTGGCCTTAATAAATCTTAAATACTAACAACTCAGAAAATTTAATTGCATGGACTAGCTAATATATTAAATTTACGACAGGGAATTATGTGTTAATGTTGACATTATTGCTATACTTATCTTTAGTATTTTCAAAACTAAGAAGCCTGAGAAAAATAATGTAGCAAGCAGGAAAATTTGAGAAGTTCGACTAGTTTCTTTTAAATGAAACTTTAAGTGTAATGTCTTGAAAATGGCATTTTAGAATATTGACTTCTATTTACTTGAACTGCAACTAAAATTATTTTGAATTTAAAAAAAATATATGTTTTAACATTATGCAAATGATCCTGACCTGTTCGATTGACAATTGTCTTATAAATTTATTATTATTATTATTATTATTATTATTATTATTATTATTATTATTATTATTATTATTATTATTATTATTATTATTATTATTATTATTATTAGCTGAATCTGTGCTCTTTACATATGAGCACCAATCTCCTTGTCATTCCTCACAACATCTCCTGGTCATTCATCTGTACATGTCCCTTTAAAACACAAGTGAAGAACGTCTTGATAAAAATTGGCAAGGGGTATCATAAAGGGGAGATTTCTTCTATCATTGTATCAATATCTCGCACCGTTTGTAAGATTTGAGCCTACTTTCCGATGGAGTTTCCAATTCATGTGTGATCAGTGTTTTCTTTCTTCTTGCATGCAATATCTAATAAACAAATACATTACGCACACACACAAATAATTATAATGTCAGTGAATATTGTGTTCATTCAGCGAAACACTCCAAACAATAAAGATTCATCTTAGACTGGAAAAATGGTTATCCTTCGGTTTTCATCATCATTTGGCCGAAGAGATATACTAACCGCGTATACAAATGCATGGTGTTGAAATGTATAGGTCGTAGGATATGATGCTTTACTTTTTTAAAATTTCTATACTTCCAGTGTACACCAAAAAACGTAATAAAGAAATAACGGCTATTTAAAAAAGTATATTCACTTAGCACTGAACAATCTACACAAAATTTGCAATCGATAAGTGAAAACGGCATCTTTCAAGAGCTTACACAGTAAAAAATGGTTGTGTTAATTCAACTCGATTTTAACACAAAGCAGTGGTTCTAGCGTGACTACCACTATGCGGTGTTAATTCAACACAGACCCCGCGGTATTGACGTTTAACACAGGGGGTGTGTTACGGTTTTAACACACAACCGGTGTTAAATTCGGATCTGTGTTAGTATTTTCGGTGTTGATTTGACACTTTGTCAGGGTCAGTAGTGTGAGGAAAAATGTTGAGTGTTACTTGTGGCGGTGTTGCACCAACACGAAAAAGTAACAAAGTGTATAGTGTGTTTATTATTTTGTGTTAATATTACACTATGTCAAGTATCAATATAACACAGGCTCTATTATTTCAACATCATTTTCTTATTTTTGTACACAATCTGAGTCATAATTCAAGGTCAAAACTGTATAAGTAACACCGTTTCGGTGTTAAATCAACACTACCTGTGTTAAAATTCAGTCAGACCCAGGGGCGGATCCAGGGGGGGGCGATCGGGGCGATTGCCCCCCCAAAAGGAGAAACTTTTTTATTTTATATATAAATAAAATATATAGTTAATTTTTTGACGCTCTTAAAAGTAGCTCTAAGTACCAATATTACAACCCACCGCCCCCCCCCCAGAAGTCCGTCCTGGATCCGCCCCTGTCAGACCACTAGATTAACACCGTTTTTGGTGTTAGTTCGACTCCACTTCTGTGTAACTGCGACACGTATTTCGGTGTTGAAATAGCTCCGTGTGTGGTGTTGATTTAATCATGTGTTGGAAAAGCTTGTGATGTACATGCTTACGTTTACCGAAGATTCTAATTTTAAAACAAGAATAGTAAACTACAGAACATTTCATTTAGAAAATTTTTGTAAATTTTTTTTGTCGTCCTCCCAAACATTTATTGTGAAGTGTTTTTTGATGGTGCGAAAAACAACCTTCACCATCTTGTTCAAGAATGATAGGAAACTCTTGCCTATATCCTTACAATATGTTTGCCTCTTAATCGTGGTTCTACTTGCTTTCCGCCATGTTTGAAACACAGTCCCCGATGTTGACTGGTGAGCTCGAGTGCAGTGTAGAAGTGACACAGTAATATGGAGTTGTTTCTGGTTTTGACATATTTCTTCAGAAATATTATGTAAAACAATTGAGAACACATCTCGCTGTTTATATGTTGAAATTTTGCGAATACCTGGATTTGTTTAAGTATTTCTTTCTACTATGTTTGTCTGTAGCTTCAGTACATAAGCGTTTGTAATTAGATGCCCAACATATTTGGCAAACACGCAGAAAACAACACCGAAGATTCTACACTTGTGTTAATTTAACACACAGGTTGTGTGTTATTTTAACTACCGGCATTTGACACTCAACTCCAAATAGAGAGTGAGTTGTTCTAACCACCTGTTTGTGTTATATTTTAACACAATCGTGTTAACACATAGGCATGTCGTTGAAATAACACAACGATTTTTTACAGTGTATGGTTTGCGAGATATCATTTCAAAATAATTGGCCACAAACATATAAACGTTCACAAACATATAAACTTTTTGACCACGAACATATAAACCAATATGCATAGCATTTCAATATATAGATTATTATTTTTATTATTATTATTAAACTGTATATAGCTTTTACCAAAAGATACCCTATCATATGCTTTGCAAATTGTAGGTAACGAAGAAATTATTTTTATATCTTTATTATATTCCTATTTTCGTGTAAGTTTACTAAACAGAATGTATATATTTCAATAACAAGTACTTTTTTATTTACAGTTTTATTTAACGTCTTATGTATGCACAATATATAGTACTATAGAAGATTTCTGACTGATTTTAGCACTAAAAGGCTATTAAATTAAATTATTGTTACAACATTCCTTGTAATGTAAATTCGAAAAACTCATAGTTTAGATTAAAAGAAGCCTGTGAGCACATGGAGAATGATTAAACTTTGCATTCATACTTAATAAATACATTTTTAAGTTATTTTCAGATTTTATACTTAGGAATTACAAATGTTCATAGTAGTTTGGAGTATATTTACAGTATGTAGTAGTACGTTTAGTAATACGTTTACAATTTAACCTTGAGCTCATCCGTGGCTAAACGGTTAGCGTACGCGCCTTTGGCGTGGGAGACCTGGGTTCGATTCCCGCTGGGAGCTCATGTGGTTCGGATTCCACGTTAATCAGTAGGTTCACGTCTCATATAGCCTGGCTGCTGAACGGGACGTAAAACTCAAAATCAACTTAACTCAACTCATTGTCCGAATATCTATGTTCTCGTCCTTTTAGTGAGTCTGTTGTAGATTGCACTCCCCTCCTCACGTTGGTGACTTACATCCATGCTTTCTACATTATAAGAAGCTATAATTTTCTAGGCTTGTTTTCCTTTGAGCACATTGATTTCAAAGTATTAGGTGCGTCTCTAGTTTCCAGAACTTCGATTTAGTTTTTGTTGACAAAAGAAATGATATTAAAAATGAGTTGGGGAGGTAATCACTTAATCTACTTCGATCAGATTCTCAACTGTCGAGGTCCCTACAGTATATATTTTCTGTGCAACCATCGTTAATATAAAAGAATTGCTTCGCCTCTAAACCAATCTTCGTTTGAGCAGAGAAAACTGAAGCTACCTGATTTAAATGCAAAAGTTATGGAAAATCAAGGAAAATACTTTGATGATTAAGACCACATTTCGTTGCTTAAAAACGTATTTTTTATTCTCAATAAAAGAACGCTGGGAATGTATGCAAATATCTAATAGTTTCGTTGCAATTTAATTCCTTATTAAATATTTTCTATAAGAATAACATGCAATGTTCCATTATTCTGTTTCTTGTTATTACTCTTTGCTTCAGGGCTCTTGTTTCAAAATTTCCTTCTCAACCTAGTTCAACTGAATCGCGCAGATACAAAAGCACCTTGCTTGGTTGCTTGGTTATTTCCTTCCTTCAACACACTATCTTGCCTATGTCAGAATGAAGAATAAGTAATTTCTTGTTTCTCTTCTCAAGCAATTTTTCATCAAGTTTCACTTACTCTTTTAGTATCCCTTGGATGAACCATGTTTCCTCTAATAACTGGATCATTACTTCAACCTAGTATTGTTTCTGTCCTTTCTATTCTGTTCTAGCTTTTCTGGTCTGTTTCTGTTCCGTTCTCTTGAATTCACTGATTCCGATTCCCTCTGTCTTGTTTTCCTTCCATCTTCTGATCTCTTCTCACTTACGTGCTTTCTCTCTTCTACTGTTTTTGGTTGACTTTGAAATTATGTTCCCCGTCTTGTTCTTCAGTGTCACATTATCCACATTTATATATATATATATATATATATATATATATATATATATATATATATAAAATAGGTTTAAGCACTTTTACAAAAGATAGAGGTCTGTAATTTTGAATGTCATTACCATTATCAGAATACAGAACGTGACAGATTCTTGTCACTTTCCTTTTACTGGGCAATTTACAAGTTGTATATATATCAGATTATATATAATTTAAGGGTAAGGCAAGAACTATTCTTTACAACCTTATTTCCATGTTAAACCAAAATAGATGCTTCCCCGCTATTAGTTTCCTGGAGAAAATAATAACTAACAAATGAATCCCGTAAATTTGATGAAATTCAACCAAGCTGACATTTGGACTCTATTCTCTGAAATATATTTTCATACTGCTCTGCATTTGAATTATGTACGTAATGTATAACACAAACATATATGGTAATCTCATTAATTTCAATGCCACTCAGTAGACAATCTGTATTTATCTCACAACAATCTATAGTAAGCGCTTTATATTGTAAGGATTCCCACATCACAACATGAGCACATATTTATGAACGACACGTGCTAACGTTTATAAACAAGCAGATGATACACCGAACAGGAAGAAGACGAAGGGAGCCGAAAGAAGACGAACCACCCGAAGAGGGCCCATAAAAGAGGAACCACAGCCGAAGAAAGGTATCTGTTGACCACTGACCGCCAATCCACCTCGGCTTTTGAGGTCGCTTTGGACTACAGCAGATTTCAGATGAGAAGCGGCATGGCCTTGAGTTGGCTTTACGCGGCGTCCAATTGGCTTTGAGCGGTGTTGACAATTCGCGACAAGCAGTTCTGCACGCTGACTTCTCGCGCTACTGCGAATCTTGACAATAGCAGAGGCGCTTATTAGAAATATTGTATTAGCACATTAACTGCTCACTTTACGAAGTAGAGAAAAGAACTGGTTGTCGTAACTGGTTGTCATGATACACGCTTTGAAAGGTTTCCATATAAAACAATTAGTAAAACGAGCGTTGAATACCGTCTAATTTCCAGTGGATTTTTCTTCGATTTGGAAATGGAACTCAACTTTTATTAAAGGATAATCAGGGGTGTAACCAACAGGTTGTTCTAGGGGAACATTACTTTCAGGGGGAGGAAAGCTTTTCACACATTAAAAACAGAACAAATGACCTCTTTCAGAATATGAAAGCATTTTAACTCACCATGTATACTATACACATATTATGTTTTCTCGATGCTACCTTAACAAAAGACGGATCTTAACAGTACTGAAGTTGAAAAGCGGATTGTAAGAGATAAATCATTAAGCTATTCATAAGAAAACAAATGCTGTTTCTAGCAGTCTGTTTATCCGACTTTGTGTTTATTTAGGTTAAAATACTAAAAGGAAAAAAACTCGAAAAAATATCAACTCAGATATTATTATGCAATAATATAGTAGTGAGAGATCCTGGGGGGACTGAGGGAGCCAGGGCCCCTCATTTTATTTGTAAATGTGCAATATTAGGCATAATTTGAATGCAATTTGTCTAAAAATCATCATATATGCTTTCTGCATCTGAATGCACCCCCCCCCCAATTTACAGAGAAATCAGCGTCCTTGTAATTAGGTACAGAAACTGTATTGATGATGTTTTCTTTTTTATTTTTTTAAAAATCTTATTTTATTATAAACGTTCCTAATTTGCATTAACTATTAAATAAGTTTACTAAACATACACTAGATGAACCTCATTTCGGGGCTGGAAATAGTTTGGAAAGTCAAGGCCGCTTTTCCCCCGTTTCTACACCCTTGAGAATAGTAAGCGATCGAATTAAATAACAAGCCTCTGCAATTTGATTCATATTATATATATATATATATATATATATATATATATATATATATATATATATATATATATATATATTCGATTCCCGGCGGGAGCTCATGTGGAAGAACAGAAGGTATGGGACATTCGTAATATTGTTTTGAAATTGCCTTCATGCAAGATTCTTCCTTATTCGACAGAAGAAACGCAGTATGATTTTTTTTTCTTCGTTTCAATACCTTACGTATGTGTGGCCAATTACGTACTCCTTTACTCCTCTAGCAGGGATGCAAAAGCACCAGGCGTCTGAGTGGTGTCATAAATTATTGTAACCCAAAACAAACTCGACCATATCGTGTTGCTTACGAATCAGATGGATTGTTGTTGTGAGACCTACATCAAGTATAAGAGTATGTTATTATATGGAAGCAAAGGAGCTGATTGTGTGTGTAGGAACGCAACTTCTCTTCTTCTAGCATAAACAGAATTCATCAGTGTCTAGGTTGCTTTCTTTCGTGGTAGTTCATTTGTTCTCCAAAATTATAGTTGACAACGTCTTTAAGGAAACCGAGTGCAAGTGCGGAATTTTCTTTAAAAAAAAAAAAGTGCTACGAAGTGAAGCTCGAAGAATTATTTTTTGTGTTTACAATTTTTGGAACTCATAATAAAAAATTTACAAGAGTCAGATTCAGACAATGGCGAAATATTAATTGACATAGACGATAGTGAAAGTAGTGTTGAAGACGAACGTTTAGAAGTTCCACTGGAATAAGTTAATAGGTAGGTTATTCAGTTGCTATATATACTTCTAGGATACACAGCCAAAATCTTTGAGTTTGCTGGAATAGTATATTTACATTGTGAATAATGTTGCCAATGTATGTGTAATAATCTCAACTAGAGGAAGAGCGAGAAGGGAAAGGGAAGTCCGAAATCCGGCAACACCGCGCGGAATATCGCACAGCATTGGCTACTGCCCGTGATGCTTTACATCTGAAAAACACAATAAGGGGCTATACATATCCTAATGTCCCTGAAGGCTGCTATGAAGCTAAGGGGATTCCTCAACACAACCTACCCTTGCCAGGCTGCTTAGAGCTGAGGTTTCGTAGGACCATAACCTGGTGAATCACCATAAGACCATAACCTGGTAAATCACCATTTGCGCTGTTGCCGTGAGCAAAGGTATTTCCGTACGAAACGATATATCCTTTAACCTTGATCATAATATATACTTTGTTATATGAACTTTGTAAAGCACAAAGATTATATTGTATTTTATAATGAAATAGGTGTAAGGCTAAATCTCGGTCCGTTATTGACTCTACCTACAAGACATTGCAATACTTTTTTGCAACTTACCTAGTAACAATCTCCTCCTCTTTGTTTTACTTGTTCTTTAGACTGCATGTCATCTAAATACAGAATTGGCCTATATATAATCGAGGAGATATCACTTGTCAACTAAGTTTAACTAATTCCAACTACACCGTAATCCGATGACAACAGATTACAATGGAGACCATACGTTTTACTTCTCATCCCACTAGTGTTCTCAAAGAAGTGTGTTGTTCTTTTTTTTTCTTATTTTTTCATTGGATACTTTAAAGTTTCATTGTTTGTGAATGGCCTTTCCTTTCTTTCGTAGTGCGGTTGGCTCTAGTAACTGTCAAATCATTATGCATTTCTTCTAAATAGTTGAGAAAATGACACATCGGAATTATTAGAATACAAAACATATCGTTGCAATCACTTAAACTTCATTGTGATTGAAACAATTTACAGAAGTTTCAGTTTGAACATACAACTTACTAACACTACAAATTCTATAACACATCATTTTCTATGCATAATTCATCAAAACTTAGTAAAGCTTGTTTGTTCCGTGATTTGACTTATTTCATGTTTCCTTTTCACTTCCCCTAAACTCACAGAAAACTTCTAAAATATTACGGTGGGAGTCCATTTTGACTTATAAGTTTTTTTTTTTTAAGTTTCCATTTCCGTTTATACAAATTAAATTCCACATCACGACATCTAACAATTCACCTTTCGATTACTCACGGATTGAACAATCCTTGCCTTCGGTGATCTCATGATAAAAACTAGGACAGTGGCAAAAGAGTTGGCAAATTTGTTAATTCTATTAACTATTTGAAGTCTGGTGGCGTAGTCTCTACCTATTACGACACAGCCTGGGTTCAGTTTTCGGTGGGAGCAGCATTTATTCTTCATTTTACCTCCGTTCGACATCCCCTGTATAATGGGAACCTGAAGAAACTTGAGGCATAAAACTAACCGAAGAACATCACCATCTCCTCTCGGTATTTATTTGTCATCAACACAACAGGCATAAGCACAATTGTAGTGTTGATGTATTACAAAATAAATTTACAATAGTTTTCTTAAACATATAGTTCATATTACAGATGCCAATTTTTTGGTGTTCGACATAAATTTTGTTATAAGAAGAGCGTATTCTTCAAATTCGTGACTTCAATAATATGTGGTCCTTGCTTCTGTGTAATAGAACAGACCAGAGTAGTCAGCACGAGTTTTAAGAGTCGGGACATAAAATTTAGTGTCCATGTCAAATCCGTACAATCAAACTCATTATGTACTATTTTGTGGAAAAACGTCAGATCTATCACGTTTCGCCTTTGTCCGAATGTAAGGATACTTTAGTTGTCTATTAATGTTAGATAGTTTTCATACGATGAATACATTCCAGTTCTCTTCTACGTCAAGTATTTAATAAATTTAGATTGGACTTTTCCCAGTTGGTATCGGTATTACGATGAGTTCCACAATAGGGCAGCATATTCCAGTTTTGATTAGGGGTTCCACATTAGGGCAGCATATACGAATAATACATTTTTGTTAGGTGGTGATATTGTTAAACTCCTTTCTAGTACTACAGTAATTATGAACTGTAACATCTTGAGAGATTCATTAACTACGTTCACTATATAAGTTATTAAGTATTAGTTTCGTATCAAATGTAACTCCAAGATCTTTGATTGATTTTAATATATTGAGTAAGGTCTGTTTAATTGAATAATTAAAGTCCACTTGATTTTTGTTTCTAGTAAAGGATAAAATGTTACATTTGTTTATGTTTACATTAAGTTTATTAAAAGAACACCAGTTAGCAATATCTTCCATGTCATGTTATAAAGCAACATTTTCCATGGCATGTTATAAATTGAGACAATCATGGATAGTCCTTATTGTAGCGTATATTTTGAGGTCATCCGCACAGAGCAATTTGTCACTGAATGATATATGATCACGAAGATCCTTAACGAAAAAAAGGATCAATAACGGATCTAAGTTGGAGCCCTGTGGAATTCCAGAATATGCAATATAATCAGTTGATTTATACTCTTTGTAGGTAACAGTTGGTTTACGATTTTCGAAACCAATACAATGTAATCCTGTGGGGTGACATAAGCTTGTTCCGTATGAAGGGGCATTACTTTACTATTAGTAATCTTCCACTGGCCAGTGCTGGACGTCTTTGATCAGTGGCTTTTGGGTTTAATTCGTGGTAGGAGAGCCTTGCAATTTGAACACAATACGTGTTTCAGATTTCATCTTAAACTATAGATCGACGTCCCATACAAATTTGTTTCTAATATATAACACTATATTCTAGCCAACCAACTTTATTGTGAGCTATTCTGAGAACCAAGTCATGACAAAAACACATAAGAAATACATTCGGAAAACAACTAATAATTTGGGATACTGCCTTAAAATTTTCGCATCAAACACACCATCACTACTAACACCATAAAATTCAAAAGTCTATTTAAGTGATTTCTGTACGCAGATCACTTCGGTTCATATTCTGGTTTATAAGTAGAAGCTTTAAAAAATCAGTTAAATAACGAATACATTAAAAACGAAATATTCAGATAAAATATGGATTTCATACGAATGTACTTTATTTCGTGGGTGACTGTATATACTGTACATTGAACTAGCTTCTATACGCTAGAGCTGAAATTCCAACACCTTGTCACAGAGAAGCTGGAAAATTAAAGCGAGAAAAAATACAACAGAAGAGAATATACATATCTTCTCTGACTCTTTTGTGTGTGACAAGCTTTATTGGGAGAAATTTCAAAAGAGATGGAGAGAGAGAGAAAGAAAGAAAGAAAGAAGAAATAGAATGAACGGCTTCAGCTGAAGCAACAGTCTCTCCTGCTTTTGCTTCGTGAGATGGCGTTATGAATAGTCAATGCGGTTCAATTTGAGGAAAGGTTGGTACAGAAAGAGCTTCTATGGAAAAACAGCGCTGTAGAAGGGCAAAGCCTGAACTTTTCCCAGCCGAATCCAAACGAACTGAAGAATAATGAAGAGCAAGATGTCAGGACTCGAGAGAAATAATATATATAGTTTAGTGAGAAAAAGTTAAGGAGATGAAAAACCTGCAAGAGATGCTTGTTCACTTGGCTTATACTAGGAAAGGTGAATTCATTTGTGCTTCTTAGTAAAAGAGAGAGAGAGAAAAAAAATAAGTTGGAATATCTAGAATGATATGAAGAGGTTTAAGGTTTTAAAACACAGTAAGTCATGGTTGTTGGTAAACATTGACTTAATATCACAGAAGATTAGTCTAATAGACGTGTGTACAGCCTTCTTCAAAAGTTGAAATCTGGCCACCCAAAACCCCTTATATTCTGTTCATAGATAAAATTCAATCAAATAAATGATAATATCATATAGAAAATTGAAATTTTTCTCATGTCAAAGCGTTAAAAATATCCTACCTACGGTTGGGATAGAAATACAAATCTAAACCATAACCTCCACGACCATAACCATGTCAAAAGACCTACCTAATACCCAACAAACAGACAAATCTCCCAAGTGCATGCACGGTAATAACAATCAAAACATAAATAACAACACTCAGCAACTGTCGAAACTCCCCAGAATCAGTCACAACTTTCTGTGAGTTTTTCGTCTACTTTTGTGGTGATTTGGGTCATATATGTTGGATTTATGGCCATTGCTAGGTGTGGAGTATCTTGAACGTTCGGGCCGTGACCATTCTTGAATGTAGAGGTTTTCCAGCTTATGTGAGAATTATGATCGTTCATGCATTTGGAAGATTTGAACATTTTTACTGGGATTATTCTCCGGGGCATTTTTATATCTTTTGGTGATGGTTATGGCTGTACGAGTTAGACTGATTTCTAATAATGTAGCCCCCCCTTAAACAGGAAGTTTTTAACCAGTTTATAGTCATGTACAAAACAAATAAGTTTTCTGTCACATCTTACACTTGAAATCATAATAACTTGGAAAGATTTAGATGACATTTAATTAACGAGGTACAATTTATGCTTAGATCTGGAAACAAATCGGTGACCACGCGTGCTCAAGAAGTGACACGTAAACCTCCTATTAGATTTTATTTTATATGCGTCTGACCAATATTTATTTTGACATAATGAGTTCTGAGGTCGCTAGTTCAGAAATTTGGTTAACAAGATGAATGTAAATTATACGATAATGACAACTAATATCTTTTCATGATGCTTAAATATCTTCTACGCCATGTTTGTAACCGAACCGTAGAACTTCATGTGTTATTTGCCTTAGGAGTATGATGTTCACAACTTACAAGGAAGTAGGCCATGGTTTTGTTATTCTTGGCTCTTTCCTACATCAACTTTGATTACAGGTTTCCAGGGCTTCTTCACTACTTCTTGGGAAAACCAATTAAAACTTGTTTCTCACCAAAAATGAGATTAAAGGATAAGCGATTCCAGGGAGTGGGTATGGTGAATGGTTTGTAACATGTTTACTCACACATACAGATGCATATAGCCTCATAGCCTTTCAGTTAAGTAAGATGCACTGTGACCGGCTCTTTGCAGTTCTTGGGCGTTATTTGTGACTTGGGGAGAAGCTCTTTCTTTAGAGAGAGCAAAAGGCAGAAAGAGGGGTTACGCTTTGCCTTTGTGATACATATTCAGATTTGGTTAAAGTCTCGATAAGCCTTTCAAGCCTTGTAATTGACGTAAAATTACATGCCTCGGGATGCTTCTCGATGCGGTGTAACAAGTAGGAGGAACAAGAGGTGGATGGGTGGATAACGAGTCTGAGAAGGGCACATGTGCTGCGTAAAACCACCTTTCATTCTCCAATCTTGAGGAGATTCCACAATGGAGATTGCGTTTGGTGTCAGATTGAGTTTTTAGCAAAACACCCACAGACTCTAAGCTTTCCTGATTATCTTCTTCCTAGTATGTGTCTTGCAGGTATTTCCCAATTAGAGGCACGTTCTTTTATAACACGTTAAATAGGATAGCATACTTTTCCAAAGAATGGAAGTATTAACAACGTTCCAAACGGATCGATATTTTCTTTAACTAGAATGCTTATTTTTCTATGAATAGAAACTTCTTGAATTTGGTATAGTACCTGCTCGAAGAATCAAATAAATGTTATAAATTAATATTTATTGCTCTAAAAATGAAATAAAAATGTATGGTAAATTTATTGACCTTGTTCTTTCTTCTGAAGGTAATATAGTCTAAGCCAGGGGTACGGAACTCTTTTTATCTTAAAGGCCACATTGGGAATGTCCTTGTCCTAAGATGGACACATATGATAGTTTTGAACACATCTAAAATTTGTAGTTTTTTTTTTTTTTTGGTTCTTACTTCATATTTACATTAATAATTTACTCAAAAATGTGTAACACTATCACATATTGTAACATTATAACACACTAAAGAAAATTATTATTGAATGTATGTAACTTCAGAATATTCCTTACTAATTGACCGGCTTGGGAGCAAAACCCACATTTCGGTCGAACTTGAGTAATCAGAAAGTGCTTGTTCTGCATGGCATTTTGTTGGTGGCGAATGGTATAAGAAGTTAATTCGGTTGACGGAAGTTGGCAGAAATGGATGGGCTAATCCATGCAACCCACATCATCCTGTAAGCAAACCTGATAAGCCACATTAATGTGGCGGAAAGTGTTGTGTCGCATGCTGCATCCAGTGATGTTTCAGAAAACATGGAAACACATTCTTCGATTATGGACTTTAGTGACGACAGTGACGTTGTTCCCGATAAAAGTAGCTCATCTGAAGGGAATATGGTTTAAATTATTTGTGTTAGATTTCGTGTTTTTAGTTCTACAAGTTTAGATATTTTGTTGTTAGAGCTTCGTTGTAATTAACATAAGTGGGACTACAGGCTCAGTGTCCTGCCATCATCAGGGACCGCTTAAAAAAGACTAGAGGCTATATCCCTCGAACCAAAAATCATACAATTTTTTCACCTCAGCCGTCATTATCCTTGTACCAACAATCTGTCTATCACAGTTCTCAAAATACAATGTCTTCTGAGAAGATGCTTCACCGATTTTAACTACATTCAATATTATTATTTTCTTTCCATGCCTCATCTGGTTTCAGGTTGTCTTTTTAACTATACCTAATATTCTTCTCCTTTCTTCTATACCCAATATTCTTTGTTCGCTATTCTAATTTTTACGTTCGACCAATATTGTCTTTCCTTCATATGTCCCAATCGATTTTAGTTCATCCTTTAACTACGTCCAATATTCTTCTTTTATTCTATTGTCTCAATCGATTGAGATTCTTGTTTTTAACTACATCCAATATTCTTCTCGTCTTCCCTTGTCTCAATTTGATTTAATTCTTTTAAACTTCATCGAATTTTATTCTTTCCTTTCCATGTCCCAATTGGTTTTAATTCTTCTTTTCAAGTACATTTAATATTATTCTTTTGTTTTGTTATCAGAAACGGTTTTAATTTTTACTTTTAATTACATCCAATATTTTTTCTTTTCTTTCTTTGCCGTAACCGGTTTCTTATTCATTCTCTTAACTGCGCCCCATATTCTTTTCTTCTATTGTCTAACCCGGTTTTGCTTATTTTTCTGAACTAAACCTAACTTTTTTTTCAATTGATCCAACAAGTTTTAGTTCCTCTTTCTGTCTTCCATTTGATTCCTTCTCTTTAAAAAGGTCACTAAGAATGATACAATACCACTTCAATCTGTTCCCTTTTCTTGTCCTAACTGGTTTTAAATTCGCTCTCTTAAGTGCATCCAATTTTCTTTTTTTTTTCTATTGTCTAAACCGATTTTGATCTTTTTAAAACTATGTTCAATATTTTTTCTGTCCTTGGTCCAACAAATTTTAATTTCTCTTTCCCAAAAAAAAAAAAAAAAAAAAAAAGATCAATAAGAAGAACACAATCGTACAAATTCAAATGAAATAATTTGATCTCAACCAAACTTTTCATGGTGATTGTTTTTGACAAATTTAATAAGCATATTGCATATTAAGGTGTAGGGTTCCAGAGTTGATGACAATTAAAGGTAGGGTATCGATTTTGTCAAATTTAAAAAAAATCGATTCGCTCTTTGGAACCAAAATATATAGAACAAATCTCCTGCTGAACTTTAATTAGAGGAATAAAAAGTTAAATGGTGATGTAGTAAAATAAGTATGTTGTAAGTATAGATCTGTAAAGATTTGTGTAATAAAATCAATCACGTAATAATAATAATAATAATAATAATAATAATAATAATAATAATAATAATAATAATAATAATAATAATAATAATAATAATAATAATAATAATAATAATAATAAATCTTAGGTTACTAGGCAACTACACGTATAACTAATATTCCTTTCGTTCTTTCCATCAGTCAACCAGTTATAACTTTACCTTTGAACTGAAGCGAACATTAATTTCTTTCCTTGTCCTAACTGGTTATAATTCCTCTTTTTAACTACATTCAATATTATGAAATATTTTTGAATAAATTGTAATTAAGGGCAGTCAGAATTTTTTCCTAAGAATTCAAACTTTTTTGATTACTATAGCCTAATTTTGGATAGGTTAATTTACATTACGTTGTGTTTACCTTCAATTCGTTTGTATTGGCTCCTCGCAATTAGAGTTAATCCATCCGTTATATACTTCATTGATCAGTATAAACCTATACTTTCATCCAAGGATATTATAAAATAGAGGATCTGCCCATACGCATCTTCATCCTATTAAATAATGAAGCCAATAAACAACTGAGCAACGGCACGTCTGATTGGCTACTCTCGTTTCCGCCATCGTCTGATTGGCTACTTTCGTTTCCGCCATGTTTGTTGGCTCGAAACATTGCGATTCTATTGGGTGGAGTGGACAAAGTAGGGGGGGCGACACTGTGACGTATGGCTTCAAGATTTTGTTGTAAGGGCATATTCTCTATTTTATAAGATCCTTGCTTTCACTTATTATTTCTTATTAACTAATTGAATTTCTTCTTCTTCTTCTCCTTTATAATAAAATAAAACCAGAGGATGGTGACCACATACCAAGTACTCAACAGACATAATATAATATTATAACAAGAACGAATGGAGAACGTTATAAGTGCATCATTATCATCTTCATAGGCATTCTGACATTATTTGCAGGTGACTTGCCGCAGCAGAAAAGCTTCCATGCTCCACGGTTTTCCGCTAACATCTACATCTTCACGTACGATTTTTCTGTTTTGATATCATCCACTAATAGTAGCCTCCTTCTATCCCTCCTTCTCTTTCCTGCTACCATAGCCTCTACTATATCAACGTTAAACTGTTAGCAAATAAGTTACGGCGTTCTGTTTATAGTATAGTTTTTACGCCAATACTAGTAGCAAACGATATATCATATGAAATTAGTAATTTGCAGTAAAACAAGTCGACAAACAACGAAACGATACAAATAATAAAACTATGTAAAGAGTCATTGACACTGCATCAACCATATTTATTCAAACGAAGCTTAATACACTGGATGTACCTGATGCTCAGTGGCGTATTTAGGATTTTGTTCGGGGGGCGGGGTTATGGACAATATGTGAGTAAGCACTTATAGTTTTCTTTTTGGGTACCGACCAGTTTTAATGAAGTTGTGCATATAAGAAATTTATTTCGGGTGGGGCTTGAGCCCGATAGCCACCCACTAAATACGCCATTGCTGATGCTGTTAAAATAACTCAAGTAAGACCAATATGCAAGAAGAAAGACTCCATACCAGTAGAAAACTATAGGAAAATATCAGTGTTACCTGCTTTCAGTAAAATATTTGAACATCTAATGAAAAAACAGACTATCCGATTTTTTCATCCGCCACTGAACAAGCAACACGGATTTGTGCGCAACAACGGCACCTCAAAAGCTACTTATAGTCTATTAAACCATATACTACAAGAAATAAATGAGAAATGTCTAGTAGTCGATATTTTTTACGATCTAAATAAGGCGTTTGATGTAATAAACCGCGAGTTCCTTCTAAAAACGAACTTGAACATTACGGAAAATTAAAACTGTCTCAAATTATTGAAATCTTATTTAGAAAATAGGAAACAATCAGTTGAAATTCAGATGAGTTGACTTTGAACTTAACGATCCTTTCAGCAGCGAGGCTATATAAGACGGTACCTACTGATTAACGTGGAATCCGAACCACATGAGTTCCCGCCGGTAATCGAACCAGGGCCTCTCACGATAAAGTCGCATATGCTAAATTGAAATTATAACAAATGCAGGTGATACTAAAAAAAATACACTTACGGGAAGTAAAATATGGGGCGCCACAAGACTCGGTTCTAGGTCCCCACCTGTTCCTACAATATATAAGTGATCTACCTAGAAATATAGATACCAAAATTATACTGAGTCAAGTGGGTCGAGTGGATCACGGTTTGTGACTGGGTCATTGGGTCATGGTTCAACAGGACGTAACTCACTGCGACCCACCACCCACCATGGCCTACTCTGACCCACCAACCCACTCTGCTCAGTGATTGCAAACAACTTCTTTTGAACACTGCTGAATTTATTTGCGTTTTACTTTCAATGCCTCTATTTTTCTTTTTTTCACTTGTTTCTATTTACTTAACTAAGATAAGTATGTCTAAGTGAAAAACAAAACTTCAGGCACTCGGATATTGATATTTGTAATTGTAATAATAGCAATATGATTTATTACTTGGCTTTCAAGACAGTCAATTTTTTTTTCCTTTACATTGGCCTACTTGACTTTGAGACTTTTAAATTTCATTTTATTTTCCTCTGAAAAGTATCTCTCATGAAGATTTTTTGCTAATGCTACTTCGGTTATTATCAAAGGAAAAGATACAAAATCTCATGTTAACGATGTATGAGACATAACAAAAACCCTTCGCTTTTGGTTTGATAGTAATCAGTTGAATAATACGAAAACACAATACATACTTTTCCACTAATCACTTGCTAAAACATTAATAAATCTACAGTAAATCTAAAGGACCCCAGCCCTACAGTTAGTCAACGAAACAAATTTTTTAGACATTATAATAGATCAGCACTTTAGAAAGAATAGTCATATCGAAACAACTATACATAAACTGAACTTGAGGCTATATGCTCTAAGAGTGCTAAAAGACACATTAACTCTAAAAGGCTTAATATAAATCTACTATGGGTTAATATATTCTATCATAAAGTATGATATTTTATTTTGGGGTAATGCAGCTGAAAGCAAATCTATATTTATTAAAGTAAAAACATTCCATCCTTATCATTTCAAACTTACATTACACAACAAGCCGCAAATCGTACTTTAAAGATTTAATCATATTAACAGTTTCATCTATTTACACACATGAAAATTTCGTTTCAAGTCTAACGTAAAATATAAATGAGGTAATAAAAATCTTCATTATAGCACTAAACAAATAGTCTTACTTTCCTAGATTATCACCGGTAAAACAGAGTCTCAGACATATGACAAATAACAGAGATAGAATGGGTCAGTGGATCGTGAGTCAAGTGGGTCGAATGAATTACGATTTGTGAGTGGATCATTGGGTCAGGGTCCAACAAGATGTAATCCATTGCGATCCACCATCCACCATGACCTACTCTGACCCACCGACCCACTCTACTCAGTGATTGCAAACAACTTCTTTTGAACACTGGTGAATTTATTTACGTTTTACTTTCAATGCTGCCATTTTCTTCTTTTTTCATTTGTTTCTATTTACTTACCTAAGATGAGTACATCTAAGTGGAAAAAAACTTCAGGCGCTTTTGTATATTGACATTTGTAATTGTAATAATAGGAATATGATTTACTACTTGGCTTTCGAGACAGTCGATTTTTACATTTTTTTCCCTTTACGTTGACCTACTTGACTTTGATTTGAGAATTTCATTTTATTTTCCTCTGAAAAGTATCTGTAATTCAACGAGGAAATAATTGTATATAATAGTTAAATTGAAATTCATCGTAATATGATCCATGACAAACACCCTTACCATTTTTTTTTTTTTTATCGTAAACGTCAGATCCACTGGTATTGTAACAGATCGGTGCTTGAGCGATTGGCCGTAGAAATTCAAACTCCGACTAATGATAATTTCACAGACTTGTCTCATTACAAGTGTAAACTCTTTAGTCAATGGAGAGGAGGGTGTAGATCATGGATCAGAGTTGATGACGATAGGTTTTGGTGGGTCGTAAGTCACAGTGGGTTGTGGGTCAGTGAGTCATAGTTCAAGTATTCATTGACGCATGCCATCTCTGGCAAATAGTCAATGCTTTGTCCAATTATATAAAAATAGGAAAAAACAAATACATTTAAACAAAACTTAAATAAGAATTTTGTAGTGTAAAAGAATACATAGGAATATCTGTATAACAATGTAAAATATTTACCCTATACTTATAATCACTTTCTGTAAATCATTTTATGTTTTTTTTTTTTCATACAAGTTCTATGCATATGTGAACTGAACCCTCCAAACCCCATGTATTGGTTAGATAGAGTAAATAAATGAAATGAAATGATATAATATAAAAGCATGTTGGATTTTGTGACGTAAACTACTATGTGAAATCAAAGAAATACCGCGTGAGTCCACCGATATTTATTCTTGTTCACCTCTTGGATGTTTCAATAATATCCACAGCAACGAATAAATACCGTTCGGCTTGGAACTTATAACCGCTACCAGGTTATAGAAGGATTTTTTGTGGACACTCTGTATATTTCGTAAAGACTGTGATTATTATTTTCGATTTATACTTTATTCTGCAACGCACATAAGTTCTTTCTTTGGTGGGAATTGCTTCTTTCCCACACAATTGGACAAAGAAGTCTTTCATCATTTTTTCATATATATATTTAAAACGTTGCTTTTAGTGAGAACATTTCAGCTAGTGACTAACCATTTTAGTGTTTCTCCCTGACTCATTATATGCACAGTATATATTCTGCAGTTATTTGGAACTGAATTAAGTGCTTTCTTTAATCGCTTATGGAAACATTACCATAGATTAGAGAAATACGGGCTGACCAGATGTCCCAGTAGCCAAAGTGGCACCAGCCTCACAATTTTTGCAGTCCGTTATCTGTACTTTCTCACGCCAGTGTTATCGCCGTGTCTAGTGCATTATAGGTAGTTGACTAAAATTAACATAAATTGTTTTCTATATTCTGTTTGTATGTGCATACAGGTGAGTAACAGTGATTTTTGAAATGAACTGCCAACACTTTTCGTTGACCATTGCAACCCGTAGCTTGAGCTTGGATGCTCGAGGAGTTTGACTCCAGGTCTGGAAGATGCAACCACGCATCTCGCGTTGAACTTCAAACATAAGTTGTGTTAAGGGGCACAAGCTATTTAGCCGGTGAAGGACGATTTCTTACGGCTAGCCCC
The DNA here is from genome assembly GCF_964235325.1 of Thermobia domestica. NCBI lineage: Eukaryota > Metazoa > Arthropoda > Insecta > Zygentoma > Lepismatidae > Thermobia > Thermobia domestica. Next base: position 62,606,842 of record NC_137458.1, read on the forward strand.
AATCAGTGAAATCCCAGGTCCTCAGACCTTGTGCGTTTAAAATGTTACATACGCGCCCTCCAATATCTATATTCCATTGTGGAGATCTTCTTTTGTGTGTTTGCTGAAGATTCACCATTACGCTGCAGGACTGTTCAGCGTAACAACTGGATTCATCGTGGGACGATCCAGACAACTTTTCCCCAGTGCGAATCCCCTAAGTGTGTTAATGGTGTGAGCAAAGTATTTATAGTGATACCTGAATTATAATCATATATATAGAAAGGGCTCTATTTCCCGAAAAGGGCAAAACGTAATTTCAGCGGCAAAATTTATTAGTGTCCAGTGTTGTGTTCATTTCTCTTCGTTATTTCTTTTTCAAAATAGTGTTCTAATAAATAAGTATAGTGTCATTTAACCCAGTGTGTTTTCGTTGTATGTATGAGTGGTGTTTGTGTGCGTTATGGTCTGGATGACCGTCTGATCGTCCGTGAGGTTTTCGAGATGAGACACCCGAACCTCTCGGCGCCTAATGCTCATCTCATTATTGAGACCGACGAGCTTTTTGGAAACAGTTTGTAACCTTTCTTGGAGAGGTCTTCATCATCCTGTCCAGGTAAGTTAAAGTATCAGGAGTATACTTATTGGTAATACCACGAGCCAAGGACAGCGAACAGAACTACAGGCGGTTATAAATAAATAGCTGCCCGAACATGGACCACGACCTCTAGATGGTTACAAATAAATGACAGCCCGAACATGGACCACGAACTCAGGACCGGTTATAAACTATGTAACGAATGCGATTGTTGATTTTTAGCCACATATAAAACCTTGCATTTTGCTTTTCTTTGCCTTCACGGATTAAGCTAGCTCCAATTTAGCAGGACCTGATTGTACTACTACTACTACTACTACTACTACTACTACTACTAGTACTACTACTACTACTACTACTACTACTACTACTACTACTACTACTAATAATAATAATAATAATAATAATAATAATAATAATAATAATAATAATAACACAATGTGCCAGAAGAAAAGTAGGTTTTATTTTTAAACAGTAGCCTGTATTTCAAAAAGATAAAACATATATAATTACATCTATATAAATTACTTTTAAGACCAAAACTAGAATTTGGTCCGGTAATATGGAACAGCGTTTCTAAAATGGAAGATAGGATCTGTGTCAAAAAAAAAAATATTCAACTGCTATTTTTTAAGATGAAAATGAAGTAATATTCACATAGCTATGAATATGGGAATGATTATTGGGGTTTGGAGAGTCTTACGAATAGAAGAAAACCTTTTGACAAAGTCGTGCAAATATATATATATATATATATATATATATATATATATATATATATATATATATATATATATATATATATATATATATATATATATATGTTTTTAAAGTACCAAATCATAGTATAAGAAGTAGCATGATTTTAGTTCCTCTGAATTGGAAATGTGAAATTTTTGAAAAAGATTGATGGATTCTTTAAGTACATAAATTTTAGACAGTGTATTACACTAGTGAAAATATATGCGATCTTACTGATAGTTTTTGAGCAATGTCGCTTTGCAACATTAAACCAAAATGTAATTTTAAGATTGCTGTTCATAGCTTTTTCTTGTATTAGATAGATAGAGAGTTTAATGTAATAAGAGGCATAAGCGAGTTTACGCCCTTTTAGCATCAAACACATTTTTGGCTTTTGCCATGATTGTTTAGTCTTATGGTAACATTTCAATTCAATATCGGAACAAAATACTGCATATTACATTATTTTATGTAAGAAAAAAAACTACTTAAATTTTCAACATCGTTTTTCTCTAACTGCATGTTTCAGACTTACGCCCTTATTGCACCAAACTCTCAATTATTACAACGTTGACAGGGAATTATTTCTGCTTAATTGACTTTTCATCTACATTGTCTTCTTTTTATTTTTTATTTTTATTATTACTATTATTATCATTAGTATTATTATTCCACTGTAATGTAGTGCTTTGATACCACACAATGTGCTGAATTTTTGCCAACAAGCTGCTCCCAGCATCAAAATAGATTATTATTACATTATTATTATTATATTATTATTACATTATTATTATTATTATTATTATTATTATTATTATTATTATTATTATTATTATTATTATTATTATTGAGTTTAACGTCCTACAGTTATACTTGAGGCTAAGACAGACGGTGATGATATGAAGAATGGTAACGTTGGAATAAAGACGCCCACCAGAAAGCCCACTGGATTGGAATAGACGGTGACCCTACGCACCATAGGTGAGCCTAGCAATGAATAAATATTCGCTACAACTGAGGAACGTTGGTCTCTTTATTATTATTATTATTATTATTATTATTATTATTATTATTATTATTATTATTATTATTATTATTATTGTTCAGTTTAACGTCCCACATTTATATTTGAGGCTAAGACAGACGGTGATGATATGAAGAATGGTAACGTTGGAATAAAGACGCCCACTGGACTGGAATACACGTGTGACCCTACGCACCATAGGTGAGCCTAGCAATGAATAAATATTCGCTACAACTGAGGAACGTTGGTCTCTTTATTATTATTATTATTATTATTATTATTGTTATATTGTCTTTTCATACAACATATCTTTTCTGCTTAGTACTGCATTTAGTATGAAATAAGAAGAAAACTAAATTATTACAAATGTTCAAACTCATTTGACAAATAATGATAACAAGTACTTATGCTCATTAATAAACAACGGAAGCACGTATACCAATACGTTTAGTGTTTGTATAAATGTTTAATGATATAGTGATAGAATCTGTATTTGTGATTAACGCAAACTGTGTTTAGCTATTGATTAAGTCAATAATGGGCACGTAAATAATTCAATAATTATTCAAAATAGTTCAACTGGAAATAATGTGTGGATGCAAATTTCTGATTGGAAATTAAACAGATTCTCACGTAAAGCTATTCCCATTTGTTGACTCTAATATATTCTGCAGTATAATAATAGTATTAATACATTTATGACCTTTGGCTCTTAAAGGAAATTATGGAGAACGTTTTCTCATTAGAGATAGACACATTTCAAAGCCACTTATAAGCAGTCCTTCTTTCTGAAAAAACAAATGTTCCGGGGGGCACTCTTAATATTCTGAGGGGGAACTGCTGGTACTGTTCTCTTTATTATTATATTGTAGACGTATTAGTTTGGTGTCCTTCAGGTAGGCACTCTCAGAGCTCCGGGAGGCAGTGCCCCCCAAAAAACATGTCTAGAAGAAACACTGCTTATAACGATACGAATGTTCTCATAGGAGGAGGAGAAAAGTGATAGTTATGTCAATATGGATCTGAAATATATCACAAAAGTAGCAGTGTCACGTTGTATACAGTTTGGTTTGATTTTTGGTATACCAAACTCCTAGACAAGCTAAATGTTACCAAATCTAGACTTAAATACAGAATGTTACCTCAAATTTAATAAAGCATATTTTTTAAGATAAATGAATACCTGATTGTTTTTTTTAAAAAATATTTAATTCTTAATATGTGTCGAGTACAAAATCATTTAGCTTTTTTTAAACCTTTGAATTCCGGTTTTCTTTAATATATAAGCACACTTTTGATAATCTTTCTTAAATTCGTTAATCCACTTATACATGTCCCGAGTGTTTTTGTTTTTACTATTATCTTCAAGTTCCTTAATTCTAGCTTTTAAAAAATTGTTTTTCTTTGTTCTAAAAGTCTTGGAAATTTCCCGGCTGATGTCTACAAACGTTTGTGTAGTTATTTCATTCGGATTTTGTGACAAACGTAATTTTGCCTGTTTGCTCTTCTCTGCTAGTTTAATGCATTTCTGGTCGAACAATGGTTTGTTCTTACGTATTTTTGCGTGTCCCAATTTTTCTTTTGCTGAAATTTTAATACTATCTCTAATTTCACTTAAAGTATCGTCAACACTAGTGCACTCCGAATCTTCTAAAACTGAAAATCCATTCGAAATTTCAATTTCGTATTTCTCTCTTACCTGGTTCTCTTCTAATTTCTTTAAATTGAATCTCTCCGTTTTTAGGCATGAATATTTCTTTTATTCAACGATAATTTCTCTCTTATTATCACTGCAACAAGCTAGTGATCACTGTCACAATCAACTGCTCTAAACGACCGAACAACAGTTATACTAGCTTGTCTTCTATCTACTAAAACCTGATGAATTTTGTACTTTTCACGATAAGGTTTTTGGATGTTGCAAAGTTCACGAGTCTAACACCGTTATCATTACTTTCTTTATGCAGACTTTCGTTTCCTATAATCGGTTTGAAAATATCTTCTCGTTCTACCTTCGCATTGAAAACCCTTAATAGAATTTTCATATCGTATCGCAGGAGTTGGTCAAATATCATCTCTACTTCTTCGTAAAGACATCGTAAAGAATCGTAACATCTTTTATATCGTCATTCTTATCTTCTATAGGGCCGTGTACATTTTAAAACAATTATAACTCACCATCGACCCTTAAAAGTAATAAAATCAAGTCTATCATTAACAACATTAAACCCGCTTAATTGCTAATATTATTCGTTTGTGAACGAAAAATCCTGTTCCTAATTGGTGATTTTTATTTCCTTCCCCGTAATAGAACGTAAAATTTCCAGATATCACAATTCCATTTCCCTCCCACCTGACTGCTTGAACTTTTATTATATCCATCCTGTATTTCTCTAACTCACTCGTTACGGGTTTTAACGCGCCTGCCCTATAAAGACTTCTAATATTCCATGTTCCAAATCTCATCTCCATTTTCTTTTCCTGAGGTCGCGCCAAGTTATCAGTCCTGGTCCGAACCTTCTATGAATATTTCTGAACACGTACCTTTTTAAGAGGGTGAGGTTGTTAGCCTCATGCCAAACTCCCAGGCTGGAGGACCACTCCTTGTCATCTATCCGCGACTGCTTATTCAGTATATTCACAGCTAACTTCTATATCTAGAGGTCATCTCCTCGATCCGCAACCTAAGGATACGCCGTACCGTGGTGACAGGAAGCCACGTTACACGGAATAATAATAATAATAATAATAATAATAATAATAATAATAATAATAATAATAATAATAATAATAATAATAATAATAATAATAATAATAATGCAATATAAGACAGTAGAATAATTCAAAAGATCCTTATTAAAAGCAAAAGCATATAAGTTTGCTAATATACAAAGTTCAAAACATTTAGGAGTTACATATTACATAAACATCTAGGTAGACTTCCTGATCATTAATCGTTATGAACGTAAGACGTTTGTCAGTCACGTTATTTTTTCGATAGTTCACAATCAGGCTAGAAGAGTTGTCTCTAACCTTACTTGATAAGGCGTTAACAGATGCCGCTAACATGCAATCAATTTGCAGACTACTCGAAGGTTAGAGGGAAGAACTAGTAGCAATAATAGCTATTGCAAAATCACTATAGTTGGTTAGATTAATATTTAGGTCGAAACTTGATTCATGAGTCAATTACCGTCCACTCACTATCCATCATTCCTTCCTCCACCCAGCGCCGGATTACGGGGGGTTTAGGGAGGCTGTAGCCCCGGGTATCAAGGTAACAGGGGCCTTCATTCTGATCAAAATCTCAACTGGTTACCTAGAAAGAATCACAAAGATACAATTATCATCATAAAACAAAATATGACCAAAAATATGAAAAGTATTTCCTTAAGTCTGTGTCTATTTGAGAATTCGTTTTCGAAGCGTTACCCTCTAGACCAAACACGACCAAGGTAGCTTCTTGGTAGCTTTACTTTCGCCAGAGTAATAAATCATACTGTGAGCCAGTCAGCGTTTCCAGGTCTTTTTTGCCAAGTCCAGCTCTCTAACAGCAGAGTTCCAGTACTCTGCACAAAGCATCTTCCAAGCAGCTGTTTCTTGCTAAAATCCTCTTGCCTGGCAACACGTATTTCCTTTTCTTCCTTCCTTTAGACATCTTTTAAACAGCAGGCAGTCTATTGTTTCGAAACGTACCAAATACGCTCGAGCTGAGGCTTTCTCCGCGTTTTTATTGCTTTCGCCTTTGCAGCGCACTGTGATTAGCCATCCACATTTAAATACATGTTCAGCGTATTCCAAGCGTACGCACGAGCAATAAAAACGCTTTGCGAACGCTTAAAATAGCCATGGCATAACTTTCTTACTGTACTTTCACAGGAATGTATTAGATGAAGTCAGCAGCGGTCTTTTTTTTTTGCCTCGTGTTTTCAGATGGGTTAATCCGTCCCAGACATCCGATTTCAGTTTCATCGAAAGTGCCTTGCGAGCCGATGAAGAGTTCGGCTTCCTCTGCGAGAAATGTCATTAAGACCGCGATAAATTAATGTGCTGACCTAATTTCATGTCAGTAATGTATGGCGAGTGGCGATGAGGTGACATTAGTTTTAGAGCACGCAAATCTTATACGAATAATATCATGTTTACTATGTGCACTAAAATTTGATTCCTTTAGTATCTTTTAGAACACTACACACACTCTTGGTATATATCTGTGGGTGCATGCAAGAACCTGATATGTTACAATTAAAGGATTTTGAAATAAATAGCTGCAAAGTTTTCGGGCTATAGTACCTACATTTACTGCTTTGATCATTCCAGTTTGGTTTCAGTATTTAGTAAATGATCATAACATAATATCCAGAAATCGCTGTCTGGTTATATGCGGAAATATTACGTACACAATTGTTGGAAAGAAAAATGGCATTTTCCACAGACAGTTCTTAGCGTGCATGAACCTGATATGTTACATGATGGTGACACTAGTCTCGATTGTCACCAATGTCTTCCTCTGCTAGCGTTTCTATTTCGCTTTCTACGTCTGGATCTCTTTTGCAGGCCCGTATCCAGGATGGTCTAAGGGGGCCGGGCCCCTCTAAATTTTTGCTGGACCCAATAAACTTTTCACAGTAGGATTGCAAATAAATTATAATATGGTGATGAACTATAATAGGATTGAATCGGGCCCCCCTAATCTCAGCCGGGGTCACCTAATTTCAGCCGGGCCCCTCTAAATATTTGGGTTGGCTACCGGCCTGCTCAATTTCTTTGGCACTGGAGTAACACTCTGAATATACCTGCCACGTTCAAATCTATTGAACCGGCTTCCTATGCACTCAAGTGGAACATTTATCCTTACCGCTCATAAATAACCATAAACGACACGAGTAATATCTATAGGACGGGCTGTTGCCATCGCTAAACTTATACAATATATATATATATATATTGCTAATGTATCGAATTGCAACATTGCTTTTTTCCCACCAGCTCATTCGAAAGATCATCCTCATCCTCAACTAAAAGTACTTGTTGATTTATCTCTCTTATGTAACAAGGAAACATGTGACTTACTTTAATGGTGTTCAGCTTCCTTTTAAGCCGTGTGAAGATGATTTGGTTCCGCTTACTTTACATTCGTAGTAGTTTCTCAGTTCTGGTGAAATATAAGTAAGAAGCTTTCGCAAATCCTTTACTTTCGCAGTAGACAAGTTTCTTCATCCGAAGAACAGAGCAAGCAATTCATAGAGATGTCGGTGCTGGCCACGCACGGCGATGTTGATTGTTTGCCACTTATTTATATCGCAGAGTAAACGATATGGACAATACTAGATTACTCCTTGGTACTTCTAATTTTGGAAGCTTTCTGTAACTGATTCACCTTGAACACATTCTTTGCAGAAGACTAATGATGAAATAACAGGAGCAAAGGAAAAGAGCATATTTCTCACCATTTGTGTTACTTGGAAAAGTTTGGCTCTTTTTGATGTTCTAATAATGTCGACCCACTGATGTGAAGTTTATACTGCTGTTGTAGACCTTTCCTTCTTTTCAATAATTCCAAACTTCCTGTCACAATATAGGAAAAGTACGACTAGGGAACGGAAAAAATTGTGTTGTATATCATTAAAAGACCACTACAATGTCGTTTGCATCAAGAGTGGAAAGAGTAGAATGAGGCGAGAACATATCAGGTTCTTGCACGCTACAAGCGTTAATTCCAATTCCTGATATGATGTGCGCACCAGCTTTTGTGGACTTGTAAACTTCCCACAACCCTGATTTTTTTTTTTTTCAGAAAGTCAAATGATCTCTGGAGCTTTCATGAATGGCGATAACTCACTTTTCACAAAAATGTCACATATCGGGTTCTTGCATGCACCCACAGATATAATACACCGAAAAAGTTATTCCATTGTCAATAATATATATTATATTTAGTTTTTCATATTATTTTCATATAATTTTCATTTTATTTTGTTGAAACCGGCAGTTGTTTCTTAATAAAGAAAACATACAATCGTGATGTGCAACGCCATACAATTGCGGTCTTGACAAATAGCCTAGTAATATGGCCGAAAAGGCAACACATCTGCAGCGCTGATTTTCCTCTAGTGATAAGTTTAGTAACTCTACCATCAAACTGCCTGACTTACACCTGGTGCTCAGAAAATGTCTGTTAATATAAAATCTAAAATGTAAACATGACTTCAATCGATTCATTTAACCCACAAAAGTATATTCATGTGACATCAAAATAATTGCACCGAAACCAAAACTTGGCATGAAGCAGCTATAAGGAGGGGGACATTGTCTTACATATTAAACACCATCACCCCTTGAATAGTGTTGCCATCCCAGTATAAAGTTATATTTTTTCAAAGGGCACTACGTCAGATATTATATATTTCAAATCAACAAATTAAACGAAAACTTAAAATACGACATTAATTATTCAGTGTTGCAAACAAACTAATATCACAAACATCCAAAGTTTGGAAGAATCTATCACACATAGTGCACAACGGAGATGGACAAGACAATGCACATCCGAAGACCTCAGCGTTGGATACTATGGTCATAGTATGACTTATTTTGAATGAATAGCAACGAAGTTGCAAGAGCTTGAAGCTTTGAATTTCTTCGAAAGGCCTTATTTCGAAAAAATGTTCAGATAAGTATCATATCTAGTTACTTGTATGGTTTGCAATGAATGTGTAAATTATTTTGCCTTTAACAGCACTTCGACATCTCAAACCGTTCCGGAGATATGATAAACATTGCTGAAGTTTGCAACACTGCTTAAATCATGTAATTGCGACGACTCGTTGTAATTACACCTACTAAAAGTTATTCCTGCAGTGCTATAAAAGAGAAGGAAAACAACAATCAGTTTAAATATTGCCCAGAAATACGTCATTTTCGGCAGTGTTGCGAACTTTATCAATGTTTTATCATCTCCGGAATGATTTAAGACATCAAAGTGCTGGAAACGGGAAAATGATTTGTTTGCCAATTGCAAACCACACAAGTAATTAGGTATGATACTTACCAAAGCATGTTTTCGAAATAAAGCCTTTTTAAAAAATCAAATTTTCAAGCCCTTGTAACTTCGTTGCTCTTAACCCTTCAGCACTCGCGCACAGACCGTCACGCGAGAACTCGCACGCGGTCGAAACGACCGCGCTGTAAAATTTGACATTAAGGAATGAATTACATAATTTTAAATGAATTGTATACTTTTTAATAATTAAATAAAACATTTTTCTCACAAAATGTGTTACAGTACATTGTATCATGTACGTCCATGTTCACGGCGTAGTACCTGATTGGCAGATTCCTCTTTCTCTACACTCAGAAGCAATTTTTCAATCTTTTCTTGTTCTTTCAAATCCATATTTCATTCAAATCATAACTAGAACACTCACTAAGATACTAAGTTAATCGTATGTGTTATATTTATAGTATATCTCCAAAAAATATGAATAAAGAAATTTGAAATAAAAATATTAAGATAAAAAAAAATCAAATACGTGAGCACTTGCGCGCAGAAGAAATGAACGCAATAAGCCTAAAGGTCCAGTTGACAGAGCACACAAAGAACTGGGCGCCAACTAACGCCAAAAGCGGTGGTGTGTTGCAACAATACAGTCTGGGGAAGGATTAGAGGGGGGTGAGGGGGAAGTTTGCTCAAATTCACTAAACAAAATCAAAGAATATTTATAGGTGCGGTCGAAAAGACCGCGCTCCGAGTTCTCGAGGGTTAATTCAAAACAAGTCATACCATGACCATAGTATCCAACGTTAAGGTACTTACGACGTGCATTGTCTTGTCCATCTCCGTTGTGATATATGTGTGATAGAAGCTTCCAAACTTTGAAAGTTTATGATAATATAATATTCTTAGTTTGCAACACTGAATAATAAATGTAGTATTTTAAGTTTTCGTTTAATATGTTGGTTTAAAATATGTAATAATCTGGCGTAGTGCCATTTGAAAAAATATAACTTTTTACTGGCATGTCAACACTGTAAACTGTGTGGTGTTTAACACGAAAAACGATGCCCTCTCTTTATAGTTGCTTCGTACAAATATCGCTTTCCTCGCTTATCTGGTTTCTCCGTTATCACGGATGTTCTAGATAAATTGTCCACCCTGTATATATATATTCTTCTTCCCCCCATGTTGCGTGGCTCGGCATCGAAAGTGTCACTGTTCATCTCAGCCACCCCGAAAACTATAGATTCGACACTAACATCGGCCATTTTCGATCATTTTTAAATGTCTCTGTCCTCTCCCTCTCCTAAGTTGCACCGTTCAAGTTATATGATAGAAACCATCCTAGATCCGAACCTCATCTATGTTGAAAATTTGATCAAGATCACTCTGGTGGTTCTAAAGATTAAGTCACAAACATAGTCACTTTCAATTTTATAATATAGATTTCCTCATAATCTTAAGAAGAATAGAAGCTATTAAGTGTAAACATCCCAAACATATTTTCTAATCCCTTTTACTAATGTTTCTAAGACAAAATAGATTTATGAATCATATCTGTAGCTTAAAGTAAACCGTGAACTCTGTACTGTACTGTTTTAACAAAACGGTCTTGGGTACTATTTTTGACATTTCTGGAGAATATCCACAGATGTTAAGCACCACTGCCACATGTTCTATTTTTTCCAGAAGTTTATGCCACTACATAACTACATAAAAAACAATTCACACAAAGGGATATTTGAATAAGACTTCGATAGCATGAGACTGCACGAAACAAGTTTAAAAAAAAAAAGAACTCGAAACCCTCAATCGAAGAAAAATATCTTTTTCTTTCCTTTTTACTTTTTTTTCGTTCGTAAGATTTCTCTTCTTCTATTTCTCCTTTGTAAGCATTTACTTTCTTTTCCCCTTGCCCTTGTTATTCTTCTTCCGATTCTCGTTCAAAGAAATAATCGCCCTTTTTAGCAAACTGGTCACGTCTTACATTGGAGGAAGAATTGGAAGTTTCAATTATCAGATCAATATTTTAATAAAAAGAATCTCTTCTCTTTTATGTAGGCTGTCTATATTGAAGGACGTGGAACTTTGATATGGGTCATTCACGAACGATAGAATATTAATAAATCAGGCATTTTGTTATGGATGTGTTCATAAGTGAAAAGGAGGTCGTATGAATATTAGTTTATGAACTTGTCCTCTAAAATTTTATATTCGTTAAATTAAACAAGCGGCTATGAGCTCAGTTGATAGGCTTTCTCAGATATATTGTCTTTTTTTCTGGAGACCATGTTCGTTTTCACTTTTCCAATCGATTTTGCGATAATTCTTCCTTTAATTATACAAAGAATGACTGCTGGCAAACAGAACTAAGGAAGTCCACATGAGTACGAGATGTGTCGATTAAATAACGAGACAATACAGTCAAGTCCTCAAAACCGGATCGACTTATAAAGAAGGTTAAGGTAAGAAAAGCGAAATGTGTGACCTACAGTTGGCACTTCTGTGTTCTCGTGTCTAGCCGCATTGATGCGTTCAAATCCGCATTTGAATGAATACCTCCGTTGCAAGTATGTGTGTGGTGCAGTGTTCGTAGTTTGAGGAAAATTTCCCTAATCTAGGGAAATTTCGTAGATAAATTTAGTAAAAAGGGAATATTTTCGATAAAACGTGAAAATGCAGGGAAATTATCGCGCTAACTGATTGACCAATATAAACAATGCCTACATTTTTCTTTGTTCTTCGGAAATAAACCAAAATAATATCAACAGTTTGTGTATATTCTATATGGGTATGTATATGTGTATATCTCTTCAAAGTATCATGATTTAATGCATTTTTTCTGTTAGATGTATTTGTGAGTATTCTTTTGTTTAAAAAAATGAAGGGAAAGGTAAAAAATGTAGAAGCAAAGAGCAAATAAATAAAACAAATGTGGTTAGCACTACTTTTAATATAGGTAAGTTAATAGATCATGAAGATAATAACATGCATGCTTAGCCATCTTATTCGGCACTCCGATTGGATCACCTTGTTGATAGAGGGAAAGGCAGAAGGAAAACCGGGAAGAGGAAGACCAAGGATAGAATATCTAGATGTAGTTACGAAGAAGAAACCTTATCAAAGTATAAAACACCTCTCCCAAGGAAGAGAAAAGCTTTAAAATTTCCATGTTGCCCAACAACCTATGGTTGAGGTGACAACGAAGATGAAATTAATCTTATCTCATTATTCTGTCATAGAAATTGGACTCTCAACAAACTAGGGAAATTTTGCTGAGAAAAGGGAAAATTTTGTGTCAGTCGAGGGAAATTTTCTTAAGAAAACCTACGAACACTGGTGTAGTGGCGTCTGTTGCATAGAGAATCGGAAAGAAAGTTTGAGCGTCCATTGTTAGAACAAAAGTTGCTTCCGAAACGGCAGTGCAGGAGAAACATAAGCTTCTGCTGTAAGTATTTTTTAGCTGAAATTGAATCATATTTTTGTTGTTCATTAAGATAACCATTGCGCAACAGTTGATGCAATTTAATGAGGTCTCGTCTTTCACGTTAGTTGGTACCAGCCGAACGTTATGCGAAAGGTTAGGTCTTGTAAACCGGATCTGGAATTGTCTTGTAAACAGGATCGGTTATAGGAAGTTTCTCTTCTGATACAAAAACATTTTCCTTTAATATATATATATATATATATATATAATTTTGACCAGTTGTGTGGACTTGTAATTAAACACGTCCGGGCCTACTGTTATTTTTAATAGAAAAATCATCCTTCTGTTCCTAATAAAACGTGAATAATTTTACTACACATAAAAACATTTTCCCACTACATGCTGAATAACAAATAAATAACGTATTTAATTTCATATTCCACCTTTCTCCCACTGACAGTTCTGGATACATGCTAGGAAGATTCGTGGTCAGAAGTGGTGTCTGAGGAAGACTGTGTTGCTTCCCGAGGAAAAAAGACATTCCTTTGTTTAAAGTGCTTTGCTTCAAAAAAAACTTAAGAAGAAATGATTGTAGATGATAGGAAATGATGTTATTATAGATTTAGCTAGTTATTATATGTTGCTTTCCATTTATTATTCATTTAGATCTTTTCGTGTTCTTGTGCTGTTAGAAATGGTTTATGATCCACTTAGCAGGACATATGATCCACTTTAGAAGACAAATTGCTTAATGTCTAGTTTTCGTACATATTCCATGTTTTGTTAATTTTACATATAAATGTATAATTATACATTTGCATGTAATTAGGAACAAACAAAACTTCTGTTTTCAATCCATAATGTACCTGTATATCCTATGAATGTGAAATTTCCTTATTTGTATTGTTTTCTTCCGAGTCGCAGCTTTCCTCTTGAAAGTGATCCGGTTTTGAGAACATGACTCTAATTCGTTTTTTAAATCGTACTTCGAGTTGAGTTGACTTTGAGTTTAACGTCTCTTTTCAGCTATATGAGACGTGGACCTACTGATTAACGTGGAATCCGAACCACGTGAGCTTCCGCCGGGAATCGAACAGGGGTCTATTAATCGTACTTCGAATCTAATGCTCCTCTTCAATCGCTTTCACTTTTTAAAAAGTTACGTTCTACCAAATCTAGTAAATGCAACTATATTGAGGATGTTCCAATATGGTAATGCGTTTCTTGACTAGAAATTGCTCCATAGCAATACTAAGGATACTTTTCTTTTACAATGCGGGTCTTCCTTCTAGTTCCCTCAGCTTTGTGAAAACTTCCTTATGATAACGCTGCTTCACTGTTGTGATTTGTAGAACCTATCCTGCAAAATTATTTTTTCCCCAGTGAATACTGTTGCCTCAGATTTATAAATGGATGATCATCGTCACAAGTGACGACACAAAGGTTTGTTCTGCATGGTGTTGCCGCATCTTACCAATGCATATTTCCTTAAGTTTGTTCTTCCTATTCGCTGTAAGAATACTGTGCATCATCTGTGCATCGTTCTTTGTTTCATGTTTAAACACCCACGCGAAAATTTCTCATAACTTTCGAATATTTGTGATTTCAGCCATTATTCATATAGAAAATCTGACTACTTTTATACACACATTGTTTTATTTTTAAAAATGATTATTGTGGCTGCAGTGAAATAAGCATGAGTATCAACGTCTATACCAACAGTGAATATATGATAAGCTCATACGTTGAATCCCAAGAATCCAATTGCTAGTATTGCATAAATTATACTTATAACACTGAAGGTTTCCTTCTTACCACTTTCTTTGGTTGCAATATGTGAGATTATTCCGAATCCTAGGATATTGTTATCCATCTACTGCATTTTTCATCTTTCATGCTATTATGTATTTCTCAGACTCTTCTGGGCCATTGAAAAAGCACGTGCACATTTTCAATTGGAGACACATTGTTTAACTTGAAAATTATTCTGGCTCTCAACTTCACTAAACACACGTTTCATAATTAAGTGAACGCGAGACACTTCTGTTAGTTGCCATGTAGTTTACACATGACCAAAGTCACAGCCGGAAAGCTCGCAACAACTTTCTACTGCTTTCGCTAGAATTCATAAATACATACGACTTATTTGATAGATACACCTCGTATTAGAATACGGTACTTCCTTTTAAAGAATCTGGAAAACTCATGGAGTAAATCTAATCAATTTATACGTTCAATTAAGAGAGTGTTTTCTTACTTGAACAGTAAATAAATATATATAAATTTATGACATATCTGTATTAATGTTAGTCCACTGTTGTGTCCAGTGACGGCACTGGAGAGAGCAAAGGGGCTGTATTTTCCGGTTGCGTACTCAGTCAACACTCCGAATATCCATCAAACATGAATTGTAATGGAAGCAGTGATTCCATGGTAGAAATTTCGGTGGGTACGCCAAATCATTAAAAAATATATAGCGTATATCGATTCAACATATACTCATTCTATGAGAGAATACAGCTCACAGATGACGAGAAGAACCCTAGCAGAAGTAGTGTGACGTAGGTATGGGCTCGCCCACTTTTCGCACGGGGCTTTCAAATGACAACACGGAATAGCACACATATAATTTTACCCGGAGTAGCAGACGATATCTAAGTATAGACCACACCTCAAAAATCGAAAATGGACTTGACCGTGTCGTTGACTTTTCCCCGCTACCCCTGTTTTAGGATTCTTCTCGTCATCTGTGAGCTGTATGTTGGACTATAAAACATTTGACGAATATACGGTGTATACTCCCGTATACGTCCCTTTAGATTCCAGAATGTAAGTCAAGTAATGCAAACTTCTCCCTAGAAAGTCTTTACACTTCTGATCGCCACTACCACCAAGATATTAAAACTAGAGTCGTCTCTGTGTTTGTCATTATGATGATACCAGAACGCTAAATAGCAAAGTTGTAGCTGTTTGCATTTCTTGGAATGTTAGAAATGTAAGAGTAGGTGCACCCATGGTTACTCTATGTTGGATGGGAGGGAACTATAGCTCTTGCTATAGTACAAATAGCTATTTGAACTGTGCTTGGGAGAGTTTTATATGGGGACACCTGTCTCGCAATCTTATTTAGTTCTTACTCTTATATCTTATATGTCAAGTGGAAATGTATACAATCTACATGATAAAAATTTGGATCCTGTGTCTGATTTTTATCTCAATATTTCGCTTTATTTGTATTCTAAATTTTTATTCTTATAAAAGAAAACATTTCAGCCTCCTTAGGAGCGTCACTAGATTAAAGTCGTTTTCTTTGTTTAACGTTTCACGATTATGCACCGAGACTGAGGAAGATGAAGATGGGCGGTAATAGTGAAATGATCAAAATGCGAGGAAACAAGGAAACTTGGTGAAAACCAAAGCACATGGTGTTTGTTCACAAGAAATCCCACGTGATAGCTAGGATCGAATCATTTACCTTGCATTCGAGAGCTGAGCGCTCTGAGCTTAAAAGTGTTCGTATTGTTATTAAATACTTTTCGTAAATCTTCTAAGTAATTTTTAGCATTTAAAGTTTGTACTAGAATTTTTTGCCAATAAATTAGCTGAAAAATTTGACTTACTTCACGAAATTGCAGTTTTTTTCCCTTTTGAGTGAACACTCTCTGCCAATAGGTTAGAATAAGTTCAATAGAGTGTAGACTACATTCATTGAGTTGGAGGAAATCTAAAATAATTGCTCTACATCAAACATGAAGCAAACTGCCATTTTTGTTTCGTAAATGTGTTGTACTATGCAAAAAAGGATTCAAGATACTTGCTTTTCTTCTTAACGTACGGTAGCCTAACTCTCATCAACCTATTGTTATATTGCGCCGCAACGTAACTCTACTGCTACCTTGCATGAAAGCAAATATAACAAGATTGTACAGAACAATGCATGAGACCTGGTGAAGTATGAGGCATGAGGCATGAGGCTACAACAAAAGTGATTTATATATTTGGTCTAGGAATTAATTCGTGCGGGTGGACAAGAGATGGCGCAACGAACGGAGCGTCCCACAGTTCCGTGTATCCACACATGTGTTGCAAACCCCTGTCATCGCGTATCGTTCGTAGTATAGGGCAGTGGATTAAAGCGTCAACAACACCAGTTTGTAGTTAAGTGAACATGGCGCAATTTGTGCCTGATAAAGTGTTTTTGCGGGGTGTCCTGCTGCATTACTTTAACATGCAGAAAAGTGCGACTGAAAGTCATCGTATTTTGGTGGATGTGTATGGTGACCATGCTCTAGCTGAGCGAACGTGTCAGAAGTGGTTTGCACGGTTTAGAAGTGGTGATTTCGGCTTGGCAGACCAAGAGCGAGCTGGACAGCCAAAAAATTTCAAGACGAAGAATTGACAGCATTGCTCGAGCAGGATTCGTGTCAAACGCAGGAACAACTTGCAGCAGCATTAGGCGTTGATCAAACAACAGTCTCCAAACGCTTGAAAGCCATGGGAATGATTCAAAAGATGTCACATTGGGTTCCACATGAATTGAAAGACAGAGACGTTGAAAGACGAAAAACCATTTGCGAATTGCTGCTTCAACGACAGAGCAGAAAGGGGTTTCTGCATCGAATTATTACGGGTGATGAGAAGTGGATCCATTACGAGAACCCTAAACGAAAAAAGGCCTGGATGAAACCAGGTGAACCAGGTCCATCACAACCAAAACGAGATATTCACTGTGCAAAGGTTATGCTGTGCATATGGTGGGATATGAAAGGTGTGGTGTACTATGAGCTGCTGCAACCGGGTGAAACTATGAATGGAGAACGTTATCGACGACAATTAATGCGTTTGAAGCAAGCTCTGGCCAGAACACGACCAGAATGGGAGAACAGACATGATAAACTTATTGTTCAACATGATAACGCTCGCCCACATGTCGCAAAACCGGTCAAAACCTATTTAGAAAATGTCGGATGGGAAGTTTTACCCCACCCGCCGTATTCACCAGACGTTGCACCTTCGGACTACTACTTGTTCGATTGCATGAACAACGATTTGATTGGACAGCGGTTTACTTCTTCAGAAGATATCGAAACATGGGTCTCTGACTGGATCGCTTCCAAGGATGAGGACTTCTTTCGCCACGGAATCCGTGCATTGCCTGACAGATGGGCGAAAGTGGTGGCTAGCGATGGACAATATTTTTCTTAAGGTATTTATGTATTTTGTGTTTGTACTACAGCTTCAATGTGTGCGTACCAACCGCACAAATTAATTCCTAAATATATAATATCATATAATAACATATCACCTTTTTGTATTACACAATATTGCACTCGAAACAAAAATAAATAAAAAAAAGTATTTAAATACGTATTTAACAAAATAATTTATTGAACTCTGGCACCATTCAGAATTGTACTACGTGCATATTTTAGTTTGAACTACTTGTTGTAGAAAAATTATTGATAAATGTCCATCGTCTAGTCTACTGAAGAAATGTATGCTCGCTGTCTTTGAAAATAATATTTAGTACTTTATCAAGCTTACAAGATTGCTTCTATGAAACTCAAAGCCAACTTAATTCAATACTCGAATATTTTAATGTTATGATACGGCCATTTCATTCGCGATCCTTTGAAGAGTGCCTTTTTTCTTTCGCAGCGCAATCTTCCGGAATCTTCTGTGAAGAAAGGAAAACTTAATTTTTAGGCTGAGTTTCCTTTCATTGCTTGAGTTCGGACCTGGACATAATTGCAGTAAGCAAACTAGTAACTTAAAATAAGACTAAATAATTCAGAATCAGTAAATGATACGGTCGTGCAGAAAAAGACTGTATGTGAACAATATTATTATATTGTGAAGAGTTCTGCATCAAAATGACAAAATTTCCGATTTTATGCTTAATAAGAATCCGCAATTTTTCATTCAAAATTTTCATTATACCCTGAGAATCACAGTATGGGTCGCAGTTTACCGGATCTTTCTTCTTCAAAGAAATGATTTAACAGTGAGCAGTACCTGGACATGTTACTTTGTTCCACAGCTCCTTGCTATCGTTTTGCTTGTTAACACACATTGATTTATGTAGGATGTATGCAAGAATGCACGCTGCAAACATTGTATGGGATTTCATACAAAATATCTTTAACATGAGGGTCATTTCAGGTCAATTTTTAGACCTGTTTCGTAAGGAAAACTCTTTCGCCTTACAGTCCAGATCATAACTCATGTCATTATTTTCTGTGGGAGTATCTAAGGGAAAAGTGTTTTTTTTTTTTCGAAACATCTCCAAAATTTGATGGAGTATCGAAGACTTATTGTCCAGGATACAGTAAAATTATGTAAAAATATATCAATAACATTAATATCAGCCCAACTGACATTCACAATTAAAATGGCGTCATATTGAACATGTTTGACATTAGAACTTTTCTGCACACTATATTATTTCTTTTGATAATAGTTTATGTGGAATATTGTTACTACACTCACTTACTCTATGGTCTATGGACCCAGTAGTTTCACAAAATCTCTCCACTGACTTCTATCCTTAACCAACTGGATCCAGTTTTTACTTTGTATACCTATTTCTGCGAGATCCATCTTAATATTGTCCTCCCATCTGAGCCTGAGCCTTCCTAATGGTTGTTTTCTGATTGGTTTTCCAGTTAACACTTTGAAATCGTTCTTACTTTCTTCCATCCTGGCTACATGATCTGCTCATCTGAGCCTCCTAAATTTGATGATTCTAACAATGTTTGGTAAACCGTATAAATTATGTAGTTCCTCGTTATGAAGTTCCCGCCATTTCCCATTCCCGTTCCTCTTGGGTCCGAATATTCGTCTCAGGATCTTGTTCTCAAATATTTCAGTCTATGTTCTTCCCTCAGACTAAGTGAGCATATTTCGCAACCATACAGAACAACAGGCATGATTATCGTTTTATATATTCTTACTACCAAAAGTTTAAGAAATAAAAAATTGGTGGATTATTTCGTGCACCACACCCAGTGCTGGATTTAGGTTTGATGGGGCCCTAAGCTATTGAAAGGGGCCCTTTATGCGTCAAGCTTTAGGGGCCCTTTACACTTCAAGCTTTCTTTTTCAACGGCAAAATGTTGAAGATTTTTAGGTTTGAATATATGCTATATGTTAATTTACGAGTTAAAATACTCGTATGATCCTAATGGATATCCAAATAGATACAAGGGCCCATTAGAAGCAGAGCTGGGAAACGGGGGTCCATTATAAGCAAGGCTGGATTTCAGGGGCCTCATTACAAGTTCGACTGAGAAATAGAGTCCTATTACTTGCTTTATAAAAGCCTAGTACATAACAATAAAAAAAACTTCATTGTTATATGTGGGTTTCATTTAATTTGTTTTTTTCTTGTTATCTGGAAATTACATCACAATCACTTTTTTTAAAAATGTTTTGGCCCCCAAGCGAGTGGGATCCTAAGCTATAGCTTGTTTAGCTTATACGTAAATCCGACACTGAGCACACTGTAAGTACAGTAAGTCAATCGAACAACGGAGGAAAAACTCGTTTCTTTGATATCGCTGATGAGAATCTTCCATACCAACAACAAATCGAAATAGTTACAATTGTAGCAAAATAAACTGAACTGAACGTAATTACATTTTTACATAACAACGACAATTCTACGTAGATAGGGAATAAACAGTCGCTATGGCTGGATTAGATTAAAGACGCTGTGACAGCTAGAAAAGTGGTTGAAATCGATGAAAAGTTGTTGGGAAACTTGCATTAACATGGTTGATGTGATTTTGTGTCTCCTGGGAACAAAAAGAAAATATTTTTCCAAGTTTTCCTACTATCTGATCCATTTATCTCTCTCTACCTCTCTCGTTTTCACTTAGGGACTGACCGCAAGATAAATATCTGTTGTCAGCACCGATTGTTTAATAAGATTGATTAAGCCCTGGGCTGCAATGCAAATTGAAATTTTTTTCCTCCACTCAAATCCCATTTTCCAATGTGAGTCAAGGATGAAAGGGACATGCCAGAGTCGGAAGGAAGGAATGAGTGGATTCAATATGTTGGCACTAGGATCAAATCAGATTTTGATTATCAAGTGTTAGAACTTTTTTTTTTTTATCTCCTTGACTACAGAAGGTCAAATTGGAACGAGCGTTTTTAGATTTTAGTTTCATCACAATAGAAAACGTTTTACGATAAACATTTCATTTTAACATAATTGGCAAACACGGTTGTTTATCAAATATTGTAGAGTTGTGTAAGTAAGTGAAACACTTATGTGTTGATTTAGGAAGATGTTATCTTCAATATTAAAGAGCTCAGTCCCCCAGATTTGAAATGTCTCAATCTATACACAATTCTTACGCGTGATTCCTAGATCATACGGTACATATCCTCAAAGTTGTGAAGTTTCTAGAATTTTTGATGAATTATAATTGATATCATGGTTGTATTGTACGTATTATCATCATCTCCATGCGTATTCGGCCAGAATTGCAAGTCACTTGTAACAAACTGAAAATCTTCCGTATATCATGATCTTCTGTTAACCTATTCGCCTTCACGTAGATTTTTTTTTAAAATATTCCTTCCATGAAATATAATCTCTTCCAACCTCTTTTTCCTTTGCCTAAAATTGTACCTTCAAGCACGTTCGTCATGACACAGTTCCTTCTCAGCCGACGTCCTAATCAGTTTCTTTTATTCATTTTTTTTTTAACATCGAAAGCTGTTTTCTCTCCTAATTTCTAACTTTTCCTCATTTGTTTCCCATTTGACCCAGGTATTTTCACTATTCAAATAATTAACCAGCCTCACACGCACATATTCAGTCACTTTTCATCGTTTTTGTCTAATAATCATGTTTCTGCACCTTAGATTAAAATAAATACTTTACAGAAAACATAACTATCCCCTTGCTTGACTCTCTGTTCAAGGCCAAACAAAATATACTTTTCTTCCTCATAAATGGTTCTTTCGGAGTTTCTATTCTTGCTTTTACTTCACTTTTGCACTCCACTTTGTCCTTAATAATACTACATAGATAAAGGAAACGAATTACCTGTTCTGCTTTCCTCCTCCGGACTTTTGTATTTGATACCGACTGCTTCGTTCCAATCACCATTGATTTTGTCCGTCTAACGTTTATTATCATCCTATATTGTCCACAGTTTCACATTAAATTTCACCTAACATCTTTATTATTTTATTTTCAGATTCTGCAACAAGTGTGAAATACGCGTATGGAAAACTAAGTGTAGAAATTGACTCAACAGTCACGAGAAAAAAAGCCAATTGTTCAAGGACCGCAATTTAGGGTAAGAAGTTGCTGTTTCCATGATAACCAATTTCTCATAACACGAAAGATAACCAGGTTATTACATATTCTTAATTTACAATTTTAAATGAAAACTTACAATATCTCGTTTATTAATCCGATCTGGTTTCAGATAGCTCATTGGTTTCGCTCTTCAAAGTCCTTTCCGTGGTACGACGTTCAATTCACATGACACTGTAAATCAATATATTGTTCAAGATTTTGCAGATCAAGACAGATGAATGAGGGATTATGAAACTCACTAAGCACTAATAAAAATTATTGAACTAAACTTGCAATATTATTGAACTCTGTGTGTGTGTGTGTGTGTGTTTAGAAGAATCTTATAAACTAGAGAATCTTATAAAATTTTACAACAAAATCTTGAAGCCATACGTCACAGTTTCGCCACCCCTACTCTGCCCACTCCGCCCAATAGGATCGCAATATTTTGAGCCAACAATCATAGCGGAAACGAAAGTAGCCAATCAGACGATGGCAGAAACGAGAGTACCCAATCATACGATGGCAGAAACGAGAGTAGCCAATCAGACGTGCCGATTCTCGGTTGCTTTCTCGCTTCACCGATTTAATAGGATGAAGATACATATGGGCATATCCTCTATTTATAACATCCTTGTTTTTGTATGTAAATTGATGCTATTAGAAAAGAATAAAAATAATACTAAAGATTTCTAAATGTCCAGTACATCAAAATAGCAGTTTTAACCTTTTATCCTTCGTTTTCATATTCTATTTTTTAAAAAATACGAGAAAAGTATGCTTTGTTTTTTTAAGCCTCTGTTTAGAATGTATTACAGCTAAGTGCATCATCCATCGAGGAAATAGAATGTGATGAGTTAATCGATGTAAATCAATTGTTAACAATAACGTTGCTTCAAGTACGAAAACCAGCTTTCTTTGTTTTGGGAGATATGTGCAGCTTAAAATATACTCAATGTTGATGTTTTATAGGATTCAAATAATCTTGATTTTTTGAAAGTTACCTGATTTAAAGTTTACATATTTCAAAAGTACAGGAGTCGATAAATTATTGTGAAACATCTTTACAACTTTTAGAGTAATACAGGGTGTTTCAAAAAGTACTTAGCAACATTGATTTATTTATTTAGCTTACAGACATGGTTTCGGTGTCATTTTGTAGCAAAACACATGAAGTATTGTACCTTATACCTAAACAGGTTAATGTAGTTTCCATTACTGAATGTGGCACACATCTTATCTGAAGTCTCACTTGCTTTACAACGTCATCAGACGTACGGGGACGACCTGAAGATTTGTTGTGTCTTACCGAACATTCAGTGTCAATAAAACACTTATGTCACTGATAACTAGTAGACCTACTGGGAGGATCTTTACCATACTTTGTACGAAAATTACGTTGCACAGTTGTCACAGACTTGGATTCTTCAAACCAAAACACACAGCTAGCAACGCTCCAGACCATTAAAGGCAGCCATCTTTGCTGCAATTGCCACTAGTGACTGAGGTGACTTGTTTCTGAACTAGTGTACTACGTGAGTCAAAACTTGATGTATTTCGCTACCAAATGGCACCAAAACCATTTTTGTAAGGTAAATAATAAATCAATATTAGGTTTCAATGTTGTATAGTCCTTTTTTCATACACCCTGTAGTTAAAATTCGATGACATTGTGTAACATGCAAATATCGACAAGGAACATTGTTTGACAAACTTCGCAATACCATCTCATTAATAGTGTTGCCAACTTAACATAAAGATATACTTTTAGAAATGATACTGCCTCGGGTTATTACATATTTTAAATTTACATCTTAGGGAAGGAAGATTTAGAATACTATTTTTATTTTTCAATGTTACAAACTGAGGGCACTACTGTACCACAAACATCCACAACATACACATTTTGAAGGTCTCTACGACATTAATAAAGGAAGTGGAACGGACGTGTCATTGCACGTCGAAAGTATCTTAGTCCCTTATGACCATGATATGACTTATTTCTTGAAAATAAGAACACAATTACAAGGAATTAACAATTTTACTTTCTTCAAAAGTATTATTTCAAAAATGTTTTTATATAAGTATTACGTTCAATTAGTGTGTTCTAAAAACGTAGAGATAATAGTGTCGTTTACATAAATATGATATTAGAACCTGTTCTGAAGATATAAAAAAACGTAGGTTAAAATTCCTTTATTGCTTAAAATGAGGTAATTCTGGGTTTAAATTGTTGGTATCGTCTGCTTCTATAACATTACTGGAATGTAAACTTTACCGATACTCATAATGTCTTAGGAATGGGTTGAGATATCAAATTCCTTAAACTGCATTATGATTTTTTAAAGCATACTGAAAACCATTTAAGTGATTGGATGTGCCCCTTATCCAAGAACTTTTTCGAAATAAACCCTTTTGAAGAATGTAAATAATTTCAATGACTTGTAACTTACGGCCTTATTATGGGTATTTATGGATGTTTATGATACTATAGTGTTCTTAATTTCTAACACTGAATAATGAATATTGTATTTTTAATTATCGTTTAACATTCAGATTTTGAAAAACATGTTATAATATGACGTAGTGCCGTTTGAAAAATAAGGGCTAACTTTATGTCGAGTTCGCAGCACTTTTAATTGGGTAGTACTTTGGAAAAAATGGACTGAAATCTTCCAGTTTTACGTCCCACGCTTATGCTGGCTGGGATAAAGGAAATGGTGATGGTAAGAAATAAAGGAAATGGTGGAATGAAGGAAGTGGGAAGAAACGGAAGGATCTTGGGAACATCTGCGCACACAGTGTTTGTCCACCACAAAGGTAGGCGCAAGCTAGGATCGAACCAACAACCCCATGCACAAGAAGTGAACGCTCTACCACTGAGTGACAGCGGTCCCCATGGTATTTTGGAGTACATCAAATAATGTCTTTCAGTTGATATTTGTATACTATGTTGCAAAATATAATCAGTGTTTATTTACAATGGTATTTGACGACAAAATGGTCCATTGTTTGTGCTATAAAAGTATTTCACAAATAGGTACGTTATACAAGTATTACCTACATAATTGATGATAAGGTGCATCATCATCGATTTCTTGATTATTATTAACATAGGAGGAAATATGTGAACAAAGATGTCAGGTCCTCCTCTTGAGTCATCTTGATTAACATACTTTTTGCGTTAGAAGGTATAGACTAACAATTAGTTTCTTTAAGTTAATTTAAATTACCTAACTAAAAGAAAAATATAAGAGCGATTTCTGTTGAGAGGATTAATGGTAGCATACTGGTTAAGATATTTTTAAACAGTTTAACGTTTAAAGAATTGTTAATTTAAATGGGCTAATCCACGCCAAATCGTACAGCGAAAATGCATTTTTACACCCGACCATCTCCGAATGCAATGAAATTTGGTATACAGTATCTTTGGACAAATATAAGAGCCCGTATTTTTTATTTTGCCCATATTAGCTCTGGTTTGGTTTTGACAGCCTTCGAAAGAGAACTCTGCCCCACGATTTTGTGTATGCTGCGATAAATGAACGGCACGTCACTCGGAACTTCAACTGAGCACCATAAGGCCACGTTTGACCCAAATGTATTCAAATTCATGAGACTAAATGGAAATTGCATGAGGATTTTGCAAGTTAAATATTATTATAAAAACAAGGAGCCAATAAGTAACAGTAAAATAATGCCAGCGTTGCCAATGTATGTGTAATTACACAAAATGTGTGCAATTTTGTCCTGTGTGTGTGTATTTTGTGTGTAATTTGGCACAATTCAAAATTTTGATCATTGATTATTTTTGCGAAGTTCCTTTCAATCAAATATTCGTTATTTGTATTTTTTCCCCTGAAAATTGCCTTCTAGAAACTCGAGCTCCAACGCCTGACTCCAAGGTTGTAAATAAAACCTATCTTGCTTCCTTGGGACCTCACTTCTTGTTTTCAGAAGCGGAGTCCACCTTCCCAACCAAAGCTTCTTTGTTCAAGCAAAGCAATATAAATGAATGTTGATCCTCGATGTTGGCCAAAACATAAGACATAGGGAGGTAAGAAGTATTTTTTGTCTTCGAACCACTTGTCAAGGAAATGTCATTTTGCACACAGATGAGCAACAGAGTGAGCGAGAGGGATGGGAAGTTTTTTATTAAACGAAGGACAAAAATTAAAAATAAATAAATAAATAAAAGAGAGACAGAGAGAGAAGTTAAATCATTAGACCCCTACTCTTTCATTCCGCTTTCTATTTATTTTATGTTCCCAATTTAGTTCATCATGGAGTATGTTCTCGGCATTCACGTGCCAAGAAACGGAGACCTTGGAAAATTTTTGTTAGAGTTAACGGCGGAGGTAGGATTTGAAAGAATTGCTGTCTTTCTATATGGTTAACTCTATGGTTAACCACACCTATGGTTAACTCTAATTAAATAAACTTTAATCCATCTATGGACACTGAAAGAAAAAGCCGCCAAATTTTGTTTCAATGAAGGGAAAGAATGTATGTCTCTCTTTTAACACATAGAACCAGTCCTACCATGTCTTGATATTTTTAACGGTCAGATAAGATAAGCGGAGGATAAAACTGGTCGCAGTAGAATTGCGTTATTTTATTTAAGGTATGAGTTACTACTGCGACTAAGTTATCTGACTGCATCAACTGGTGTGGCTTGACTAAGGTAAAAACTTGGTAGCATGACCGGCCGATGTCCAATTAAAAAATTAAGTACATTGAAAGTAAAAAGAAAGTGACAATGGGCTTGAAGAAGTTGACGGTTTTACTATAATAATAATAATAATAATAATAATAATAATAATAATAATAATAATAATAATAATAATAATAATAATAATAATAATAATAAGAAGAAGAAGAAGAAGAAGAATACAATCAAACTCTGAATCTTTGAACAATGGCTGGTGGATGTACATCATCAAGCACAATATAGCTGCATATAGATAAGTAGTTATGTATTGTGCAATTTTGTGGGCACTGTCCTCCAGTTTGTGTGTAAAATTGTGCAATTTGGACGGAAGGTGTGTGTAATTTCGCTTGCCGTGTCTGGCAACACTGATATATACACAATAAGTTAATTGAGAATAAATGGAATATAATGAATTTTCTACACTAAAATAACGCTTATTGTTTTACTTAAGCTTTATTTTACATAGTTTTATTTTATTATTAACAATTTCCATCATGATAGTTTACACGTTGAATAAAAATCTTAAGTGGGGGAATCTTTTTGAAACCGTTGTTAAAAGGTAAAACATTGCTACTTAACATCGCACGCATAACCATTTATCTTTGCTTTAGCCTGGCTAACTATATAAGTAGTATTTGAGTTAGAGCATAAAGACAAAAGTATGCTACTCTATCTATCATCATATAGTCTATTTTAAAGCTAAATCTACAGAATCGTTAAAAATTTCAGGGGAGACAGAGATTATAGCTACACCATTGTTGCTGACAGGGGCGGATCCAGGGGGCAATCGGGCCAATTGCCCCCAGCAGAAGAGGAAACTTTCTTATTTTATATATAAATAAAACCCATCCCAGAGTTTAGAGCTCTTAAAAATAGCTCTAAGCAAGGGCGCCGATCCTGGGGGGTCGAGGGGGCCCTTGCCCTCCAAAGCTCATGTGGGCCCCCTATTGTATTTATGAATATACAATATTCGGCATAATTTGAGTGCAATTTGTCTTAAAATCTTCATATATATACCTTCTGCATCTGAATGCCCTCCCCCCCAAATTTACAGAGAAATCGGCGCCCTTGGCTTTAAGTAGCAGTATTACAACCCACCGCCCGCCCCAGAATTCAGTCCTAGATCCGCCCCTGGTTGCTAAGCGTCAGGTTGTAGAGTAAGACTAAGATTAAAATGAATAGTTAAAAAAACTGTCAGTATTTATAGGTTTCGTTATAATTGCAATAACACTCAGGTCATTAATTAAGGTTTTTTGAAAGTAAAATATTCGTTTTCGGTATATTTCCGTCTCTGAATATTTTATATATATTTCTAATTTTTTGACAATAAAAAAATAAAATAACATTACAAAGGTGTGACATACGTATGTCAATCGATACACCGAGACAACTTGAACAAAATAATTTGCACATTCGTATGGGTAGGTTTGGAGAAAATCGAGAAAAATACTTTTTTATATACGTATAACTAGAAATTAATGCGGCATGGTAATTACGCCATTTATTAATGCTGAAGTATACTGCTTTCAAGCTTTTAATTATAACACTAGCTGAATCTGCGCTCTCTACACAGCGCATTATTCATATATGAGCATGAATCTCCTTGTCATTCCTCACAATATCTGTACATATCCCTTTACAGACATAAGTGAAAAACGTCTTCATAAAAATCAGCAAGGGGTACCACATAAAGGAAAGAGTTTTCCGATTATTATTTTCAATATCTCTCTCACCGTTTGCAAGATTTGAGCCTCCTTCCTGTTGAAATTTCTAATTCATGCATGATCAGTGTTTTTTTTTATTCTCGCATGCAGCAAATGCATAACATACACAATTAATTATAACGTCAGCGATATATGGTGTCTTGATTGGGTAGAACACTCCAAAGACTCATCTTAGACTGAAGAAATGATTATCCTTCGTTTTTCATTATAATTTGTCCATAAACAAACACCCGAGAGACATACTACCCTTGTATACAACCATGTAGTGTTGAAATGCATAACTCGCAAGATATGATGCTTTTTTTTTAAAAAAAAAAAAAAATCAACACTTTCTAAGTATTCCCCTAAAAATGTAATAAAGAAATAACGGACATGTTTTTTTTTAATATTCAAATAAAACTGGATAATCTACACAGAATTTGGAATCGACCAGTGAAAACGACATGTTTGTAGTACTTGTGGTTTTCGAGATCTCATTATCGAAAGGATTGGAGACAAACATATAAACCTAGAATTTATTATCTAGACTAGAAAACTGAAAGTCCATAACATGGCTAATGAGATAGAGCCTAAAATTATTATCAACTCTTAAACTTGAATATTTTGTTGTCCAAAGGTAAGGTATACGGATGCAAATTGATATATCTCATCGAAATAAACAAAATGAGATGACTCAGTCTAAATTATCACGCATACCTTTCGAGACAATCCAGAAAATCAAAATTGTATTGCGTTATCAACTGTTGTACATAAATATCTTTCATTATGTTGAAATAAATTGTTTATTTACATACATAATGTGTATTGTAATGTAATGGTAGAGGCGGTACGTGGATTAATTTCTTTCCCTAGCGTTTATATTATAAAAAGTTCTTTACATGTAATATCCTAGAAATGAGTACTTTCCTCTATGAAATAGTTCTTTCTTTAAGAAGTTTAGACCTGCTTGAAGCAGCGCGGAAGTTTTTGAGGTTTATGGTTACAGAATCTCATGTCCGAAGCAGTGGGGAGCTGAATTTGTGTCTCCTGCGCAGTGCAACTTAGAGACGAAAGAAATCTCCTGAATGTAGTAGCATGAAGGTGGGTTGGTGTCCTGCCCAGTGTAGCCAGCGCGAGACAAAAGGAACCTCCTGTCTCATGCAGCGCGGAGGAAAGTAAAGTCTGTGACAAACATCTTGGCATTTCAGCTAAAAGAATACAACGCAAGCTCTGACGCGACATTGAGGAGTGGTAAAGGGGTGTGGCTATAGCTAAGCAGACGAACTGCAGCGCGATCAGGTGGCAGGAGATAGACGTAGATGTGTACAAAGTAAACGTGGCAATACCGCTGGCCTTCTCATTTGCTAGCAGCGCTTAAAGAGAACTTGAAGTGCCTCCTTCAAATGCCAAGATGTTTGTCGCGCCGTTTTAATATCTATTGCCCAGAGCAGCGCGGAGGTCGGTTGGGAACCTCTTGCTCGAGCAGTGTTGGCTTCTGTCGGCTGCTTGATGATCTTCGTGGAGGAGAAAATGCTGTTATGTACAAATATGAGGGGATGTTGCAGTGTTTAAAAATATATGGTTAACTGGCAGATTGTTGTTTATCTTCTCCCACCGATGACGTTGACACACTCGTAACAGTGGTGAAGCCTGGGTAGCTCAGTGGTAGAGCGTTCACCTCTGGTGCATGGGATCTTTGGTTCGATACCAGGTCGTGTCAACTTAACTTTGTAGTGGACAAACGCCGTGCGTGTGGGTTTCCTCGGCGTTCTCCCATTTCCTCCCTCCTTCTTCATCTTTTCCTCATCACCGTCTCCTTTAATTCAGCCGAGATAACCGTGGGACGTAAAATTAAATATTTCATTTCATTTTTCCTAACAGTGCCATTTATTCGTAACATTGAAACACTTCTAGAAATAAGCCACATGCTGCTTGTAATGTTGATAGCAGATAGGCACGCCATACAAAACTGCAATCTTTTCTTCTAGTCTGTGTATTATATAAGAAATGTTAAACGTTTACTTTTGAGAATATAACATTTAAAGTAGGAAGAACTACTAACTGCTGTACAGTGTAGTGAATGAATCTGAGTTGTTTCAAAATATTCTTCTCACTTCATTACACGTTCTTGCCCCCATGTTATTTCAGAAATACAATGCTTTCATTGCAAGTTATGGTTTCATGAAACTTGTGTAAGTTATGACATTGTAGTGAAACAAAGACAATATATATGCATGAGAGAGAGAGAGAGAGAGAGAGAAAAAGAGTTTGCACTGGGAAGTGAATAATATATGCTGTACTTTTGTTATATGTCCGTGGTTTTCAAACACATGCACGATTTTTTAAAGTGCCATTGACTGAATAAAGATTCATTTAAGTTTTGAGATGAATGTTAAGTGAACTTGAAAACAAAAATAATTCAGAAAATGAAAGTTTTTTTTTTAACGTAAAATTCAATGTGGGTATATGAATAAAGAATAAAGACAGTGCTTGAGCTTTACTTAGCCAAGGTAAAACTTCTGAAGAAAGTGGACGCAAAAGAAGAACAAGAACAAGAACAAGAACAAG
This sequence comes from Thermobia domestica, assembly GCF_964235325.1. NCBI lineage: Eukaryota > Metazoa > Arthropoda > Insecta > Zygentoma > Lepismatidae > Thermobia > Thermobia domestica. Next base: position 62,637,909 of record NC_137458.1, read on the forward strand.
TTTTAACAAAGAATGAGCTGCCTCAAAGGAAAAGGAAACATTCCAAGTATATTTTCTTGTTTGTTTTTCAAAGAGTGAAAGTACTCCATTATTTCAAGCCTTCCTTTTTTTATTATGTACTCAGTGAACCTAAAGACAAAGGAATTTCCATTATTTTCTTCCAAATTCAACATATATAAAAGCATTATACTCTGCTATAATATCAAGGGACAGCCTTTTATTCAGTAACTATTCAGTTATATCGCATTGAAAATGTATATATTTCATACTGCAATTAGTGTTGGATCCAGAGGTTTTAGAAGACTTTATTTATTTATTTATTTATTTATTTATTTATTTATTTATTTATTTATTTATTTATTTATTTATTTATTTAATATACAACACAACAGGCTTAATACCCAATTACAGTGTTGTGTACATACAGCAAACGTTACATATATAAATTTCTTAACTATTACTACAGAAAATTTCTTGTTTCACATATGATCTGAACCTGTTTTCTGAAAGACTAAATACATCCACTTTATCAAGCTTATTTACAATATCATTGCATAACTTACACAGCCTCCACATAGGGGATTTATATAATATATTGCTCCTGGCTTTTGCACAATAAAATGTCCCTGTATTTTCTACTCTGGTTTTGCAAGTGGGAATCCGTAATGATATTTTCGAGACCAACTCCATACAGTCAATCTTATTGTTTAATAACTTGTATAAGAATAACAAGTCCAACATCCATCTTCTTTTTTCTAGAGTTTCAAAATTAAAGTTGTTTACTAGATCATTGTAGGAAAAATATTTGGGATAATAATTAGTTTTTTTGTATGTAAGCATTTTCAAGAATTTTGTTTGGATGTTTTCTATTTCTTGAGAGTATTTTTTATTATTGGGGGTCCATATTGTAGAACAATATACTAATTTTGATCTAACATATGTAAAATAAAGTGTTGTAAACGTTGTCTCACTGGAGAAATCTTGCCCTATTCTGTAAATTAAACCTAAGTTTCTATATGCGCTGTTTGTTATCATATCTATGTGTTGATTGAAATTTAGTTCAGGATCAAAAATAACGCCTAAATCTTTGACAGTACTTGGTTTAGACAATTTAGTTTTTTTCAGTGTATAGTCAAAAGTGATAGGATTTCTTTTTCTCGTAAAAGACAGAGATTTACACTTGGATACATTTATTACTAATTTGTTGTCATCGCACCATATTTGGACTCGCTGTAGGTCTTGTTGTAGTTGTATGCAGTCTTCAGTTGAATTAATTCTAGAATATAATTTGAGATCATCAGCGAATAGGAGAATCTCAGAGTTTTCAATAAAAAGTGGAATTTCATTAATAAGTAGGAGAAATAGCAGAGGACCCAGATGAGATCCTTGAGGAACCCCAGACAGAGTAACAAACTTTTCGGTGACATGCCCCTTGTATAGAATAGATTGTTTCCGGTTACATAAATACGATACAATATATTCTATTGCCGACTTTGAAAAGTTTAGGCTTGTTAATTTCGCCATTAGAACATCATGATCCACGACATCAAATGCCTTACTGAAATCGGTATAAATAACGTCTACCTGGCCGCCTTTGTCTAACTCCGTTGCTATAAAATTTGTTACAACTGCTAGGTTTGTTGCAGTAGACCTATTGTGTAAGAAACCATGTTGATGTATAGATATAATTGGCTTAACGTGATTCAGAATTCGTGTATATAAAATACTCTCAAGAATTTTGGCAAAAGGAGATAATATAGCTATAGGTCTAAAGTTTTGTATTTCGCTTTTATTTCCAGACTTTGGCACTGGACACACTAAACTTTCTTTCCATAAGTCTGGAAAAGTGCCTGTTCTTATGGACATATTGAATATAGTATGGAGCGGATGCTTGAATATAGACTTGACCTTCTAAGTTTTAAAGATATAGTTATATTATTCGCATGTATGAAATTAGACATCGCTATATTTTGACGAGAGACGCTTACTGCACCAAAGAGATCAGGTCAAGAATTGTCATAGCCAAAGAAGCATTGAACAAGAAAAGATCACTCTTAACCAACAGGCGGCTTAATATTGGACTAAGGATGAAGTTGGTTAAGTGTTACGTATGGAGTATTTGACTTTATGGTTCAGAGACTTGAACACTACGGAAGATAAAGAAGAAATATTTAGAGAGCTTCAAAATGTGGTATTGGAGGAAGATGGAGAAGATAAAATGGACAGAAAGAGTAACAAAAATGTTTTAAAACGGATAGGAGAGTAAAGAACTCTTTTATCCACCATCCTTCGTACGAAGGCCAACTGGATTGGACACATTTTGTGAAGGAATTGTTTTCTTCATACCGTTATGGAAGCAAAGATGGAAGGAAAGCGAGGAATAGGAAGAAGAACACAATAGATCGATGATTTGAAAAATAGAAGAAAATATTGTTAGTTGAAAGAGGAAGATGAAGATTGAGAAACGTGAAAGAAACATTTCCAGGCTCAAACCTAGAATTTTTTTAAAAAAAAGCTCATTAGTCCCAGGACCTGCCATTAGACTTTAATAACAATAATAATAATAATAATAATAATAATAATAATAATAATAATAATAATAATAATAATAATAATAATAATAATAATAATAATAATAACTAAGCCAGTGTAATGACCCTTACTGGGGCAGGAGTTCCTTCAGAAATTACATGTTCTGTTGCATGGAAACCCACACATATTCAATATGGTTGATATCCGACTAGTTTGGGAGCCATGAAAGAAGATAGACGTGTTTTTCAAACCATTGGTGGACAAGAGTGCACGATGCTAACTGTATATCATCTTCGAAGATAAGGCTGCCATACGGCATAAGTACAAAATGGTTGGATGCACCTAGTGTATCCGCACGTTACGATACTGAATATTAGCCTTGCATACAACTACCACAGGATTCAGTTCTTGCAATGGGAACATGTCCCACACCATCCATCCGCCACTACCGATCTATATTATTGACATCATGAACGACATGCAAGATGGCCTTTTAATTCTTGAACTTTACTACGAATATTGTTCTGAAAAGTTCTTTTTTTCATAAAATAAGTGTTGTTTCATAACGTTAAATGAGAAAAAGATTTTTTAAAAAATCAGCTAATAGAATTTTAAATAATTGTAATACATTTTTAAATCCTTTTGTAGTTACTTCTCGATTTACGACCACCCACACTTACGACTGGTTGTAAAGTTTATGGGTCCTATGCAGAGTCGATTGGAGGTATGGGTAGCGTCATACTAAAGGCCTGACTACTGCAGGGAGCATAAGTTAGTCTAACTCTTAAGTATGGCACTAATCACACGTCAGAATGACTCTGCATAAGGACCTATACGTTTATATTATGGTTGAAAGACAGTAGGAATGCTTTTAAAGTTTTAACTGGAATTCCAACCGGAAAACAACCATTAGGAAGATCTAGGTGCATACGGGAACAGGCCCGTATTTACGGGATGCATGAGGTGCAGCTCCCCCTAAAATTTTCACGGTAGGCTTGCAAATGAACTATAATATGCTTGGATCGCTTCGCCTAACTTCTATCTGCTCCGCTACATTTCTGGGTTGGCTACAAGCCTGTATGGGAGGACAATATTAAGATGTATCTCACAGAAATAGGAATACAAAGTAGAAAATAGAACCAGTTGGCTAAAGACAATGGTCAAAGGAGAGCTTTTGGGAATGCGGCATTAAACCTCCACGTTTCACAGGCCATAGTGTTACTTAAGTAAAAACTGGCTGAACACTGACAAAGTAGCAGAACTGACCAGCAAGGCAATCATATTTTGTCAAAGGCGTCAGGAGCAAGACGTTCATCTTTGGATTCAAAATCAGATCATCTTGTGGATAAGATTGTGCTCAGTTTTATGGGTAGTCCTGAACGTCATGTCTTTATTCCACTAAGTCTTTAATAAATCATTTCTTTGTGATTATTACTCTCTTCATTTAGTCTAAAGGACAAAAGTACAGAAGATTAAACAAAGAAATTAATTTAATTACTTTTCATACTAAGAAGATTACGTCTTGTAATGCATTAGTATTTTCGCGAAGATCTGTCAGAATACTCAAGATTATTTCCTATTAAACTTTTATGAGATATGAAAGTGCATTTTTTGTCTTCCTCTTTACGACATATTTGAAACCTTCATTTATGAAGAACAGTCATCTCTCAAAGCTTGCAATAATCTGGAAGTTGCAGCCATCACGTAGACGCAAATTTCTTCATTTCACTTCAATTCTTCTTGCAATTCGCAGCCGACCCTTTGTAACGCTGCACAACTATGTGCATGTAAATAACTTCATTTTGTTATCATCGTGTTCAGCTAAGACATTTTCATTGCGTCAGTCAATGCCCACTTTTTCCTCGTTCATTACTGACGTCCTATGAGATGGCTTGAATCTCACTTAGACGCGTAGGGTAAAGAGGAAAATGATCTGGCGACAAAGGAGGAACTCCGTTAACTGAACCAAGCTTATTGCATATGAGTAAACAATTCTGTCACAATTTGATGATATTCTTTTATCATGTATTATATATTATGACTCATATATCATATATTACTACATAGACTATCACAATTGAAATATATACTTATATATGAAAGAAGAAACGACTCTTGCTAGTGGAGTACGTAACTTATGTACACATTGTGTCCAGATTAAGGAAGCAGAGGTGCAAATCAAGAGTACAATGACTCACAGGACAGAGCTTGCGGACTTTGGAAAGGACATTATTAGGGCTTATGCCGCCCATAAATTATTTGCTTTTCTCCACAATAGAAGATACCTATTAGTAACGCAATACATAATTTGATTTGAATTTCAGTTTGGCGCCCCTTTCAACAGAGAGGTTACATGAGATGTGAACGTACAGCTTAGCGTGGGATCTGAACCGCATGAGCTCCTGCCGGGAACCGAACCCAGATCTCCCATACCAAAGGCGCATATGCTAACCACTTATTAAGAGGGAGCTCTGCAGGACATATGAAAGAAACCATTGTTATTAGTCACCAACACTTAAGTAATAGAAATAATCTACTCCTTGTCCTCATTTTATGTGAATATTGATCTATTATTTAATTTTATTTTCGTATGTCAGAAAAATAAAAGGTACAGGTTACCGCACTAAATTTTCTCACTCCAATTCATTAAACTAAATAACGTTATGCTGCAGTTATTAATTACATATTTTCTTTTAAAATACGATCCAAATTATAAGGCGTTTTCGGAAACGTTCATTAAAAAAAATCAGCCCCAGAAAACAAATTATCTCTTGTAGATTTTTCTATAAGAAAAGACTTATGTCATATGTTAGGGTTATTAGTGAAAAATTTATTCATAAAGTAGCAACAAAATAGTACGAGTCATATTTTACAACACTCAAAAAAATTCACTCCCAAATGTATTTATATGAATATTCAGATGGAAATTATTTATGCAACATTATACTAATAGTAATGAAACATTCATTTAAAAAAATGTATGAAGAAACCCGCTTGAGTAGTTTTGACAAAGTAGTCTGAGAATACTTACCCCAAACAATAACCTATCCTTCCTAGAACTTTTCAAGACAAATTAGTTAAGTGATACTTTATCAGGTTATTAATGAAATATTTAACTGTATAATATGATCAAAATTGGGTAAGAAGTTTTTGACATCGTACGAAAAAATTCACTACAAAAATAAACTACCCCTCGTACATTTTTTCAAGATAACGAATTATGCCAAATTGTCAGATAATTAATGAAAAATTTATTTATAAAATCTGAATAGAATTAATTAAGTCGTTTTTAAGTGTGTCGTTCGAAAGGAATGCCCAAACACAAACGAGTTACGTTATATTATTAAGTTACTAAAGAAACATTTATTTACAAAATATGAAAAGGGTCACCTAAGTCATTTTTTAGGATAAAAATCGTCTGAAAAAACTTACCCAAGAATAAAATATTCCTTATACATTTCTTCAGGACCAATGAGTTTTCAAATTATCAGGATACTTACGAAATATTTCATTATGAAATGAAAACAAAATCACCTGATTCGTATTTGAAAAAAATCGTCCGAAAACTGTTCACCTCCTTCAAAATTAAACTATTACTCGTACATTTTTCGGGACAAATGATTTAAGTCATATTGTCAATGAGTTAATAAAATATTTATTCATAAAATATGAACAAAATTGCGAGAGTTGCTTTGAGAAATCTGTTCGAAAAAAAAAAAAAAACGCCCCAAGTGTCAATTCCCCTTATTGACATTTCTCAGGGAAATGACTTATATCTCAGTATGGGGTTGTTATTCAAAAATTGATATCTGAAATATAAACGAAACCGTTGAGATAAACAATTTCACCATTACTGTTTTTGTTTTGATTACTGTTCGTTTAAAAGACTTTTCCATATTTTCATTAATAGTATATACGTGTGCATGTGAAGTTTGCAACATGGAGAAAGACATGTATACGTGAAAATGCAATCAATCAATCAATCAATCAATCAATCAATCAATCAATCAATCAATCAATCAATCAATCAATCAATCAATCAATCAATCAATCAATCAATCAATCGGTGTTTCAAAACAACACCGACAACGTTTGAGAGGTGATTCCTGACGCCAAAATTAGACGAAAAGTGTATACCAACCTGGGTACAGGTTAACAGCAATGACTTCACGTCTGACAGGCTCAAACTGCAGAAAGTAATAAACTTTCTATTGATGGTCTGTAAATTATTCATTTCGAGTTATTTTTTATTTGTAATGTGACTGCTTTTGATAGTTTATTCATATACAGTGTGTTTCCAAACAACACCGACAACGTTTGGGAGGTGATTCCTGACACCAAGGTAAGAAAGAAAGTATAGACCAACCTGGGTACACAAATGCTTTCTTTCGGAGTTATAGGCTGCCGAAAACATGAAAAAATGAACTTTAAAGGTCCATAGCTCCAAAACTATGGGACCTTACCGTAGTCGGGTCAAGACTTTACTTAGGATCTAATATGCAAATACATGTTTCAGAATCCTAAAATACTCACGTAACAATTTTTGCAGAGGCGATTTGTTTCTGGGCATATAATCTGAAGTACTCACTAACTACCTCTATAAAAATTGTTGCGAAAGTACTGCAGGATTCTCAAGCTTGTATTTATGGATAGAGCAGATATTAATTCCTTAGTAAAGTCTTGACCCGACTTCGGTAGCCCCATAGTTTTAGAACTATGGACCTTTCAAGTTCATTTTTTTTCTCGTTTTCGGTAGCCTATAACTCCGAAAGGAAGCATTTGTGCACCCAGGTTGGTCTATACTTTTTGTCTTATCTTGGTGTCAGGAATCACCTCCCAGACGTTGTCGGTGTTGTTTTCAATCACCCTATATATGAATAAACTATCAAAAGCAGTCACATTACAAATAAAAAATACCTCGAAATGAATAATGTACAGATCATCAATACAAAGTTTATAAGTTTCTGCAGTTTGAGCATGTCAGACGTCAAGTCGTTGCTGTTAACCTCTACCGTAGATTAGTTACGTAACTGTATAGGAATAACTTCAACTTCTACGCTACTTCAACAACCCCTATTTCTTCTTTCTTTCCGTCTTTTCCCACTTGTGTGAGGTCAACTTTTCTGATGAGGCTTCTCCATGAATTGATGCCCAGGAGTTCTTTCCCTGTTAGATCTTTCTTCCTGAAGTCATTCTTAATTATATTCGCCTTTTCCTTCCCTTCCCATCTATTTCCGTTGCCATCACTGTTTTGACCACATAGTCGCTTGTTCTCATTAAATTGCCGTAATACTAAAGTACTCTTTTTTGGATCTTCTTAAATATCCCTACAGCTTTGGTTATTCTCCTTAGTCCCTCATTCCTCATTCTCTCTCTCTTGCTCTCTTCTTGTTATCCCACACATCCAGCACAACATTTTCGTATCGGTAACATTCAACTTTTTTCCAGTAGTTTCTTTATTGGCCATGTTTCTTCTCCGTCTCTGCTTTATTGTTCTTTGTCATATAGGCTATTTTGTAATCTATGGGAACAATTGGAGCAATCAACCTCCTCAAATAAGTTTCACACTTTGCAACACTAATACGTATTATATATGTTTTTGATCACTACTATGTAGTCATCTTATATACATAATAAAATGTCATGCGTAATAGGAAAATACAAGTAAATATTGAATTGGTAATACTGCATTACCTACAACATTGATGACAATGATTTTGGGTGGCCACTACGATATACATAATGTTATTAAAATGTCTTATAAATTTATTAAATATAGGGTCTATTAGAAAATTCTTAAATTTATCTTTAAATTTTGGCATTGGATTAACTTTTGTTTACACTGTATTGTATCATAACTTCATTACTTATGCATATCGGCAGCTATAACTTTGGTATATGTTACGGCTTCTGAGAATCTACCTAAAACTGTTATGAGATTATGTAAAACCTATTTTACAGTTGACAAGAATTCCTGGTTAGTATGAAAATTGTGTCCATTAGGTTCTTTCGTGGCATAAATCAAAATTATTATTCTTCTATAGATGTCGCGTGATCACTTTTCTACAATTTTCACCTAAATCTTGATCGCAGGTGACATATCATTAATAAGTATGTAGTGAAGTATTCACGTTTCGTTAATGGGCCGCGGTGGCTCAGTGGTAGAGCGTTCACCTCTGGTGCTTGGGGTCCCGGGTTCGATCCCAGCCCCCGCCAAGTGAACTTTGTGGTGGACAAACACCGTGTGCGTGGGTTTTCTCGGGGTTCTCCCGTTTCCTCCCACTTTCTTCATTCCACCATTTCATTCATCACTCATCACCACCGTCTCCTTTAGCCTAACCGGCATAACCGTGGGACGTAAAACTCACATATTTCATTTCATTTCATTTTTTTCACGTTTCGTTACACATTGTGGGACCTATTAAAACAGGTGTTTGGTATTTAAGTTTGAAAATGCATGCTACACTACTGGTATATAAGTCCATACTACATCCAGAGACCCCCTACTGTGGCCATGCGACATATAAGGTGTCTACGAAATACTCTATATTCCACATATATACTTGATAGCCGACGTGTCTTAATATCGTGCAGACAGGAAAGCAGTAAAACTTTAGTTTCTTGAAAAGGGCTTGTACATTCCAGAATGTATGTGGCTGGGCATTGACCTGTGGAAATATAGTGTCTGGAGACGTATAAAGAAGACTATGATTTCAGCTGGTATTAGCTTTTCTGGTATCATGAGTGAGGTTTCTTTCAATAAATAATATCCGAGATTGTTTGTTGTATTTATTGCATATTCAGAGCATCACATCTGCCGTTCGGTTGGTTGGCAGTTCATGTCGACAGAGTTGCTTACAACAGCGTCTAACACATCACTGCAGGGGAAGTTGAAGCGAGACTCGTCGGAAACATTCAGCACGGTACGTTAGAGTCAAAGGCATTTTTGTGATTCTGTGCCAATGGAAGCCCATACAAATGCATGAATACCGACTTTCCTGTTTGTAGTCGAATAGTCGACTCCATCAAGTCCACACTCATTACTGTGTTTCAGCGTCGATATCCACTGTGAACCACGCTTACAACTCGTCAGAGTTTTCTGGACCAGTTATCTGTCATTCCATAGTTTCAACGTAATTTGTTATTCCTTCCTTGTTGAATGTTGAAATTTTCAATAAAGATATTGTTTTATCTAGGTACCGGAAAACAGTTACTTCTTCAACTGACTCATTTTAACTTTTATGGTAGCCAAAGTCATATATTAATACATATGTATTTTAGTGTTGGAATTGTAAATTTGCCACTCGTAGTTTATCGAGAGAAACAGGCCTGTTAAAAAGTTTTTAAAAAATACGAAATATATCTACAAACTGCATTGTGTTTCTATTAGTACCATCATGCATAATTTTAATTTTAATTTTATACTATTCACGGTCAAATTTTCAATATTGTAACCGTTCATGAGACTGTTAGATTTTATGTAATTTTTTTCATTGTTTAGAAGAATTATTAGTTCATACACATACGACATATTCAATTCTTTTCTTATTTTTGCACCTCGTTCCGTATCTACAATTTGTCGCATTTGTTTCTTTAAAAAAAGTGAAAATAGCACTTGACGTTACAGCACTCCTCATATTTACCGGATTTGACTCCCGCCCATACATTTCAACATTATTAATAAGATTTTAAAAGATCCGTCATATTTTTGAAGGAAATCTCTGCAAAGTATTTCCAGAGCTGTTCAATGTATGAAAGGGACACTCGTGATACATCATGAATATAACTGATTGTTTGATTATTTTGATGCTTAACATTCTTCTTTTTTTCCTCCAGCGCTGTGGCTGTACGAAATAAGACCTAATGCTCAAAGTGGGATGTAAGTCATTACTCATATTTCTACCCGAGACAGACATCTGCATCGGGGATCAAACCTAAAACACCCGTAAAGAATGCTGACATGTTAGCTAGTCGGCTACAAAGTGACATGAATCTTAATTTCAAAGAAACAGGAACAAAATATTCGCCCTTTTTGTTCTTAGTCCTGAACTGGGATGTGTGAACATATCAAATGTGGATTATAAAGTAGAAGTAAAAAAAATAAGCAATTCTAAAAAAAAGTAACAGAAGAAAGATGTTTCTTAATTAAAAAAAGTAATAACATTTGAATTCAACATTAATCCCTCCTTTGGTTGCTATGATATTATCTTGCTGAATACGGCAATCATTTTATAAAGTAGCACTCTGCTAGTAAAACTTAATGGTCATATGCTGAGCGAGTTTCTTCTTTTCTCTTAATTTTATGTATTTACTCTTAACAGCGAGATTTCTCTTTGCCTTACAAGAAAGAGAGTACATATTTGCCTTCAAAGATATTCTACATTTTCAGTTTAATAATAATAAAAAAGAATTTACAAAGATTTGCATTTTAAAAAATAAACATGTTGTATCCTGGGACAGACATTACATGCGGATTGCAAACGCAATTATGAAAATTACACACAGTATCCTTCTTGCCCTCTTTCGGAGAATTTTTTTATCTACTACGCAACTGCTTTTCAAAGCTATACACGATGTTTCAAAACAACACCGACAACTTTTGAGAGGTGATTCCTGGCACCAAGATAAGACAAAAAGTATAAACCAACCCTAGGTGCACAAATGCTTCCTTTCAGAGTTATAGGCTGCCGAAAACATATAAAATGAACTTGAAAGGTCCATAGCTCCAAAACTATGGGACCTACCATACTCAGGTCAAGACTTCACTTAGGAACTAATATGTGCCCTATCAAAATATCCAAGTTTCACAGTCCTGCGGTACTTTCACAGCAATTTTTCTAGAGGTAGTTTGTATTTCAAATTAAATACCCGTAGCTAACGTACTTCTATAAAAATGTTGTGAGCACCTTAAGATTTCGAAACATGTATTTTTGGATAGCGCACATATTAGTTCATAAGAGAAGTCTTGACCTGACTGCAATAGGTCCCACACTTTTGGAGCTACGGGCCTTTAAAGTTCATTTTTTTTTTTTCATTTTCGGCAGTCTATAACTCCGAAAAGAAGGATTTGTGCACCCACGCTGATCTTTACTTTTTGTCTTATCTTGGTGTTAGGAGTCACCTCCCAAACATTGTCGGTACTATTTTGAATAGTAAAATGTGTTCTTATTTTCACAAGCATGGCAAAGAAACATAGTTCATCAAATGAAAATATTGTACGGTGAAATCGATTACTAGTTACTTTTACGCAGCCCTCCAGGATGGTCTTCTATACAATTTAATCTCTTTATGTGCATTATATATTGCTTTGCCAAGAATGCTGCCCTGAAACAATTTTAACTTTCTTTGATCAAAAATAGATTATAAATAGGGTAAATCCATTGACTCGCTCACTGATTTACTCGTCACCAGCTGTACGAAACTATTATTAAAGATTTCTGTCAGAATATTAAAAGTAGGGATGGGCACGAGCGAGTTCGAGCTAGTTTTCTTTGAAACTCGACTCGACTCAAAACAGACATCTTTTAGCTCGACTCGAGAACTCGGCTCGAAAATTTCCTCCAACTCGACTCGAATTTGGGTCGAGTTTCGAGTCGAGTCGAGCCAAAACGAGCGACATCCTGTGTGTAGTTTCAAGTATTCTGTCGAATTATTCTACATAGTCAATATAATTACTATCAATGTTACAACAACAACAACAACAACTACTACTACTACTACTACTACTACTTATTATTATTATTATTATTATTATTATTATTATTATTATTATTATTATTATTATTATTATTATTATTATTATTATTATTATTATTATCATAAGAACACCGTGTACAAACATGAAAGATAGGCTGTTTGTATCTGGATACTAAAAACTAGTTGACTGCCGATCTTGGTAGTCGTGAATCTAGGAGGCAAGCCATTGTTCATGAGCTTCTGCGTTTGAGTTCCGGAGGAGTAAAATTCGGACTCTGACCAAAATTTGTTAAAAGTTATAAGGCGGCGGCTAAACATGTTCAAACCTACTCGGCCCAGGTTTAAGGTTGTCAACAGCTCAAGCGGATCGACTCAGCTCATTCACTATCGAGCTGAACCGAGAAGTAGTGATACACATGAGTCGAGACATGTCTCGAATTCGAGATGAATCGAGACAAATCTTTGAGTCCGAGACTACTGGTAAAAATCTTCATTCTACTGGAATGTCTCGAAAATCATTGCTTATTTTTAAAAATTATTTCGAACTAACTAATCGCACAGAAACACTATTTGCCTTGAAACCAATATCATACCAGCATGTATTACTTTGAAAAGGTGCAGAAAGCGTAAAAGTTAAAAATGAACCGTTCGCCAGTCAGCTTTAATTTTCATCTCATTTCAGTTAATTAAAATTAATAATTATACGTCATGATATTTGATAATACTTTCAATATACTAACAATACTTAAGTATCTATCCACAAATCTAATTTGTATAAAACTGATGCGATAAAGTGAACTTCATAAATTGTCTAAGTGAGCAACTGGCAGTCTTTAATAGTTTAATATAGCCTATTTGGTCCAATGAACGCAATAGGCTTATATAATAATTTTGAACTATTCACATCCCCAACTAATGTGTTGAACATATCATGAGTAATGGAAAATGTATATACAGGGTGTCCCAAAAGTAATGGTGAAAAACGAAACCACTCCGATATATGGTGCAGCATGAATGGGGCTTGGATATAGTTAGTAAAACGCAGAGTGCGTACAGTAAATCACTGAAATAGTAGCGGTATTCTTCAGTGCCAAAAATATAAAAAAATACACTCGTCTTTCTCTCTTTAGAGCCAAGGGGCCACGGTGGTTCAGTGGTAGAGTGTTCACCTCTAGTGCTTGATCCCAGCCTCCACCAAGTGAACTTTGTGGTGAACAAACAACGAGTGCGTGGGTTTCCCGTTTCCTCCCACTTCCTTCGTTCCATCAATTCATTCATTTCTCATTATCACGTCTCCTTTAGTCTAACCGGCATAAGCGTGGGATGTAAAACTCAAAGATTTCATTTCATTTTTTCTCTATACAGATATTCAAGCTCTGCAGGGTTGCCACACTTGAGACTTACGAATATGTCAAACATGGACCTACCTGAATTTTTGTAAATTATGCCAGATTTTTAAATTGTCTTCATAAACTAATTTTAAATACCCGCCCTACTTATCTTCATTATTTTAATGAAGTGTTTTAACTGTATTCATGTACAAAGCTAATATGACGCTGTCAGAATTCCTTTCTCGAAAAAGTTGCCTTATTAACAGCCTGGGAGCAAACTTCAAAGTTTTCATGCCGAAAGATTATAGAGACCTAGTGAACAGTATAAAAAATGAATTAGGAATCGATTTTTTTAAAATATCCTGTTTAGTATTCACAGAGAATATTTTTACAAAATGTAAATTTGATGGGTGAATCAGTAGACTTTTAATACATTCACATTGTATCCACTGAATTGTGAAATAGTGTACTTCCAGACGCACTTAATTTCTCAATCATTCTCAGATTAATCGAACAGTTTAATACATTTGAATGTGACTTAAATTTCTATTCGTGCTTATTATTATCAAACACGGAGATTATGAAGGAACGGATGTACTGTACAAAATAGAATAAAAGTATCTCATTCAGATTTCTATCATTCCGCAGTCCAACCCAAGACTGAACTGCAAGAGATAGGCCTTCTGATTATAAACAAGATAATGTGCCTAGCTGAGACTTTACATTATAAAGATTATATTAGTGAAAATTATTCAAATGCAATTTTACAATTTAATAGATTTTACTAAATATTGAGCTTTTGTGGCTATGTGTTTAGCATACGCATCTTCGGCGAGGGAGTCCATGGTTTGATTAACGGTAGGAGCTCATGTGGTTCAAATCCCACGTTAAGCTGTAGGTTCTCGTCTTATACAGCTTTGCTCCTGAAAGGGGCACCAAACTATAATCTAATTTAATATTACAAAATTTTTTTAAAAAAATGACTTACCAAGATGAAGTGAATTTGACTGCTATGAAATCCGTTTTATATTTCCACTTAATCCAGTGAATATTAATATACAATTACGTATAAGACACAAGTGTATATACATATTCAGAAACAAATAATCAAATACACACGCGCAAGCATACCAAATATGAACACTTCAAGACTATTTTGTAAGTGGTAGCCTGCGCTGCATCAATCACTGATATCTTTAAAGAACACTTCATCATTTTCTTATTAACGTCTCATATAGCCTCGCTGCTGAACGGGACATCAAACTTAAAATCAACTCAACTCATTTTTCCATTTGGTGAAGTAAGCTGATTTTGAATGTAACACCCCTTTCAGCAGCGAGGCTATATGATACATGGATTTACTGATAAAAGTGAAATCCGAACCACATGTGCTCCCTCGGGAATTGAACCCGGGTCTCCCACACCAAATGTACGTCGCTAACCGCTTAGCCACGAAGAAGCTTAATTATCTTCCCATTTGCCTGCATTATTTGATTTACCCACAGATTTGTCATATACAGTGTGGCCCAAAAGTAGGTATACACCCCTGGAATATAACATTCTAGTTTATGGGTATATATGCTTTGGTTCTTCCGAACTTAAGATGTTAGTTAACACACATTAAGAACAAATAATAAAGAAACTAAGTCTACCTGATATATAACAATAAGAAATGAAATGATCAGTACGGGGCTGTATACCTACTTTTGGGCCATCCTGTATATTTGCACTTGTCATTGGTTTTAGCACTTTCGTGGAGGGTTCAAACTTGTTAACCTATAAGCTGAACACACTCAGAAAGTAAAGGAATTACGTTCATTCTGTCCGATAAAGAACTTTGTGCTTGAAATAAAGTTAAGACATAAGCGTTTCATTTTTCTCCGAACATCTTTAGTCAGCAAAAGAGTCGGTTCTCTATATTGGAAAGAGGGAAGGGGAGAAGGGTGAATTTATATTTTATGAATGGATAACATTTTAAGAAATATATACAAAACATACCGCTTCCGATATAGGCCTGAAGCATTTCTTTTAGCCGTGTGTTACCAGCTTTCCCCTGACGCTCATACCCCTTTCCAATCTCAAGTTGTAAAGTGAGAAAGGACAGAAACAGCGAAGATAGTGATGGGTAAATTCCCGGGAAGATATTTTTCGGGAATATTCCCTGGGAAGATTCCCCAAAATGGTAATTTTCCGGGAATTTATGTACAATCACAAAGAAAATTGCATTCTGTTACTATATTATGATTTCAAAGTTAAATTTGTTTTTATATCACATTATAAATTATTACTGTTATCCCCAGAGGAGTATTTAAAATGTACATTTTGAACGGTGTTATGTGATTTTATTAATATTTTATTATATTTAGAGAGTACGCATAAATGTATATTTATTTACAAAATGTTCTATCAAGTAAATATGTGTGAAAAAATGGTATAGTAAGTCCTAATACTTTTAAACCGCTAAATATTTTAAATTTATGTGTAAGTAGGTTTTCTAAACTTGTCTCTACTACTGATATAATAAACATATTAAAGTTTTAAATATTATACACAAATTAGGTTGAGTAACAGCTAGAAAACACATGTCCCACCATTTTATCAACGTTTGCGCATAAATATTTATGTTCACAATATTTGCAAGATACTGACTTATCTTTATAACTTTGCACGTAACATTGCCACACACGACCTTTCTTCATACACATTTCTCGAAATTTCATGCGTTAATTCACATGTAAGAAAATAAAGTAGTTAGTCATATGGTTTTTATAATTTGGAAGATAAAGTAAAGAAATGGAAATAAATTTCTTCCCGGGAATTTATGTGCTAGGGGGAAAAACCGGGAATATTCCCATTTTTTATTTTCCTTCCCACCGGGAATATTCCCAGTGTCCATTACTAAGCCCAGACAACCACTTACTCAGATTTGAGTTGACAGTAATAAAACTATGGGTAAGTAAATAGTCTTTTATAGAATCACGTTTTGCTTATTTTTAAATATTTCTGTGAATTCAACAATACAACAGCGGAAATACTGACTGCTTTTATTACTCCTACTATCGCTTCAACTAAAAGGGATAATTCCCGACGCGACGGTCGTTGAACTATCTAAATTTTCGTTCTTTTTCTGTTCTCCAGAGGGGAGAATGAAATTATCCAAGATTTGGTCAAGATGCTGAAGACAAGATGCTAGATACTAAATGCGTGTGAATTATGCCATTAAACATATTTAGTAATATTAAATTATATTATAGTTTAGTGTCCCTTTCAGGAGCAAAATTGTATAAGACGAGAACCTACAGCTTAACGTGGGATTTGAACCACATGAGCTCCTACCGTTAATCAAACCATGGACTCCCTCGCCGAAGATGCGTATGCTAAACACATAGCCACGAAAGCTCAATATTTAGTAAAATCTATTAAATTGTAAAATTGCGTTTGCATAATTTTCACTAATATGATCTTTATAATGTAAAGTCTCAGCTAGGCACATTATCTTGTTTATAATCAGAAGGCCTATCTCTTGCAGTTCAGTCTTGGGTTGGACTGCGGAATGATAGAAATCTGAATGAGATACTTTTATTCTATTTTGTACAGTACATCCGTTCCTTCATAATCTCCGTGTTTGATAATAATAAGCACGAATAGAAATTCAAGTCACATTCAAATGTATTAAACTGTTCGATTAATCTGAGAATGATTGAGAAATTAAGTGCGTCTGGAGGTACACTATTTCGCAATTCAGTGGATACAATGTGAATGTTTTAAAAGTCAACTGATTCACCCATCAAATTTATATTTTGTAAAAATATTCTCTGTGAATACTAAACTGAGGATATTTTTTTTTAAAAAAATCCGATTCCTAATTCTTTTTTTATACTGTTCACTATGTCTCTATAATCTTTCGGCATGAAAACTTTGAAGTTTGGTCCCAGGCTGTTAATAAGACAAGTTTTTTGAGAAAGGAATTCTGACAGCGTCATATTAGCTTTGTACATGAATACAGTTAAAACACTTCATTAAAATAATGAAGATAAGTAGGGCGGGTATTTAAAATTAGTTTATGAAGACAATTTAAAAATCTGGCATAATTTACAAAAATTCAGGTAGGTCTATGTTTGACATATTCGTAAGTCTCAAGTGTGGCAATCCTGCTCTTTTATTTTTGCTTTTCATTTGAAGTACTGCTATATTGGATGCCCTTTGTAAAAACCAACATACTGTATTTCCAAGATTTCTCCTTGCAAAATGCCACTAACCTAACAAAGAATACCCTGACCAAATGGGCTCTCTCTTTATGTGCGTATGTTTGAAGAAAGAACAACCAATGCGTTATTTTTCTGAGCCTCATTGTTCAATTTGTCGCTGTGATAAGACTCTCATTTAACTAAACTTGACAAATAATATAATAAAATATAATGCTTATCCAACATTGAGCGTAAATTGAAGAAAAAAAAAGCCAGTAAACTCTAAAGTGCCCCTATAGACTCTCCCCGGAACTAAATGCATAGATCCATTATTTCCAATTAGAAGTAATTTTCACTTTTAAGTTACTAGTGCCGGAATTCTTGTTTTCTCTATCATTGTAGTTGAGATAATAATAATAATAATAATAATAATAATAATAATAATAATAATAATAATAATAATAATAATAATAATAATAATAGTATATTCATAGAGGAAATCCAAGAAATACGTAAGTAACTCACAATTCCATTCATAATGAACGAAATTGTGAAGTACTTTATTATTTATGAATATATAATTATTCATTATAGCGCAGAAAATGTCCTAAAGTTGCGATAAAAATTGAAATTTGTATCCCAATTTGCTATATAAAATGTAAATTATTAAAAAAACGCTTGTATAACCTCGTACGTTTCGAATTTCGAGTCGAAACAGTCTTAAATCTTGACTCGTGCATATCCATGAAGTGAGCAGAGACAATAGCTTATTCGAGCCAATGGGTCATCCCAATCGAGTCGGCTTGAGCCGGTGCCTTACCTGAGCGGAACCGAACCGAATTGAAGACTTATCCTAACCGAGCCTACTGAAGCCATTGGCTCAGTTGAACCGAGTCGAGCCGAGCCCAGGGACTCGTTTTAACTGAGCCCTCTCGAGCCGAAGGCTCACCTGAGCCGAGTCAAGCTGAGTCGATGGCTCATTCCAACCGAGCCGGCTCGAGCTACCGGCTCACTTGAGTTAAGTTGATGGCTCATCCCAACCGAACAAGCTCAAGCCGTCGTCTAAATTGAACCGAGCCGATGGCTCATCCCAACCGTGCCGTCTCGAGCTGTTCACTCAGTTGAACCGAGTCAAGCCGGTTAACATCACTACCTGGGGCTAGCTTCTGCTTGGCCTCAAAACTTCGACCGTGCAGGTCTCAGCCTTGATGGTAAGAACTACAGTATATATTTATATTGATGCTCACGATATTTGAGGCTGTTTCGTTATAAAAATCAATCGTTGTCTCATTATCGAGACGAGACGAGATGTGAGCAATGTCCCCCTCTCGTGAGGAACACTAAAAGCATTCCACATCGCTGCTTACATTACTCATAGCTTTCGCTTTCCAGTCTAATCAAGCCATGATTTCAAAACGAGCTGAACGAGCGAGCCATTTATCAAACTCGACTCGACTCGAGAAAATTACCTTTGGCTCAACTCGTGCCCATCCCTAATTAAGAGGTATATTATAAAAAGAAAGTGATTATGTTTGTGGCTTAATCTCGTGAATCATCGGATCGATCCCAATCAAATTTTCAACATAGATTAGGTTCAAGCCTGGGAGGGTTTTTGTCTATTCACTTTGAGGTAGAGCTTAAGGGAGGCGGAGGGAGGAGATAAATATATAAAAATGATCGAAAAGTGACCAATAACAGTGTCGACTCCATAGTTTTCGGGATCGCTGAGATGAATAGTGACACTTCCGATGCCGTTTAAATCCAAATTCAGCATGTAGCATGAGGGAAGAGCAGGGGAAAGAAATATAAAAATGATCGAAAATGCCCAATATCAGAGAGCGCTTTAGTAATAGTGAAAAGTAACTGATTAACTGAACATATTGGTATTTTGTCTTAAATTTTAACCCAGTGAAGTGGGTACTTAATACTAGTTTTCTATAAACATTAATCTTGCAATTTAAATATAGATGAGACAACATGTTGTGGAATGCGACTTCTAAGAGTTTGAAATAAAAGTAAGAGGCTTGGAAAATGATTTTGCCGTTCACCTGATATCTGAAACCATTAGGTGCACAAGATTGAAATTTTGTAGAAATAATCTCGTTGTACCTTAGACTGTATTTAAGACAACATTTTGCGAGATGCAACCACTAAAGAAGAGAAAAGGAGGCTTGGAATTTTTTCTTCTCCAGATTTACGAAACTATTAGTCATAAAATCTTGAAATTTTCTTTCAATATTGTCCTCGCATGTTAGGCTGTGAATACGACTAGATCTTGTAAAATGCGTCTTATAAGTGGGGGAGGAAGGAGTTTGAAAACCTTTCACCAGATACCTGAAATTATTAGGCATACAATCTTGAATATACGCAAGCAGATTGTACCATAGGTAGTAAATAAGATGTCATTTTTTGGGGGGGAAAGGGAGACTTGGAAATTTTTCCTTACCAGATTTTCGAAAGAATTAGTCGTCCAACTATGAAATTGTGTATAAATGTTCCCTACTAGACTGATTGTAAAATGAAGGGTGACCTCACAAGAGGGAAACGGGAGTAAATGTTTACCTAACTTTAGTGAAATTGGACTTCCATCATTTTTGAAAACCGAAACCTTTTTTTATACATATCTTTCAAATATTTAGCACAAGTAATATTCTTGTATTATTCTAAACACGGGCATTCGGCTCGCATTTAAAAAAAATCTCGACACCAAATGAATACAGACGAATCTGGTACACATGATATCGATTTGTGTATTCATATTTCTCATCATTGATTATTTTAACGTTATATATTAATTATATTGTAGAACGTGATAATATATTTTTAAATATATTATTGTGCTTACTTTCTATTTATTTTCTATATATTCATAATATTGTTCTTAAGTTAGTTACTAAAATTGAAAAATAGGGTAATAGTAAAGGTTATAGTAAAGAATATGTCTTAATTTGAACTTGCTTTTTCTATACAAAAGGGTGACCTTGCGTAGCTTTGATGCTAACGCTTCTCGCTTTTGATGCGAGAGGTACAGGGATCGATTCCCGGTGGACACACTCGGTCGAAAGGTGTAACATCTTTTTGAGGCCAGCAATTCTGACTGAGGTTTAACCTGGGTTTTCCTCATTCACACCAGCAGTCAAATGTTGGGATGGTACCTCTAACATGATGGTTCAAGGCTGTTTTCTTCCTTCTCCATTCCCCACGATTCCCCGGGCAGTTTGACCACCGAAAGACGTCGTCATCCCTCATACGTGATGGCTAAAATGGCCATACCTGTTAAAAACCCAGAAATATAATTGTATTCTGTACAAAAGACAGGAAAAATAAGATAAACACGTGGAATAATTTCTAAGAAACCGTTGATCCTGCAACCACATTGTTGGAATGAAAGGATTTAGCCAGAAGGATAAGAACCTTTTTAGAAATCATGACATGCTGGATCAGGAAGAAGAAATATTTCAATATCATAACTTTACTTTAATGTTGAACTCATCTTATATTTAGTTCGTGAGAGTTGGTTTTATTGATCGTCTTAACGTAATAAAAATGCATCTTTCATACCAAAGGTAATATGATACCTTGTAACATGTAATTTAGAAGCAAACACTGAGTAATTAACGAGGAATAAGAGCCCATATGCCAGAAAGATGAAATTTGAATCCCATTTATGGCGTAGATTATTTATGGTCAAAATTAACTTTATAACTCTTTTCTCCACGCACATACTCTCACAGAAAATAATGAACAGAAGAATGCATATATTCATTAAGCTTTGATGTATCTTCACATGCTATATATATATATATATATATATATATATATATATATATATATATATATATATATATATATATATATATATATATATATATATATATAGGCCTATATATATGGAACATGCAGTTTCTTAAATTGGTTAAATTAAAATCATAAAATTCACATCTCAAATATTGTTACGATATTTTGACTCGGTCAACTATATGTGAAGTCAGAAAGAATAGATTCATTTGATTTGATTTGAGTTTAACGTCCCGTTCATCAGCGAGGCTATACGAGACGTGAACCTACTGATTAACGTGGAATCCAAACCACTTGAGCTCCCGCCGGGAATCAAACCCGGGCCTCCCACGCCGAAGGCGCGTGCGCTAACCGCTTAGCCACGGAGGAGCTCTAAGAATAGATTCATTCTACGTGAATGGACATTGATAACAACAAAATACTGCAATGTCATTTGAGTATATTGAAGAGTAAATGACCATACACGTCAGATACACCAACGGATATACCTCCATAAGCTGAAAAGATTGGATGTAAATTTTCATTAGTATTTGAAAATTTCATGAAGGGGTGTAATGTTGGGTGTAAATTTTCATTAGTAACTTTTGCTGAAAAACGAGTTTCTTTTAATCTAACAAGTAGCATTTTCATAATGTACACTACGTGAAGAAGTCTAGTTTGTTTTTCAGGGAAACCGAACTTCTTAACAAGACAAATTTTATCAAATCTATACAGTAAAACCTTGATTATCCGCGAGTGCCGCGAAAATGTTTTAATGCTGCCGTAGTTGCGCTCTATTATTTTCCATAAGTAGTCGTTGCAGACTGACACTTCGCATGTAAATAAGTACTGGTTATTCTAATACATAAAAATAAATTCCATTGTAAAAATCAATATCTATTTCCAACTCTAGTGCACGTTCAGAAATGCGACTCTACTCTGATAAGCAGAAGCCGATTGTTGTAAGGTATGAAAAATGGGAATTGGGAAGAGTGATTTGCGTGGTAGTGGAGTGAGAGTCCGCGGGCGGAGTGAGAGTCGTGGTATTCATTGTTCACTGTGGAGTGAGAGTCCGCGGGTGACCATTGGAGGGTTAAACACGAACCTAACAAAAAAAAAAAAATGGATAATACACTAGACCGTACAGCGCAAAGATGGAAAATTAGTGATAAGTTTATTGTGCATTGTAATCCTTTAGACACTCACGGAATTTGTGGATGAGTCACAGGCTCTTTCTGTTTTGATTTGGTCATGGCTTTCCCATTCTCTGCTCACTGACCTTGGCGACTCGAGCAATACAAACAATAAAATGTGTTTTTTATGCTGAAATACTGTTCGTTTTTTTTTGTTTGCACCTCATTTTTAGTCTTTTATTTTTCAGGCTATGCGCGATGTTTGCTCTCCACGGTGCTCTTATCATTCCATTCCGCGGAAAATTGGAGTTTTATTGTACTCAAATATAACATTTTACCTCAAATTAAATAAATTATACTTTCAAATGAATGGATATTTTGAAACAGAAAATCGGTACGGGGCCAAATAGCCACGATGCTGACACGTCCCCATTAATGCTTAATCAATCAATCAATCAATCAACCGAAACAGAAAATATCAAAATCCTCAGATCTGTTGAATAGAAAGCAATTTAGTTTCATTTTAAGATTGTATCCTTAGGACATATTAATATTTTGGATCCTGAACATTGTACTAACCCGCTAATCTCAGCTGTACTGCGGTTAGTCTATAAAGTAAGGATTATATTCGCATTGGAATACATAAAGAACTGATTTTTGATTGACCATATCTTGGGATCACGTCCTTTAACGAACTTGACTTTTAACTTCTGACCTTCTACATCATGTTGAAAGTTAATAGTGATCATTTAGTAGTTCTTCAGATGTTGTCTCTCTTTGATGGATTTAAGTACAGAGTAAATATACATTGAATAGTGTCCGACTTATCAAAATCCTTATGAATTGATGTCGTATGCCATTCATGTGTCCAATGAAGATATTCATTTTGACACTAGAGATGATAATAGATAGTATGACTAATTAGATACAGCCTAAAATTAAGATCAATTCTAAAACGTTTAATTAGACTATTGTCCACAGATGAGACACATTTGAATTGATAGATGAGATCAAACTGAACAAAATGGGATGCGACAAGATATCATTTATCTTTCAACAAATCGACTGAAAAGAATATTATAGTGCTAAAATGTGTGTAGTTCGTTGACTAATTAATACTCATACTCTTTCCTGGTACAGGTTTAGTTTAGTTATTTAAGTACTATATATATATATATATAGTGTTGTAAAAATGGCTCATACGGGCAATAGAGTGCTATTCTACAGGTCGAAATAAAGCGAAAATGGTATACGCTGCGGGGCCTTCTTCAACCGCTATAGGCAATCAAAAATTTCACAATGTGGCAACGTCGTAAATCAACTTGAAAACATTAGGATCGCTAAACGAATTCATCAATCAGTTACATCGATTATCACACTAATAGATGGTGCTAGGGTCAACATGTGTCGACTTTAATTGCTATCTGGAAAGAATCGAGGTAACTATTTGATCGATTGATAGAAGGTAGAAAGGTGTTCTGCAGCCTGTGGACGTCATTTATATAACACCCGATATATTGCTTGGTTTGTTCTAAGGCACTCAAAATCCTAGCAGGGGCCACGGTGATTCAGTGGTAGAGCGTTCACCTCTGGTATTTGAGGTCCTGGGTTCGATCCCAGCCACCGCCAAGTGAAATTTGTGGTGGACAAACACCGTGTGCGAGGGTTTCCTCGGGGTTCTCCCGTTTCCTCCCACTTTCTTCATTCCACCATTTCATTCATTACTCATCATCACCATCTCCATTAGCCTAACCGGCATAATCGTGGGACGTAAAACTCAAAGATTTTATTTAATTTTTTTCAAAATCCTAGCAGTGTTGCACATGCTACTTAGACATTTCTTCGAAAGAATTGCAATCAAAAAAAAAAAAAAAAAATGACGGAAAAGAGAACGAATATCTTGCCCAAACATAACTTAATGTCATTCGCCTATTCAGCTAAGTATTAACAGCTCGTAATTTTGGCGTTTTGCTCGGATCGAATAAACGCGGATTAATCTGCTTCTATGTTCACTCTATTTAGACGTCTAGGACTCTTCTAGTTTACGTCCCACGATTGTCACGAGCAGGTTAAAATAGACTAAGGTAGCCAGATTTTTCAGAGAAAAAACGGAAGATGTTTTAAACGATTTTTAGGAAAGAAAAGAAAGAAAATATGTTATATTCAGAATGTACCCTAAACATAATTATACCTAGGTATATGGTTTCACATAGTACGGATTTTAAAATCGATTTATTTTTAATTAATAATTTATAACCGGATAAAGATATTGAATCCTAGATGAATTAAAATGTAAGCTTGAGAATGACCAAAGAATCAATAAATGTTGGGGGAACAATTTTAATTAGAAATTGGGACAGTTTTGTTAAGAATAATTGCAACATATTAAACACAAATATGGTATATTGCAATTCCCGTTTGAAGCTCATGTAGTTCGAGTCTCATGTTAAGATGTAGGTCTTCGTCTCATATAGCCTTGTCTTGTCTTGTCTTCTGCACTATTAATAGTGTTCAATAGGCGCACCAGGATTCACCAGTATGTGCTATAAATGCAAAAAAAAGTGTTATTATTTTTCCAGATAGTGAATATTGTTAGTAACAGGTTGTATAATGTTCCAAAGAAGTACTATGGTTCTCTTCCTTTAGTAATGTTCCTGGTAGTCGATTTTCACTAAGAGTACACTCTTTATCTAAATTTCCTATATCGAGATTTATAGAAAGATGAATAAAAAATAGTTTTTGTTTTTCTTGATTTTGCATATTACTTCGTTGTATTCCATATGTCCAATTGAGAAATATTATCCAATAGATGATTTTTTTGGAAATTTATGCCAGATTTTATGAAAAATTGTATTAAAGTTTTAATTGAAGGCCAGTTGTTGGTTGCCAATATATATTTGTAAGAAAACAGTGCATATCCAAGGTGATTATTTAATTTTGTTAATAACTGTAAGCGTAGAGATTGAAATAATTCACATTCAAAAATAATAAGGTTGAGTGTTCCTATTCCTTTGTCACACCGACAATGGTAGGTGTTTTTTTTTTCCGTATTTGAGATAATTTTATAGGTGTTAACGCTGTACTAAAAATAAGTCCATAATAAACTATTATTTCTCGACGAGTCCAAGTTTTAATAGATTTTCTTCATCAGGTCTTGAAGAGAAGTAGAAATTGTCCAATAAAATTTTCCAGGTAGTGGTTGCTGCTTATTATACCAGTTGATTAACTCTTCTTTATGAAATTCTTTAATATAATTATAATAATTCCTAGGTGATAATTTGATATTCATTGTTTTTTCTTCTAGACATGAAGTTTTCGCAGCATTATCTATAATATTACTATTTGTTTCAATATTGACATAAGTCTTGATAAAAGAGAAATATATTTTGTAAGTGTTCTCCGTCATAATTAGATAGAGATATTTAATATTTAAAAGAATACATGTTGTAGAGTTGTTTCAGTGTGTAGATTTTAACGCTGTTAACACACTTAATGAATCTGAACATATAACAGATTTAGTAATTTTATATTTTTTGATATATAATAATGCCTACTGGATGCCAAATGCTTCTCCTTCAAATATTGTGGTGGGGCTCTGGCCAACGTTTTAACCAAGCAACCAAGCATATTACACAGATTTTTGCAATCTTTTAAGTATTGTATTTTAACGAAGATTTTTCATTTTTTAACAGTCCTACATCCTTTAAAATACATTAAAATATACTTCCAGGATATATTTAAAATCCCAACCACTTGAAAGATCTGCTTTCATTAAATTTCACTGGCTCCTGTTTCTGTCATTAGCGCATTACAGTCAACCGAAACTATGATGTGATTTAGATGATGTTGCCAAAGGAAAGTTAAGATGACAAATTAAAGTATTTTTAAACTTAAGGTTGAGATGCCAGTCACATAAGAGAAAAAAGAAGTAATTTTTATCTTCTATTAGAATGCTAAGTTACGTGGCTTGGTGGCTCAGTGGTAGAGCGTTTATCTCTTGTTTGTGGGGTTAGTTGTTTGATCCCAACTCGAGCCAAGTGAACTTTGTGGTGGACAAACATCGTATGCGTGGGTTTTCTCTCGGTTCTCCCGTTTTTTACCATTTTATTCATTCCACCATTGTCTTCAGATTTCATTATCAGCGTCTCCTTCAGTCTAGCCGGCATAAACGTGGGATGTAAAACTGAGAGATTTTTGAACGACGCTAAGTTACATCGTTGGGTTCTGTTGTTAAAAGTGTGCGTGAGAAATCAATTGCTCTAATTTACAAAATACCTTTTTTCTCGCACTAACTCATAAAGGCATTTTAAAAGTGTCCAGGATTTTCATTACTTTCATTTATTGAAAGAGATAAGAAATCGTTTTCCGAGAACAATAAAAATATATGACGTAAAATGTGCCACACCAAGGTAAATGTTCCTGGAAAAACATAAAGATAGTTGACTAAGAAAGTGAGTGATTATGGAAGGATTGTTGATGATAATGCGGAAGGATTGAATAGAAATGATAATATGGAAGGAAAAGGGACAAACTTGAGAAAACTCACGGACAAAGTATTTTCTGTTACATTAAATTTAGTGTATGAACGACGTTGCAAGAATTCCACTTTCTTATATTAATCATGTGTTTTATGAATAAAGTGATTATACGATATGAGAAATCGATTCAAGTAGGTCTCGATTTCGGATCATTCTTTTAATCATCACTTTCATTGTGATTCTGGTAATGCATACTAGTTTCATTTCACAATTATAATTAATGACATTTTTTTCTCAATCTGATTTAATAGTATTAGCACACTGTTTAACCACAAATAAGTGAACTACTAAGGTCTAAAATTTGATAAAAATAGCATAGAAGTTTGTTCTAAGAGCTTACGTAAAGCTATGAAGCTTGTTACAATCATACACTGTGAGCTCAATTTTGAATACATAATCTTAAATACATACTCAGTATAACAAGTGAGCTTAATTGCCATTCTTGAAAAGAAATTGGTATATTTCAAGTTTCAGATTCGTCAAATAAGGGATCCATTGCCTACTAGATTGTCTCATAATACCCAATTAAATTCCAAATATTAAGTGGTGTCCTAAGAATTCAAGAATAGATAGGGTTAGGAAATAGATTTCTTTGCTTTCGGCATCTATAGTCATGTTAGCTTGTCACAATGAGAGAGGACGTGCCTCGATAATCACACTATCTGAGGAAAGGAAAGGAAAGGAAAGGAAAGGAAAGGAAAGGAAAGGAAAGGAAAGGAAAGGAAAGGAAAGGAAAGGAAAGGAAAGGAAAGGAAGAAAGGATTGCGGAAGGAAGAAAGTGGACTGTGACCTGTATGTTAGGTACCATCCCAGCATTTGCCTGGTGTGAATGAGAATAACCCAAGAAAATCTTACTCAGGGTGGATTTTACACTTTTCGACCGGGAATCGAACCAGAGGCCGCTCGCACAAAAGAGAACAGCGTTACCGATTACGCTATATGGGGTCACAATTCAAGAGTATATTCGTAGATAGAAATGTATATTGTCTTTCTACTATTCGCAACAAGTGGGCGGGGTAGTTCGGTAGTAGAGGCACGTTGTGTCCTTGGTTCAAGTCCAGTATCATGAAAGTGAGCTTTGTAGTGGATGAAATCCGAATGCGTGGATTTTCTTAGGATTCTTCCGTTTTCTCCCACTTGTTTATTCCACTATTGCGTTCATTAACATCATGACTGCCTCTCTTATTTTCGGTGGGTAACCGAGGTGTGTTAAACTTTAAAAAATCAATGAAAACACTGTTGGTGTGCGTACTAATATCAGGAATGTTAAGATTGAAAATTTATTTGACCTTTAATGTTGTTTGTAGAAACTTAAGGTAAACGAAAGTTGGTCTTCAGTTGCATTTATCGACAGTTTACTTTAATATAATGGTGAAATAATGAACTAGGTAATTGTATGCATTTTCACTTCAAGAAAGAAAGAACTCATTATCAAATCTACGAACAATAGACATACCTTGTTTTCAAAAAGGTAAATCAAATTTGTATATATATATATATATATATATATATATATATATATATATATATATATATATATATATATATAATATTAATGACAATTGATTTATGGAATATCAGCACAACAATCAAACTTACGAACCAAACATGGACATTCAGTGATGTGCAAAACAGCAGTAGAGTTTAGTTTTCGGCCAGTTACATCCAATAAATTACGAGCAATGGTACAGGAACTTTATAACATGATAGGAGGAGTGGAGATAACATGTACGTATTGAATATTTACTACAGTTATAACACTCTTCCCCGTGTCATATAGATCTTGTCTATCTTCTATCGGTTCTCATTTAGTCCCGTGGTGCTACCAGGAATTCACTTCGGGATACCTTTGACTATTGGCTGTTCTATTACTGTTTAAATGTGAAGGTCCTCTGAATGAGAAAACATACTATTAATTGTATTTTCTGTGCTTCTGATATGAGATTTGATATCCTATGGAGACGCGTGTAGTTTATATACCATATTAAATTGTAGTTTAGAGTCTTACTCGATGTTGAGTTTCAGTTTATTAGGTATTCATAAAATCTTCCGTTATACACTATACAGTGTGGCAAATAACTATATATATTGCACTTTGTTCCTTGTAAAGAAACTAGCAACATAACTTGGACCTGAATGACACTCATTCTAGCTTTGGAACTTCTTTTATAAAATAACAGACAAATTCTGACCAAAGCATATATTAACTAATAAATAATTAGCGTTACAGTTTCGGCAAATTAACTTTGCCTTCATCAGATAATGTGTCTGATGAAGGCAAAGTTAATTTGCCGAAACTGTAACGCTAATTATTTATTAGTTAATATATGCTTTGGTCAGAATTTGTCTGTTATTTTATAACTTGGACATAAACACATTATTCTCATCCCTTTCGTTACAAGAATTTTAATGTCTTTCTCCATGCCATGGTTTTACCAATGCAACATCCAAATTGATACATACCTGGAGACGAAGAACAATGTTGTAACAAGTAGCTTGACAGACCCGTACTGGTACCCTATGGAACTCTTCTGTGATAGCTCCCCGTAGTTTGACCAAATTACATACGTGATGTTGATACGCTTTGTCCTATATAACACCGCATAAAAAAATCCGGATGGTGTCAAAACAGGAGATCGCGCTGACCACTCCACAGACCCAAGTCGACCGATAAAGTGGTTCTGGAATATTTCGTTCAGCCAGTCCATCATATCTGGCATAAACTAACGTTTTTAAGTCCAGTGACCGTTATCTACACTCTCAGATTACACAGTGTTGCCATATCGAAACTTGTCCAGAATTATAAATACTGTAGTCTGTCAAACATCATATACATAATTATGGTATACTCTGTACAGCTTCAGAAAGACATTGATAAGCTAGATGGAACATTTGTAACTGGTTAATATGTTGTCACCTTATTATCAGTACAATTATTTCAATCTATTTAGGTCAGTTTTCGAGCTCTTATTTGTTGATTCAAGTAATTCTAATATTTAATGTACAGTCTTGTGTAAGATATCTTGGCCACCTACCTTGGTTTCATAAAACATATTTTTAGCAAACGCGAGATTAGGAGATTGAATGCTTTGGTTGTTAAAAAATAAATAAAGATCTCAATTGGACAAAGAAATTTCATAATTACATTATTCAATTCTGAGCTTAGATAAGGGTAAAGAGATTAGCAAAGGCAGGTGAAATGAAATGAAATGAAAATGTTTTTATTGAAGCGGGCAAAATTCAGCCATGGCTGCTCTACCACCTAACTCTTGTCAAAGGAATATAATGTTAAAGAGTACACATCAAAAGGAACGAAAAAAATACAAGTAAAAGAATAAATCACAAAATAAACAAGTCACATATGCAATAAACAAGTATTGATATTGTTGGATTTAGCTAAGTTGTTACCTAAAACTGTACATATCGTAAGTGCCAGAGGCCAGTCGCTGGGATTTCATCAAATGTGATTGTAATGAATTTTGAAATGAATGAAATTACTATTTCCGTGAGAGCTTTTGCTATCGCATTCCATACTCTCGGACCTACTCTAGAAAATGATTCTTGCCCTATCTTCAGTTTAAGTCTTTGTACATTGAATTTCTCACTGTTACGCTTAACGTGAGAGTGAAAAATGAAATGAAATGAAATCTTTGAGTTTTACGTCCCACGATTATGCCGGTTAGGCTAAAGGAAACGGAACGTGAGAGTGAATTTGTGACCGCTTTGTAAATTTACAAGATAAATATTGTGGGGATTGAGTTTAAAGGATTTTATATATATCAGACAACTATAGCGTTGGTATCTTCTGCTGGACAAAGTGGGTGGACATATATATATATATATATATATATATATATATATATATATATCACGAGACTGACCACAAATTGGATGTAGAATATAGACCTATTCCTGAAACTCTAAAACAATTGCAGGAAACTGCTTATTGCTATCTATTTCTGTCTTATGTTTTATAACGACTAAGATAAAACCAGAAATGGATGTTTACTTCCCAGTTTTCATCAACAAACTCGATTTTCTTTTAATTTTGGACTCTTTACATACTGTCCAAAATAATTCTTGAAATGTTTCTGTGTTCCGGACGGGCGGATGAACGGATCCACAGAAGAATCGATCTAAAGTACATCCCAATCCCATACTTGTTAATATCATATTTTGGAAGTCTAAAAGTTAAAGAATAATAAGAGTAAAAGTAATAAGTAGAAAAATTACTTTTCCTAAATTTTTATTTGAAAACGTTGTACAAATGTCCAGGCCAGTAGCCAGCCCAAAATGTAGGGAGGAGCAGTAGAAGTTAGGGGGGCCAATCCAACCATATTATAGTTCATCACCATATTATTGTACGTTTGAAAGCCTACCGTGAAAATTTTTGGGAAGGTAGTAAAAATTTAGGGGGCCCGGCCCCCCTTCACCGCCCTGGGTACGGGCCTGCAAATATACGGGCCGGGATACGGGTTGTTAATTCATATGTAAAGAATAACACACTATTTGATCACCAAAATACGTTCGTTAGTCTTCTGTGTTCTGTTCTGTAACACAATTGTGAGGGTGTAAGTGTACATTCAGCACTCACCCCTGAGTTCAGGAAATGGTTTTAAGCCAACGAAGAAAGATAGAAAGTACAAAAAAAAAGGCAATGACATGGAAACAAATACAAGAAGACAAAGTTGGTAATTTGCAAAGACGGATTCGTTAGCTGGTTTCCACGCACATACACCACACCCTCACAACAACACTTCGATAAGATTACTTTAGCACACTTAGCCTGTTATTTTCTCGTCTTCTCTCTCTCTCTCTCTCTCTCTCTCTCTCTCTCTCTCTTTTGCCAATTTTCTAATCCTTTTTGTGTTCACGGGTAGCGGTCATCTGTTCGCGTTGGTTCGGTTCCACCGTTCCTTTTTTTTTTTGTTCTTATCTGCTCGCCCTCATTTTTATCGGTCTATCTCTTGTCCCAGCAGCCGAGTTTCTCTCCTCTGTATCACAATGTACTTCTTTCTCTCGCTCGCTCTGTTGTCCAACTGTAGTAATGGAAGCGGGTAAGATAATACTTGATAAATGTCCCTCTACGGACAGGAAGGACAATGCGGCTCATCTATAGAAGGGAAAGGCAACGCGAAACCGTGATTAAAGACGCTGGACACAATGGCCACAAGATCAGAGCGGGGAACCCTTTTGTGTATGTGTCCCCTTACATTTTACTTCACAGCGTTTGGTTTCGAGTTTGCCTGCTAACAGGGGATGGCTAGCCGAGTGGATCTGGTGCTACTTAAGAACGGGACATTCTTTTAGATACAGGGTTGGAGAGGAGGAGAATGAAGAGACAATAAAAAATATATATATCTTTAAGACGAATGTTTCTCTCCCACTATCTGTCTTGTGTCCACATTAAGAACGTACCGTAGTCATGGTCTGATGAGGAAGAGATGGACTCAGGGAAGACAAATGGGTTGCATTCGTCACAGGATATCTCAACGCAGCTAAATATCTTAAGACAACATCTTGTATGTTTACGAATACCAATACAAGTTTGCCATCATTTTATCTGTGGCTCAATACTTCTGCAAGCTTAAACTGTACTGTTCTTAAATCATCATACAGAATGGTTGCAAAATTTTAAACGGATGTGAAAAAGTGATTAGTTGGTATTGATTGTTGGTATCATTGAATTTTTGTTTAGTGTTCTTTTTAGCATAGAGGCTGCATGAGGAATGAAGTTTAAAGTGGAATCCGAACCAATGTATTGTGTACACATGTTTCAAGATTCTTCCACTGAGAATATAACCCGGAACCTCGTGATTGGTTTGAAGTGTAACATCATTTTTCAGCATCGAAGCTATGTAACTATGAGATGCTTAAATGTATGCGTTTCCAATTCAAGAACAACCACTGAGAATCAAACACGAGTCTGACGCACTATGCGAAAAGTTATTTAGAGTTCTGTTTTCATCTCTGAAATTATATGAGGTCGGTTAAGGCCCTGATTCTCTAAAAAAAATCCAATTCTTCGAGAAATACAAAGCTAGAAATGAGCTCCTTCATGGCTAAGCGGTTAGTGTATACGTTTTTGGCGTAGGACACCCGGGATCGATTCCCGGTAGGAGCTCATGTGGTTCGGACTCCACATTAGTCAATAGGTCCCGTATTATACAGCCTCACTACTGAAAGAGATGTTAAAATCAAAATCAACTCAATTCAATAAAGCTACAAATCTCCCAGTTCAAATGTGCATGAAGTTCTAACTTGAATGTAATAAGTATTCATGTAAAAGAAAATTTGAAATAGTAAGAATTGCAATTCATGAACAATTAGTTATTTCTTTTTTGGAAAAGGACGATCAGGTGGGTAGAGCACTCATTGGCTATTCACACCACACAGAGAGACACATAGCAGGTCTGTTTAATCAGTAAAGTTTAAAACAAGGTTGCAGGTGTTCTCTTCACTGTATATGTGATGATGTTCCCTGAGCCGCACAAGACTCTTTGGACGTTTTTGATTCCAACCCTGATTTGTCTCTGAATGAGGAAAATTAATCACTAATTTCAGTATAGACACGCTATGAAGGATAAAGGTTGATTCGAAATAGGAAAATTGAAAAGAGAAGGATTAGCAAGGATAATTTTTGTATAGCCGTACCCTTAAAAGAAGTAACAGCATTTCCACATACGGTAATGTTATTACGTTTGTGTAGCAGAGTACATACCTTTCGGTTGTGGGTAACTTGGTGGTTTTAATTTCTCTCCATTTATGGTATACATTTTACCTACTGATATGACAACCATTTTGGTATCTCATCTAAGTAGTCTCGTTTCCACTTATTTTTTAAAGAGAATGTTAATTTTGATTCCCTTTGTTACCAATGGACGAATTCTGTTCTTCCCAAATAAAAAAATATCAAGAAGAATATGTTTTAAATCCAAATAACAAGAAGCAAAATGTATGTATTTTAAGAAGACGACTAAGCAAGAAGCCAAAGGAAAGTCTATAAATGAAAATGATTATATGTAACACATGAAATATACATATTTAATTTACCCGACCTAATGTATTTACTGAAGAAAGCAAAAGCGAGTTCGTGTCATTTGAACTGCATGCATTACGTGTTTACCTATAGCATTTCTAAATAGTCAATATTTATTTTCCTTGATACTGTTTTTTTAATGCTTCCTAATAAAACATTTTTTTCTGCATTTTAAATTGATGAAGGACGAGGCCAAAAAAGTGATAAATTCAACCATTCAGAAGAACGGTGCAGTATTCCTTTGGAAACCGTTCATGACTTACAAGCTTCCATTCGACAAAGAATCACAACTATTTTACAGGTTAATCGAATAAGTCGACTTTGATGAGAATGATTGCTTACGTAAACCAAACATTACACGGAATATGAGAAGAGTCTCTTCTCAACACTAACCACTTTTCCGTCGTGAATCATTCCATTTCTGCCCGTACAGAAAACAAATGACGATCTTGCATTCGGCGCTCGCGTATTTTCGAAATACGCTGAACTCTAGTCATAAGGCATTGTGAACGGGTTACGCTTGACAATAATGTAGGAAATATAAATGACGTGTATATCGCGATCCTGTTGGTGACATCACATCACATACATATAGCACAAAGTAAACGCCAGGTGCTGTCAGCCCTCGTAGCCGAGTGAGCTCGCGCGACATGTTAGTAAGGACAATCGTTGTTGGTGTGAGTTCAAACCCTACCAACGGAAAGTTTTTTTAGCATTCTTAAAATTTTTATAACACTTCTTTCGTTAAAATATTACTAAAAATAATATTCAAAAAAGGATTTAACGATTATTTTTTAAAAATTTTCATTAAACTTTTTTCATTAAAATAAGTTTGTCCTTGTACTATACAGATCCATAGCAAAAATATTAGTAGTAGAAGGAGCGGGTTAGTACGCAATTCAGCATGTATTTGTTTCCGTGTGATGTTGCCAAACGTAACCAGCTTACAATGCCTTCTGGCTAGGACTGAGTGTATTTCGAAAATATGCTCGACGCTCCGTGACTATTAAGAACAAAGACAACGAATGAAAATCGTGAAACGTTCAGTGTTGCCAATTTTCTAGAACAGAAGTGGCGGATATTTTAAATGTTGCATTCTTTACAGGACACCCTTTACATAGGTTTTTTGTTCCAAAATACGGACAAGCCTTAAAATGACAACCCATCAGAGATACGGTACCCAAACACAGAACAAATATTTTTAAATTTCTTATATAAAACTCACCTTTTTATGTTATCACACAATTGTTTACTGTAATACTTAAAACACTATTGAAAACTAACATGTTTTATATTTTTTTTCATTAATACAAATGTAATAAATTATGCCATTAAATTAAGTATATTAAATCTAACCAAAAGAAGTGTGGAATGAAGAAATGAGAAACTTTTTATATCATAACCTACTTTATTAATAGTAACTAAAATATAAGTTATATACCCTATGATGAAAGTACAATTCTTTTCACCCGATATTTCACTCGAAAACTGTCACATAAGAACATTTTCCTATTTCATGCTTTGTACGATACGGACACGGACCGAAAAATACAAACAATCCGTACAAAATACGGACATATGGCAACCCTACCTTTGTATTATGATTTTTAAGGTGCTCCATGACTAAGTCTCCTATATTTCTACTCCAACCTTTTCCAAACGGTGATTCCGTAAAACTCTAGGTGTCGTGAAACAAATCTATTAGGTCCGTGGCAATAGTTACATAAGATAGAAATAATGCAATGAGTCATTTGTATGTATATACTGAATAATGTATGCTTATAGCATAAAGAGAGGTTAGTAATTTAAATTGTTGTTAATATTGCTACCTACCTATCAAGTACTACGCAAATACCAAAATTTAAAAAATGGTGGTTCGTGCTTTGTCCTAAAAATAAAAAAGAGATCTGCAACTCTGACATGATTGGGAACCACTGTTATAGACTCATCCAGAACACCTTATGAACATCTGCAGTGTATTTATAGTTATATACATGCTTCTCAAAGTATGAGACTTAATTAAATACAAGTCAGCACTTACCAAAAATGAATGGTAGAGAGTAGATTATTTCTGTCGCTTAACGAATTGGTTGGGCAGAAAAATTCAACTTTCTTCAAGTCATAATACTGCAGAAAAGTTGCGAATTGGGTAGATTGAAAAGGGATAATGAGAAAATAAAAATGAGATTGGTTTATATATTCCGGTGGAGCATGTGTTCCAAAATTTACAGAAATTAGGAAAAAATCACATTTATACGATAATTTTTAACACTTTTAAATTATCCTCTTCCTGAATGTAATAGCTCAAATACATTTATGTTAAAGCCACACAAAATAATGTTTAAATGTTATTTAAATCCATCAACATATTCCTGTCGGGCACTGCCTTCAAAGTTAATGGCGTTTTGCAAACTAATTTCATCAACTTTCGCATTCAAAGTTAATAGCTCACAGATCAAGAAAAAGTAAATACTAACAACTTACATGTATATTTTCGTTTTCTTTGTATTGAATGCAAGTTTAAATGTTTAAATAGAAAATATTTTAGAGCACTTGTAATAAAAAGAAAAGTTATCGTAGGAATGTGAATATTTCCAAATTTCAGGAAACGCTAGAGCACATGCGCAACCGGAAAATATAAACCTATTTTATTTCCTTTTTAGTCTCCCAAATTAAAAACTTTTCCGCGATATTACAACTTGAAAAAATTGAATTTAGTAACGATAGCTAATGAAAGCGAGATTTTTTTTAAAGTATCGTATTTTTAATATTAACTTATGTTCCGAAAAAAAAGGCGAGACATTTGGAGTTTTGAACAGTTTTTGGGAGAACGAACTATATAAATCCGAAACCGTCTGGATAAACTGAAACGTCTTGGATTCTTACTCATGAAATTGTCTTCCGTGTAGTTGCTGTAACTTTCGTTTTTAGTTTGCTGATTGAAGTTTAGTGTCCCTTTACAGGACCAGGCTATGTAAGATCTGACTTAGTTTTAAATGGAATGCAAATCTCTGTAGTGCGTTCAAATCTTTAATACTCTGCCTCGAGGAATCGAACCACCAGACTAGCAGGTAAGACTCAACTGTATCAACATATCTGGCATTTAAATTCAACTTTTTGTACCATTTTCCCCCAAAATAAAAGGTTCGGTCAATATGTAATGCTCAATCGTTAATAACGTTCTAAATTTTTAACTTACAGTAATGGTACTTAGTACTCATAAACTCACAACTATTAGTTACACATCAGAATTATTCAATATATTCCTGGTTCCTCTTTACACATCGGTCCACGTTCATTCGAAGTCACAAAGGCACTTTAGTAAAATGTTACCTCTTGCTTTTGAAGCTACTCTAGAATTTCTTGTAGTAATTGGTAATCGTTTTCAAATGTTATATCGCATAGAAAATTCTTAAATATACCAGAGAGAAATATGAGGGAGGCAGGTCGTGACTGTAAGCTGGATAACGCATTAAACTTCTCCAATATTTTGCAATTCACGCCAGCATCAACAATGTCCATGAAGATGAGTCTATCTTAATCCCAAAAGAAAAGTAATTTTGAATTTGACTTTCGAAAGGGAAAAACTTCAATTGTTTTGACTGGTGATATTGCATGGGTTCGTTGCATTGATTAACGCATTCATTTTCAAACACATATTGCAGGTAAATTACAGCAGCTTAAGTGCTGAAGTGTACCCGAACTTAAACAGAAAGTTGATCATCGACCGTTGTCGAATTCTTATTTTTACTTTAGGCTCGATATCTATAAGAATAAAACAGATAATTAATTCTGTGGAAAGAGGAATGTTGTAACTAACAGTTACTTAATTGCATTATCATAAATTATATTATTATTATTATTATTGGGAAAGCTACTAGGGAGTATTGTGGATTATTTATTGACCATAAATTTTAGTATTTCATATACCCATGTTAAATCATAGACTCTTACTCCATACTAGCTGCACCCACTTGTGTTCACTGCGAAGGGATTGAGTATAGCCCGCTCCCCCCAGTGATTTTTAACGAATCATAGTGATTCTAACGGTTCATATTAGTTCATAATGAATCGGAATCACATGTTATAAAGATTTAAGATGTACATCTTGTGGTAAGGAGGCTTTAGTATAATTAGTAGTAGCGGTAGTAGTAGTAGTAGCAGCAGCAGTAGTGGTAGTAGTAGTAGTAGTAGGAACGGGTTAGAAGCCCCGCAGGGCTTGGTTGGGTTCTGTTCTCGATATAAGTAGTAGTAGTAGTCGGAGTAGTAGTAGTAGTAGTAGTAATAGTAGTAGTAGCAGTAGTACTATTATTATTATTATTATTAGTAGTAGTAGTAGTAGTAATAGCATTAGTAGTAGTAGTAGTGACTCTTCCAGTTCCAGTGACAAAGAACTGGGGGGAGCGGGCTATACACAAGCCCTATGAAGAACTATTCCTTTTACGTGAAATTTAAATCCATTATTATATCAGTTCTTATTCTGAACATGTTTTCTTTTTTTGAAAATCCTTCTCATTTCTTCTATGCACGCTCCCACAACGAGTTTGGGTTCAGTTCCTGTTTCAGCAAATGTTCTGACATCTAGAAGGATATTTGTCAGATAATGAGTCTGGGTTCCGTACGTAAATGTTCAACAAGATAGATACATATCGCGTAAATTGCAATACCAACCAACGGTGATTTTTTGACTTTCAGTTCACTGCAAAAGAAGGGAAAAAAGTGAGTGGTGGAATAAGGCGCCGTTGTGTGAAACCGTAGTTGATATATAAAAAAAAGAACAGGGTGAAGAGACATGGAATAAGACAGATGAAAGATGACTAGACGGATGTTAGTGTCAGGGTGACATCTTGATTTACAGGGACTTTCCTTTGTCAACTCCATCTCTCAACGTAGTCTCTTCTTTCCTTCTTTATTCTTCTCTTTCCCCTCACCTAGAAAGCACCCAGAAGAAAAAGAATGTTGGATATCTTTATTATTTCTTTTGTATTTCTAATATATTCAACTACTTTGTCCTTTAAATTCACTTACTTTAAGAATGGAAGACGTAAACGATAAGATAAGTTTCTGTTGTAAAATTATGTAGCCGCTATACGAGATAAACATTTACTTGTACTTTTTAAAATTAATGTTATTATAATCATGCTATTTGACCTTATAAGATTGTAATGTTACTAGAATCGCGCTGGTGCTTCTTTAAAGATTGCAACGTTCTTAGAATCATGCAATTGGACCTTATAGGATTGCAATGTTATTTGGATCAAGCAAGTAGTTCTTAGAAGACTGTAATGTTACTAGGATCATGCTAGATGACCTTATAATATTGTAGTTATTAGAATCACGCTAGTGGATCTTATAAGATTGTAATGTTATTATAATCATGCTAGTGGGCTTCATAAGATTACAATGTTATTAGAATCACGCTGGTAAGTCTTATAAAATGATAATGTTTCTATTACCACGCTAATGAACCTTATAAGATTGTAATGTAATTACAATCACGCTAGTGGATTTTACAAGATTGTAATGTTATTAGAATCGCGCTAATCGACCTTATAAGATTGTAATGTTACTAGAATCGCGCTAGCGGTATGTACAAGATTGTAATATTATTAGAATCACGCTAATAATGCTTATAAGATTTTAATGTTATTAGAATTACGCCAGTGAACCTTATAGGGTTGTGTGTTAGTACGTCCATCTGTTACTCCACGCGATAACTCTTGAATGAAATCAGAAGACCAACACATGTATAAGCCAATCAGAATGTAAAAGGGCAATAAGTTTCCATATTTGTGGAGATGATAAAACGGATGAACTGACTAATATGAGGCTTGTGTGTGTCCCGCGAAAATAATATAAAAGGACCTGAAGGTCTCAAACGGTTGTTCAGAAGTACAGAAGTTCAGAGGTGCAGAGGTTCATGAAATTCGAGACGTCGGTTGCGAGCAGACAGAATCATCGTCAAAGTTTCTAAGAGTTACAAGAATACTACCATAAGGTATGTATCATGGTGCATACCTACCGTGCATAGGTATACCTTGTTGCATCATAAAATTCAAGTTTAGAGATGTCATGCAGAACTATAAAATGATTTGTCTACCTACTGTAAAACTTTCAAGGTTAAGAACTGTTGTCGCATATTCGTATATCATCTTCCATCTCCAATAACTTAAATATCTGAATAACTTGCCTGTTAATCGATCTATATTAAGGTATTAAACTATCAAATGATCTATCAGATATCAAATTACTCTTGTTGAATCACTAAATTAAATGTTGTTTTATATTATAATTTAAGTTATGTAATAAACTTACCTTTTAGAAATTTATGTTGTCATTCCCATAGATTAATCCACTTTTCCCATGAAAATCATGTTGTAACTTAATTATAATACTTTTGTGACACCCGCTAAATTATAGCGTGAGCAGTTCTCTAATAAATGTGGAATTTAACGAGCTAAGTAAACAGAAAGAGACCTGCACATCGTCACAATGTACGCAGATAGATAAAAATATCACACACCTATATATATATGCACAAAAAATATTCTGGTGAAACAAGTATAGTACGTGGGGTACGTGGTTGGAAAAGCTAAAATGCTGCACTTTTTGATTGGAATATGTCACTTTATATTGTCAAAGTTTACGTCAAAATATAACATTTGAGTCGAAGATCAACTTCGAAATCCGTGTAGAACATCAAAATGGTGATCATTCAAGATGTCCGGCATGAGCCAACATATTGCCTTTTTATAAGTAGCTATTGCTCCAACGCTACTCATCCGAATTTAATAATTAGAACCGTATTCTCTTAACAATAAAACAACCTTTCAACTGCATAATTGCGCAAGTCCGGATGACGTGTGAGAAAAGAGAAATTTGGAAGAAATCGGAACATTTCTCAGGAAAAAATACTTCTTTGAAGTTTGAGGACCCTTCAAACATTTATCACACTAATGTAGCATTTCTTCTAAAAATAATTAAAGTCACTGCTGTTTATAAGAAGAAGTCTTTACCGCTGTTTATGAAACCATTGCTGTTTATAAAAACATCTAAGGAACACCGTAATTCACAGAACAAGGGAAAGATAAGAAATTTACAATGAAGCCAGGAGAAAAGCCAAAAAACTACTCCGACAAAAGAAAAAATCCAGTATAGAGAGCAAAATAGCAGAACTTGAGAACGTACGATATAGAGGGGAAACAATGTTCTTTTACAAGGAAGTTAAGCAACTAAAAAGAGGGTTTAAGCCATACTGCACGGCAATCAGGGATGAAGGCAACAGCATACTAAATTCCAAGGAGGCGATACTGAACCGGTGAGCTAGATACTACGAAAGAACTTTTCACGACGAACCGGATGAACCAGATGAAACAGCTCAGACAAATTTCGAAAACAAAGAAACTAGAGAGATGCAGACAGAGACGCCAACACTTCAAGAGGTTAAAGAAGCAATAAAAAAATCTAAAAACAACAAAGCACCGGGAACTGACACAATAGCGGCAGAGCTACATAAGAAAGGAGGAGAGGAAATAGTGATTGCTCTACACAAATTGATCTGCAAAATTTGGAATGACCCGAGAGACATACCTGAAGAATGGAAAACAGGGATAATAAATCCCATACATAAAAAAGGAGACCAACTATCCTGCGATAACTACAGAGCAATCACATTACTCACAACAGCATATAAAATATTTACAACCATCATACGCAATAGGCTGGAAGCATACTACGAAACACTGGTAGGAGAATATCAGGGTGGCTTTAGAAAAGGACAATCAACCACCGACCAAATATTTACAATTCGACAGACACTTGAAAAATTCTGGGGAAAAACATAACCACGTATCACATAACCACGTATAGACTTCAGAACAGCATACGGCAAGATAAATAGGAACCAAATGTGGAATGCACTCC
Organism: Thermobia domestica; assembly: GCF_964235325.1. Taxonomy (NCBI): domain Eukaryota; kingdom Metazoa; phylum Arthropoda; class Insecta; order Zygentoma; family Lepismatidae; genus Thermobia; species Thermobia domestica. The sequence continues at coordinate 62,680,065 of NC_137458.1, forward strand.
AGGAATTAGGGATACCCGAAAAAGCTAGTTCAGTTGTGTAAAATCAGTACAAAGGAATCGAAAGCCCAGGTGAAAATAGGAAGCGATATGTCAGAAGCGTTCCCAGTGCAGAAAGGTGTCAGACAGGGAGATGGACTAGCCCCCATACTATTTAACCTGGTACTAGAAGCAGCAGTACGACGATCAGGCATAAAAAGAACAGGGACCCTAACGACCAATAGCCATCAAATTCTAGGGTATGCAGACGATATTAACATCATTGGAAGAAGTCTAAAAGCAGTAAAAAAGCGTTTACAGACCTGGAGAAAGAAGCGAAACAAGTAGGACTTGAAATAAATGAAGGAAAAAACAAACTTCTAGTCGTATCTAAGAACACAGGACATCTGAAAAGAATCGGGACACACACAAATATAGAATCACACAACTTCGAAATAGTGAATGAATTTATCTACCTAGGAACAACAATCACATCAAATAATGACCAAAGTGAGGAAGTCAAAAGAAGAAACACCACTGCGAACTGAGCATATTTTGCACTGCTGCCCCTACTAAAATCAAATCTCACCTCTAAAACTACAAAAACCAGGATATACAGAACATTAATCAGGCCCGTAGTAACATATGGATCAGAATGCTGGACTATACGGAAAGAGGAAATGCAACTACTAGGGAACTTTGAAAGGAAGATTTTAAGGAAAATATATGGAGGTGTGAAGGTAGACCAAAATACATACCGAATGAGATATAATAATGAACTCTACAATAAGTACGACGACGTAGACATAGTAAGGCACATCAAACTTAGCCGTTTGCAATGGGTGGGACATATTGTCAGAATGGGGGAAGAAAGAGTAGTGAAGAAAATCTTCTTCGCTAACATCGAAGGAAAGACAACGAGGGGAAGACCAAGGAAGAGATGGTGGGACACGGTCCTAGAGGACATGAAGGAAATGGGAATGCGGAACTGGAAGGCGAGTGCAGCAGACCGAAAGAAGTGGAGGCAGATTCTGACGGAGGCGAAGGCTCGTCAAAGAGCTGTAGTGCCATAGAAGAAGAAGAAGAAGAAGGAACATCGTGGAGAAAAGGAGATATTAAGAAAAAATAAAAAAGTCATTTATCAACGAAATCTGTGAGTAAAGTGAAAATATTCTAGTTTTGAAAAATGTGCAAAACCCATAAAGGCATAGATTTGAATGTGTAAGGACAAAAATCTGAAATCTTTGAGTTTTACGTCCCACGATTATGCCGGTTAGACTAAAGAGACGATGATGAAGAGTAATGAATGAAATGGTGGAATGAAGAAAGTGGGAGGAAACGGGAGAATCCCGAGAAAACCCACGCACACGGTGTTTGTCCACCACATGTGTAAGGACAGAAAAGTTTCCTCTTAATAAGAGTGTTCGATGGTTTTAACGACGTCACTAAATAAGATATCGGAATAGTGTTTGCACGAAGCATTAACAACACTCCGGTGTATTTTTGTAGTATGTTAGGGTTGCGTATTTCCCCCCTGGAACCACTCTAAGGACATCTACATCGGACAATTAGTAGATAAGATAAAAAGGAATTTAGTGAACTTCTTACATGTCCTGAATAACCATTTAAGATTTACTTTTCAATAAATTTGGTAGCATAAACTTCCGTCATCGTACGTTATGAGGTCATAGACAATACTGCATTTCAAACACACCATCATTATAAAAAGAATGATGTACTAATCTGGATGGTTAAGAACTCTGTCCAGAAATTTTATATTGTAATTTTCCCTACTTGTATATATGCTTTACTTGCAAACATGATTAGATACGATATCACTAAATAAGAAATCGGAATGGTGTTTACAAGAAGCATTAACAATACTCCTGCGTAGTTTTGTCGTATGTTAGGATTTCGCATTTTCACCTGGAACCGCTTTAAGAGGACCCAAACGTCTAAAAAAGGGAATTTTTCGGAGAAATTTCGACCCTTTCCCAAAATTTCCCCTTTCTCGTACGTAAATAATATTACATTTGGAACATTGCATCAGTCTGAAGAGAATGACGTACTAATCATAAAATTTGGATGGATTGTACTCACTCAAGGAATTTTAATGGTAATGTTCCTTATTAATATATATTTTCTAATTTCAAATAGGGTTGGGAAATATTTTTCCCACGTCACTAAATTTATCAAAATCATATTTGGCAGAAACATTACCAATACATAAATGTATTCTTCAGGGTACAATGTGATTGCGTACTCTTACCTGGGGTCGCTTTAGGGGTCCCCAAACTTCAAAAAAAGGTATGTTTTCCTGAGAAATTTCCCGATTTCCTCCAAAATTCCCTTTTCTCACATCTCACCCGGACATGAGCAATTATGCAGTTGAAAGGCTATTTTATTGTTAAGAGAATGCGGTACTAATTATTAAATTCGGATGAGTTGCGTTGAAGCAATAGCTACTTTAAAAAAGCAATATCTTGGCTCATGGCAGCCATCTTGAATGGTCGTCATTTTGGTGTTCTACAGAGATTTCGAAGTGGATCTTCGCCTCGAATGTTATATTTTGACTTAAGCTTTGATCACAGAAAGTGACATATTCCAATCAAAAAGTGCAGCATTCTTTGGTGTACCCAACGTGCTAGTCGTTGGTGGAGAAATGATCCCAACAAATTCCTTCCAATTGGAAACATTTCATATGTCAATGGAATAAAAAAGATCACGGTACTGATCAGTTTTTGGAAAAGGCGAAATTCGTTGGGTTAAGTTCTGACCTCTTAAGCCCCTATTCTACAATTGCTTGCAGTTGGAAAACGATATTATTCCCCTTGTTTTCCTTCACTTTTTAATATTGCGTGTAAACAGCAGCTTAGATGTGCTTGCGAGTCTCTCCGCTCCTTTAATTTTTATACTTTCATTCTCATCATCGTGATTAATCCGATTGGGTAGAAAAGCATGATTAACTAAGCAAACTCGTCACCATCAAAATGCCCAACACGTATTTCAGAATTTGACCGTTTATGATTTTGGAAACACTGGTGCGTACACTATAAGTGATTACTCAGCACCTTCTACATCACATGGTCATTATAAATTATATATAATAACTTCCTCCTTTAAGAAATAAAAAAGAAACTTGTTGTGACTCTTATTGAAACATTTGGATTGGGAGTAAGAACATTTTTACCAAATCTATTTCTTTGCAAACCAACAACAATGTTGATTTCATAGGGCGCCAATATCTTTTCGGGGCGACGCGTCGTTTACATATTTCCAACGCTTTTTTCCTTTCTTCTTGCTCGTTCGGCAAATATTTATTTGCGCCCGGGGCAATCGCCCCGCTCTTATCCCCGCTAGGTACGGCTCTGACAGTGTGCGAGTGCTTATAAAAAAAACTGCCTCACTATTCATTGTTTACATTGAAATGCAATGCTGCTGCGCGTACCTTTGAACATTCAAATCTTGATATTTCCGGCTGTGTTATCATTAGAATGTTCACAAATACATCAAGCGAAAGCTAATCAATTTCTCGTGTCTGTTGCTCAAAGTATTTTTTCCGTAAAATCTTTTGTTGTTACGATTAATATAGATTAAATGAAACTTATAGCACTTCAAAATTCGTTTCTTATTATTTTCCTCACAAATCATCAAAGACACAGTAAAAATGACAAGGATATATTTTTGTTTTGCAAATATAATGAGCTATCGTTTTAAAAAAGAGCCCAGATATTGCCAGTTTTATACAGCTACCGTTCTGAGACGGCCACCCATAGTTGTTCGTGGTGCTCAGGTACCAATACAATTGTGGTTTGAAGAAAATCTGATATCTCCAAATTATACACACCTTACCTATACTGGCCCATAGACTATATATCAAAACAAATAATTGATTTGAAAGATATTAGAATAATTAATTTTTTTCATAACAGATTTTTCAGTCTAAAAATGTTTTTCTTCTATTTCACTTGTGTTTTCAATGTAGTTATGTCTTTACACTACATAAAATTTCGTAGACATCAGGCGGGACACTTCCATAACTTTTAGGACAAAGAAACGCGATGTTTTGAAAGCTAAAATTAAGGAACTTGAAGATAATAGTAAAAACAAAAACATTCGTGACATGTATAAGGGGATAAAAGAATTTAAGAAACGCTGTCAACCGTATGCTTATTAAAATATCAAATAATACTTTTGATAAAGTGGATACTTTCAAATTTCTTGGATCAATATTAACAAACGATAAAAATATTCACGAAGAAATTAAATGTCGAGTAAAAGCAGGGATTTCCTGCTATTCTTCAGTTTAAAATCCCTTGTCATCGCGAATTCTATCGAAGAATTTGAAGCTTAAAATACATAAAACAAAATCATTTCTGTTGTTCTGTATGGTTGCGGAACATGGTAACTTACCCTGAGGGAAGAACATAGACTGAAAGTATTTGAGAAGAAAATCCTCAGACGAATATTCGGACGCAAGAGGAACAGGAATGGGAAATGGTGGAAACCTCACAAGGAGGTACTACATAATTTATACGGTTTGCCAAACATTGTTAGGGTCATCACATCTAGGAGGCTCAGGTGGGCAGGTCATGTAGCCAGAATGCAAGAAAGTAGGAACCCTTTCAAAGTCTTAACTGGAAGACCAATCGGAAAAGGATCATTAGGAAGATCTAGGTGCAAATGGAGGACAATATTAAGATGGATCTCGCAGAAATAGGAATACAAAATAGAAACTACAGATCCAGTTGCCTAAGGATAGAAGTCAATTAAGTGCATTTGTGAACGCGGCATTGAATCTTCGGGTTCCGTAGTGTAACGTGCTCTCGTTATAAATATGAAGCTCGTTCGTGGAGGTTCTAGCTATTCTAATATAGTCTAGGACAATGTTTCACGTAAAAATAAATTTATCAATATACGTACCTCTTGTAATAATCTTCAATGGTAAGACGACTCCAGGGTATAGAAAGTTGTTCAACAAACACAGGGCAACCATAAATTTAGGCAAAAGTATATTTTTGAAATAATAAGATATTTAAGTCCTCTTTACTAATAACTTTATAAACTTTCTCAAAATATATTCCAAAAAGAAGATACGAAAAGTTTCTCATTGCACACATTTAACAAGAACTGTACACTGTTCCATTTAAACAAGCACTTGGCATAATTCATAATCAAACATTATTGTCTTAAATGCTACAATAGTCCGAAATAATTCACTTGTTACTTTTAATATTAATCCTTTTAGTCAGTAAAGCTGATTTCTTCAAAACATACGTATAATTCAAAAAACAAACTCACCTTAATCATGTTACACCAAGGAGATTGTAATATGTGCACTCATATACGCTTTGATAGAAGACCACCTGCTAATATTGGACAATAATTTCTCACGGTAATATCACTATTAAATATAATAACGAACTGCAATTCACTTCAAATCCAAGAATAACTTCTTTTCTATGTATTCCAAATGCAATGCTATTTTACTTTTTAGATTTGCCCATCTAACTTTCGCAAACGATTTAAACGCTTTCCCAACTTCTGGAATCAAACACTCCACTTTGGTCATTTCAGTCTGAATGACCTTAATGTCACCCAGAGGGCTAAAGCAAGAACAAGTAGTTCCCAATATTGCCAGATATGGCGCTTTAAAATCGCATATCTGATTGCATAACCGTCTCAATAGAAATGAGGAAAGAAAAAAATTCGTAACGTCAATACGGTGCTGTAGTTATGTCTTCAGACATTTCTTCCAAATGAACAAACTCGCTGGGCAAGCTCGCTGGATACTCTCTGATTGTAGCCTAGACAGACCTGCAACCCAAACGATTTTTCAGTATGGTGGGTTGCCTACTCTTCAGAGATTAACAAACTGCTTTCCAAATTGAAGTTAAATATGTATATATAATGCACTATTCTTAACTCATCCGACCAGCAATAATCCGGTCTCTCAGTAATGTAGCAACAAGAGTGTTTTTACTTTTTTTGTTTTATATTGTTTTTATCATTAAGACATGAATGGGTTGTGTGACAAATCATTCTCGACAAGGATTTTCACTGGAAAAAAGGCTTCGAAAGGCCCGTACTTGGAAAACAGTACCTATAAAATGTGTACTGTAACAAGAGCTATGTTGAAAATGAAATATTTCGGTTTAAAGATCTACGACTAAGCCCTTTAAGGTAAGGGACTTGATATTTAAGGAAGAGTTAGTGGAATAAGAAAGTGAGTGAAAACAAGAATACCCCAAGAAAACCCACGGAGACGATGTTCTTCATCACAAACTTAATTAGCTGCAGATTGAACCAATGATCTCATGCACCAGAGCTAAGCGCTCTAGCACTGAACCACGGTGTCCCCCGTGCTGTATTGTGCACGAGAGTGTGTTCAATTTAAGTTCTTTTTAAATCAATAGCGTCATTTCTCGTATTGCCAGCAACATAAGAATTTGACGTTGTTTTATTAGGAAATAATTTATTTAAAAACATTGTTTCTGAAACTCAAGGCGGGGAAATGTGCTCCTGCGACATCCTTGTTGTAAGTAGCAATTGATGCAGTGTTACTAAGAAAAGATACATAATGGCAATGTAAGGTAAACAACAATAATTTAAGAGCTATCAGTAATACAGCATTTTTGTTAATTCAGTACTTTCTGTGTGAAAGAAGAGGCCGGATTTGCGGGAATATATTCACATATAATGATATAAAAACGTAAAAAGATAAATGAAACAAGTCAATGGCAGGAAAAGAAGCTTGTTATGATTGATATAAAAGTACGTGCCTTGTCTATTTTTCGACGTAGCCACCATGAACTTCTAGAATTTTCTGGTAACTTGGCATGAGCTTCCGTACACTGAGAAAAAAAAATTGTAGATGGCGTATTTAAAAAGCTAGATTAAAGCGTAATTCCTGTAGTTTTTCGACTTAACGTACAGCAGACTTATAACTAAAAATGCATGTTTTATAATACTTTCCATATAAGGGTTCCGTCTATACGTACTTTTCGTATGAAATAATATAGGCGTTCAGGATCTCACATACAAATGGACATATATAACATATAGCTGAGGAATGTAACATAAGTATATGTATGTGATATACGGAAAACTGTTAGATGTCAGACATCCTGCAACGACATGATGTAACATCTAAGGGCAGTGCGTACGTAGCATATGGATAATGTATGCTCCATACTGGTTTCTGTAGTAAGCTAGAGGATTCCGTATATTCGTACAATATACCGCTGTCCGGAGAACGGATTTTTCTCAGTGTATACCCCTTGTGTAAAACTCTGCCCCAGAGAGTGCTACCAATACAGAATTCATACCTTGATTACTTCATTGTAATTAAAATGCCTCTACGCTAACTACTATTTCAGTTGACAGAAAAGAAATCGATAGGAGCAAGGTGGGGAATTTAAGGAGATGATTGAATAGTTTCCATGAAAATCTTTGAATTGTCTCAACAGTACAAGCACCGTGTGCGTGCGGCCATTGCCATGGATCAGAAGAATTCTAGAGCGTAGCATTTTGCTACCCTGATTTTTGATATAATGTCGCAGTTTACTCAGTGTTTGGTAATACACATCTGCTGTAATTGTTCGTCCAGGTTCCAACAATTCTGCAAAAATCACACATTCTTCTGGTTACAGAAACACAGTTCACATGATTTTGTGAACCGATGGTGTTTGTTTGTATTTCTTTGTTTTAGGCTAACCAGAAAACCACCATTGCATTAATTGTTGCTTCGACTAATCAACTGCGCACGATATCCAGGTTTCATCATCCGTTACTATGCGAGAAAAGAGGTCATCCTATCCTACTCCTAGCTGGCCAAGCAATCACGTGTAGCTGTCATTCTTTGCTCTTTGTGAGCATCTGTCAGCATTTTTAGCACTCAACTTGCACATAGTTTGTGATAACACAGCTTGTCAGTTACAATCCGATGCAGTGTTTTTGCAGACGAGTTCAATTATTGGGAATCCGCAATTAAATCTTCCTTCCTTGTTAACGCGTTCCACCTGATAGTCCGTCTTAACACTAGACCTTCCGCTACTCTACTTGTGAACATTTGAATGCCCCTCTCGAAACTCACTGCATCATTGCCTGATCTCCTCTTCACATATTACTGTCAGTCCGTAAATGGGAACACAATTCCCAAAGGATGTAATCTGCACTCTGTCTTTTGGCGTTCAGAAATCATATTATGATAGCTATTTCACCTTTTACTATTTGTCCGTATTCAACTTTACTCAGACAATTTTTTTCTCTGTTGCAAGCACAGGATACTAGGGCACGTTTCTGTGCATGCTCAACTTCATCAGTGTTGTCAACCCCGTGTAAAATATATCGACCTTTTCTTTTTTGACATACGCCTCGTATCGCAAGCAATAATTTCATTATGTTATGACTAAACATCGAAGTTTTATGCACTTAAAATTCTTGAAATATTCGTGCAACTCTGCTTTTAAACATATTAAAACATACATTTAATACGTCGTAAAAATACAATAAAAAAGAGACCATTTTCATACACGAAGCAAAGTTTTGACAGAAGACTTATAGGTAAATCACAACATCGAAGGTATATTTTACTTTTCAGAAACCCCTTTTCAGAATTCATTATTGTGATATTTGTAGTTTATGTACTCCAAGTTTACTTAAAGGTCACAGATTATGAGATTAAAATGTGATATGAAAGCACGATTTCTAGTTTTCTTTGTAATCGTGTTTCAGAGTGCATTTACTTTATATGAAATAATACAAGTCTCACTTTTCTATATATTTCCATTGTATACAAACAGTGTTTTTGAAGATTTACTCCTCCTCGTAATTATAATATTTCATGAGACGCTTCTTTACACTTTCTGGTATCCGTTTGTTGCATTTGTCCGTTAGAATGAGTTTCTATTCAGACAATATACGATATCATCAACAACAGAATGGTACCGGACAATATTTATAGAAATGAACAAGTTTAGTATCTCCTTATATATTTTCAGGCAAGCTAGAATCTAATCTCCCATAGCTTCTGTTGTTTAGTAATTGGAGTTTCTGTCAAGAACAACAGTCAATTTCTTTTCTACAGAGCGACCGAATTCACCAGGAGCTGATTGAATCTCCTGCTGCACTTTATCAATTAGTGCTATGCATTCACTCAACAGTATCTCTCGCGTCTCTAATTTCTAAATTGATGGCTGAACGATTTTAAGTTGAGTCTTTATCATTACCAGATTTCTTGTAATGTCTTGAAAATTGAAAGCATCTTTACTTTGCTGATGAGTTTCACATAAGTAGAGTCAAATTCCTGCACAACACTGTTTAGTTAATTAAAATGTTTGTAGTAAAACATTGTAGCCTTAATTAAAGTTCCCCAGAAGGTAAGAATAGGTTCAGGGGGAAGACGGATGTGAGAAAGTGATTCACGATACGCTAGTATACGGAGGGCTGCTTGGGATCACAATTTTAAGGAATTGACATCCTGAAATAAAGATGGAATTTCTTCTGCTAACCTTTGAAGTCAATGAGCCAAGCAAGTAACAAAATAAATCATATGTGAATAAAAATCCTCATGCTGTAAACGTCGCCAAAATCAAGTGACCCACTTGCCGGTAAATGTCGATCGTCGATATAGCGGCGCGTCGAAGGATTACCGCTAGTGTGCCACTAGAGACAGGGTTTCGTCAAGTCGAAACAGATATCTAGATTCGGAGTGTTGAAGATACCACCGCGTATCACAAGGACTTCATTTCGGTCCGCACTCCTCCGATTCTTCGCGGAGAATCGCGAAGGGATCAACACAAACTATCGTCAGTCATGTGTATGCGCTTATTAATATATATTATTTTTTCATGATGAATTGTTCCTAAAGTGAGCTCCGGGGATCAAGAGTAACCCCTGCCTCTACATCATGAAGTGAAAAATCTTGAGATGAGTACGTATATTTGTATGAACATCGATGGCAACTGTCGCTGATCATTAGAAACTGAATATGTGAGAAGTATGAAATGGAGTAAAGAGACACGTATCATTTTGTTATAAAGTTACGTGGCGAATGCATTTTATCTTATCGCCAACGTTTATCGTCGAATATACACAGTTAAAGGAGTACTCTAAGTAGTCAAATTAAAAAGACCTCAACGATTTATCCTTCTACTAGTGACATTTTTTATCTTTTCTTCATCGTTTCCGTGGCGAAGTGGGAAGAGCACGTGGCTAGTAATCACAAGATTGGTGGTTCTTGGCCAGCCTGTTTTTTCTTTTACTTTTTACTTTTTAAAAACTGTTTTTGGACTCGCCTTAATGTAAACAAATCACTCATATAGGCGATTTAACGTATTTTGGGGGAATAATCTTGTGTGGTTCATTGGTGTTCCGTCGCATCTCTGCCGCTGGTGTTATAATTTTCAAAACGGAAGTGGGGCCGAGAATTTTTGACGAGATGTCGCTAGTTGCCCTCGATGGTCCATCAACCTTACAGCATGAGGATATTTCAGTGTTGTACCAGCCTTTAGCATTAACTAGCAGCATCTGATACAAGGACAAGAAAGTTTCCGTCCTTACCGCTTGTTGGCCACATTTTTCAAAAATTCATTGATAAAACGAGCTATTGTTGAGTGGTTTATCTCATCTACAACTTTCGATGCAATAAGATAAGGCGTAACAGATTCATCTTTGCGGAGCTTCCCAAACGACTATGTTTGCAACATATCCACAGCAAGTGATTGTGATTTCATCCAAACCTAAATACCTGTATATAACAATAGTACAATTCTTTTCAAATCTTGAGATTGCCATATTATAGAATTTATCGAAATAGTATTTTCGAAGAGTTAACTCTCGCAATGTTCTGTTTACAATAATACTGTAAAAAAGCACAGAACGATTATATGGCATAAATCACTCACACTTGATTTCGATCATTCGAACGTATTTGTAACGTTAACAACGCTTTCTTACTACGCGACGTAGATATGTGCCTTTGTTCTGGAATCCTGCAACAGGAAAATTATATAACCATCTGCGACGTAAATTATTTTCTATCCATTGTTTTAAACAGTGAACTTTTTGAAGATTTATCTTTCAGTATTTTCTACACCTGCTCGAAAGCACTATTAAAAACTTGTAGAATATGTTAAATATGCTCTAATCACTAATATATGCATTAATGTTTGAAAGATGCATTTATATGCACTAAAACTTAAAATTCGATCTAGCTCCTACCAATTTTTGAGAAAGGTACCCATAAGGAAATAAATTATGAATTTGCATAGAAATCCTATATCTAGTTATGACACCATCTAGAGAACTTTACATAGCATGGGTATTGATAGATAACCTAAATGATCATTAGTTCCAACCAAAAAAATAAATAAATAACCGGCAATAACAGCAATGAAATCTTATATGACCAATGAGAAATTGTATTTGACAAATAATTTCGAAAAGTATTTAAGAAAAAGTAAACGTACTAAAAAGAATAAGAAATACACTCATCAATTAGACAAACTTCTTCAAAATAAGATAAAAACATTAGATAATAAGAAACAAAACATTTGGCAATAAGAAAACAACGTCAATAGTAAAGAAACGTTCAAACAGCTATAAAAAGAATTCAGCAATAAGAAAACTAATTCTATGATAAGAGAAAATAATTTGACTCTTATTGACAATGTCATAAGCTCACTCGCGTTTACAATAGAAAAACGGTAAAACATCATAAATACATCTTATACACTTATTTCTTCGTCATGCTATTTGCATATGTTTCTCAAGCATCATTTATTATCGCATGCTTCATTTCTATTATATATCTATTCCCGTTGTCCCCGTAGTGTAGTGCTAGCGGTTCAGGGTTCGATTCCCGGTGGAGTTGAAAAAGTGTAAGAGCATTTTCAGGGCAGCCATGCTGAGCGAGGTTTTTCTGAGTTTTCCTGATGCACACTATTCAAATGCCGGGATGGTACCTAACAGATAGGTTCCAGGCCGCTTCCTTCCTTCCCTTTCCCTGTATAGGGTGATCGCCGACGGACATCATCCCACACAGCATACCGACGTCCAATGTACATCCATTTAACGTTCGGGCAAGGATTTACGGGATGTCCATATTATGCCCATTTATGGTACCAAAAGGAACTAATTGTGGACGTACAGACGCCCAATGGACGTTCAGAGGACGTGGACTTTTGGTCCATACGACGTCCACTGGATATACACAAGATGTTACTTTGGGACAGTTGCCATGCATCTCCTGGACGTTCATTCGGAGCTAAAATGGACCTATTATGGACTTCAAACTGATGTAGAGGATGTTCATATGTGGATATCATTGGAACCTGAACGTACAAATTGTGACTAGTTTTGGTTCCTATACGCACCAATTATGGCCTTTCACTGAATGTTCTAAAGGACTGCCACAGAAGAATTATTCACTTAAAGCCCGCTACAGAAGCCATACTATCTAGAATCAATCTATTTTTAACATAGGTTAACTTTTACCATATCAAAGTGACATCTAAATAAGCCATCTTCCATCAATTTTTACTATCAGCCAACAAATACGTCAACATTTATACTATAAAGTTTTATGAGCAAACAAAAAAAAAGAAAAAAAGAAAGAAAGAAAGAAAAAGAAAAAGAAAAAAACTGAGAAACATTTTTAATACGTTTAATATTTCGTACCTTTCCAGCCAAAATTCTTGTTCTATGTTCTACGAAAATAATTGGTTTTTCGATTTTTATCTACTGAAAGGTCAAATTATTTGAAGATTCGGTATCAATAGCAAATCTAGTTCCAATTTTACATGAATTAATCCTTCCTTACAATAATGCATCCTTATCTCCCGAAAATGAGAACTCAAAATATAATTAACAAAGTAAAGTATTCTGCCCATACGCTTCAGTTAATACAATTTGTTGATTAAAAAAGCTTCAAACCTGCATCCTCTTCCACTCTTTGTAGATGCGTAGAAAGATATCACAAACCGAAACCTCCCTGATTCACTCTAAAGTTTCAAATTCATTTGGAAATATCAGTTCTCCCTTTTCCTTAGTATTGAGAACAGACAAGACAGCTACGCTTCACTTCTCATATTGAAACAAATGATGACCAAAACTTTCTAACACTATTCCATTTTTTTATCATATTATTATACTCATAGTCGAAACATTAACTTCAATCAAAACATGCCGTCCATTAATGGCCGAGAACGTTACAAATTATTGAACTTATATACATTAAAGAATAAGAAAGGCGTAACATAGAAAGAAACGAATAACATAACAATATACTTTATTGGATTACCTCTAATTACATACACTGCTCCACAATATTTGTCTTTTTAATAGATTGAATAAGATTGTAATACGATTTTCTTTCGCATCTCAATGATATTAAAAGTTTCTTATACCTGTTTTATTCTTGATTACAAAATGTATTATAATCGCATAATATTGTTACTAAAATACATACTTTTTTTTAAAAAAAAAAAAGTGAATTTTAACCTTCTAGAAGTAGGAATAAATATATACAGAACCGTTCACTGATATATCATCAGATTCTTTCTTCGTGCGCTCCATTTTTCTTTTTTCTGAAATCAAGAAAATGGGAAAATTAATTCTAGGTATAATCAACATCACAACGATCAAAATTAAAATCAGATTATGAGGTTGCTGTTAAGTAAGGTTCTTTATGTTTAACTTTAAAGAGTAAAAATTACATGACGGATTCAAGTTGGGACCTTTTGGCTTTAAACTATACAAACGGGACTCAAAGGTATACAAAGTTACAATTACAAATTCCAAAATGAACTACAAATTACAAAAATGAGCTCCTCCGTGGCTAAGCGGTTAGCATACCCGCCTTTGGCGTGGGAGACCCGGGTTCGATTCCCAGCGGGAACCCACGTGGTTCGGATTCCACGTTAATCAGTAGGTCCATGTCTCATATAGCCTCGCTGCTCAAACGGACGTTAAACTCAAAATCAATTAATCAATACAAATTACAAAGTGTATTATTAGCGGCAGTTTCAAGTTTCTAAAAATCTACTTTTTTCTTGCAGCCTTGGGCCACAAAATGTATTCCCTTTTCATACTTTATTCTGTTCAAGCACAATACAATGAATCTCAAATTTCAAGTTTAACTCCCAAAAGTCGTTCCATCTAAGAAACAGGCTTTCTCATTCCATTGTAAGATCGAAGAATGTTAAAGAGGATTATTTTCTAAAATATCGGAAAAAAATATATACTGTAAGTACGAATATATCCCCACCTTTTCGAAATAATATATGTACAGGTGGCGGCAGTGCGAAGCTCAACAGTGGCGTTCTGTTTCCAAAGCTTAACCCTTTTAGTCTTTATAACAACTTCTATTACCACGTCGTAGTATCGTATTTGATCGCTTATTTAGGTTCTATAACAAATATTTAAGCCGGTTTTTTTTATTGGTCAAGTCTAGGATGGACCAAAGAACACCCCACATGTGTTTGGGAACCGGATGGTGAACTTGGCGACGGAGGGGCGTGAAATTTTTCAAAAACAAATATCAGAAATTTTTCACGCCTTTAATTTTCAAGATATCAGATTGAAACTTTGCATACGGATTGCGTGCACCATTGGGTATTTCTCATTCTTCTTGACATCCCTATGTGAAACCAGGGTCGGGTACGAGGGGCTCAAGTGTTTTTCGGAAGGGTCCGAGGGGGTGAGTTTTTCTGAAAAATTTCCGATTTTCTCGATTGTTCCGGTTCATGTGTATGATACGGACATGTAGTGGTACCGTTAGAAAGAGCTCGTTATACTGAAGAAAATGACGTTTGAACCATGACAGTACCCAAGCCCGGGCCAGAAGGGCGCAAAAATTTCGATTTTTTTCCAAAAAATCTCCCAGTTATTTTTCCCGTTCCTAGTGTATAATACAGACAAGCGAATGATGCCAATGGAAAGTATCCTCTATCCTTAAGAAACAAGGTATGAACCTTGATCCTACGGCAAATATTAAGGAAGCAGTAGTTGTTTGAGTGAAAGTCTCAGGTTAACTCAGAAAGTGGAAATCCTAAAAGGTTTAAACATTTCTATGTATTTATTTATAGTTTCGTATCTCAATCTACTACTTATGTAGCATGAATACAAACGAATATCATTTTTCTTTTCAAACGTTTTGTTAAACACTGAGTAAACATCCTGACATTTAAAAAAAATTAAATTAAACGGGTAACTGTAAGCAAGTATACTATTACTTCAATACAATACAGCTTCTTGGTATCGTAGAGTTTGTTGCCAGAGTACATTAAACTTCAGTTTCTATTCGGTACGTTATCTTGTTCGTCTACCTGATGTTCTACGCAATCCATTAAAACAACCGTAATATCATTTTACTACTTTGGAAATTTGTTGAATTTTATAACTTAAAACTATACTTGCTCAATAAATCATAACTAACCTTTGTTCTCTTCCCTCCTGCCTCTCCTTCGTTCGTCGCAGCAACTTCTGAATTATCGTCTCCACTTTTTCTCTGTAACTGTCCCGCAAGCTTTTTCTACGGATTCTGTGGAAAGAAGAATATGTGTCGGTGTGTATTATTTTGACATTCTAACATCTGCAAATCTATGAGATCTAAACTAGTTATAACCAGAAAATGTAAAAACAGCAACTAAAGAATTTTGCAGCAATTGACGTAATCATGCCTGTTTGCCTCTAACCAGGGCCGTAACTTGTGGGGGCAGGGAGGGCAATTGCCCCTCCAGGGAAGCTCCCTGCCGTTCGAGGGGGCCCACTTTAAGACATTTTTTTATTCCATATACTGTAATACATGTAATTATAAATGAAGCATCAAACAGGTTCACTACATTACATACACAAAACAGCACACAACAGGTAGATAAAACAAAAATGTGTTCGTGGACCCACTTCAGTAAAAAATGTCTACTATTAAGTGCCCCAGAAATGATATTTATTCTTATGGCTTTGACATTTGTAAATATTGTCCCTTTAGTTAATTTATCATGTACGGAATGGACCCTGCAGAGAGCTGAAGGGCCCACAAAGAGTAAGAGAAAGATGGAAAGACGAAATCTATTTTCGAATTTTGTGGGAGGGTCCAAAACAATCTTTTGGAGGAGGCTCAAATATTAATGCTTCCCCCCCCCCCCCCAAAAAAAAATCTAAGTTACGGCGCTGCCTCTAACTTTAATTTAGAGCAAGACATGATATATTATGTGTAATTGAAAGGAAAAATGTTATAAGGTAGATACGGTATTTGTAATCGACTTCAAAAATGTTATCTATCTAACATTGAGCCCATTTACTACGAAAATATGTTTATCGCACATTAAATATGCAACATAAAAATTGTACTATTTTTTTAAAAAGGAGATAAACATATTTGAGTCATTGCATGTCAAATTATCACACTACAGCCCATTTTCAACCCGACCCTTTTCTTTCAACTAATTAATAGTTGATTAGTTGACCCGACCCTTTAGTTAATTTTGTTTCCGTGTTATCCTGGATAAAAATTTGATTAACTGTCTTAGAAGAAATGATCAAATCAATTACAATTTTATCTACGTTCATTATAGCTTACAATTTAGCCTTTAAATATTAAGACTAAAACCAAATCTTTAAATATTAAGACTAAAACCAAATTGATGATGCAATATTTTTTACTTTTTTTTATATATTTCAGACGCGTGTCTCTGGTAACATGCTACACGTATGAACCTAACACTGCATTTCTACTAGGACAGTACTGCAAATGCCATTTAATTCTGGAGATGGTGGGCTATGGACTGTGTTGACATGGAATAACCCAGCCACATATCGTCGGTCCTAAAGAAGAACTGACATCGGGTCTCGCACAAAATAATCCACTATTTGATTTGCCGATAAAGCTTTTAGTTGCAAGGATATTGCAATGAGACTAGCATCGAAAGAAACGTTCGAACGTCGATCATGCTTCATATGAGCCCCATTTTGAATCTAAATATTATTTAAACGAACATGAATGTTCCTGACTACAACGGCTCATGATTTCCACGATTTCACTGCACGCATGAAGTCTTCTGAGCTACATCAAATTTCTGGGAAGACTTTTATACTTGTGGGGGCCTTAGAAAAATAGTCACATGAGTTAAGACTGTAAATCAAAATAAAGTTTCAAATCAGTCCATGGTTATCCTTAAAGTATGGTGCTTTTATGGAGCAATCCCGGATTCACATTAGTCCAATGCGCACATTTTGTTTGTTAACCACACCATTCAAAGTGATGCCTATCACAAAAACACATGGTGTTAAGTTTCCGTATTGCCCGGTAACCAATAATATCCATGTTCACTTTAAAGTTCAAAATCAAACAGGCGCTTATATTCTGCATGTTCTGAAAACAAACATTTCTTTACAGTGTATGTTTTAATACTAATCCCATTACACTATCCATACTAAAAATATTTTATCGAGAAAACAAATGGTAGATTACTCCATGCACCACCCATGTCAGTTAAGTATTTTGCCTCAAAACAGACAATATATTTATCATAAAGTAAATGGAGAAAGTAGGAAAAACTAGCCAGACATTCTGTACTATTTACTTACCAAAAACAACTTTCATTTTTAATTTTCCAAATGTGTCCTTGCCTTTTAGACCACAGTAACTGTACTTCACTGCCACCGCATCACTTAGCTGACGTTTCAATTGCATCCATTCTTCCAACTTCACTAAGGTAATTCACCTAAAAAATCCACAAAGTGTATTTAATTCAAAATTATGCATAGTAGAAAATAAAGGAAGCCGACTTATAATAAAGGTCTAAAATTAGGTAAATGAAAGTGTTCACATATAAAATACTTCTAACCCCATCTCTCATGTCACCTGCATAGCAACGATCTTCGTAGAAGCATTGCAAATATTAACCATGTGTTGAATAAGGCGGCCACTTCACCGAAGAAAAGAAAAAAATACATTCCAGAGGAAATGTCTTTAGAATAAGATGACATGAGTATGGCCGTTAGACTAGGAAAGAAATAAAAGAAGGAAAAGAAGATAAAAGAAAAGAGAAGGAAGAAACAGTATCTAACTTATCCACATAAAAGAACAACCCTGAGAGAAAACACTTACGACCTAACTCTGTAATTAAATAATTTCATTTTTTTTAACTAGTCACCGTTTCAACGATTACTATATCTTCTTCTGTGCTATACAGCACTGAATATGTATATATCTAGATCATATTTAGATGAGTAATAATAATTAGATATTACTTCATAAGTTTGATTGATACTGTTTTCAGTGCATGCCTAAGCTGGGTATTGATTCTACTCTCATATATCGGGTGTTGCAAAATAAGTGTTACAACTCTTGGGAGATAACTCCTGACACTGAGACAAGAAAAAAAGTTCTCTTGAACTTTCGGCTATCGGACATAGTTTCAGATCTACAAGGTGCCGAAAGCGTGGGAAAATGACTTTCGGACGCCAATAGTTCGGAAACTATTCAACGTAAAGAGGGCGGGTAAAAAATTCACTGAAGAAGTCATACCTGCTGTATTCAATTTTGCATGTTTCACAATACTACCTTGCACGCGCAAGGGATTCCCCAAAGAACGTAGGGAGTCCCGGATAATCTGCCAAATGAAAATAGGTCTAAATGAATATGAATTGATAGGATTTCTACCAGGTAACAATAATTCATTTGTATTAAGTCGATATCTGGAACAAATACAAAATGGCGGACACCTTCATGCCCGTTGTGTGTGGTTGCATAATCGCCAGGTACGGATACTGGCCAACAGTGACGTTCTGAGTATTAAGTGTAGCGAATTTGAACTTAAATGCTCTAGAAAGAACATCTAGAGTGTCGGTAGAGCACAACAGATGAAGCAGGGTGATTTACATGTGTGGAAACACTTAACGAAAAATGCCCAGAAATGCACTCATACTCAGTAAACGTGAATTCAAAGCGTCGGAAATGTAAGGATTAGCGTCAAGAATATTAAAGCCATTGCAAATTCACCAATAATATTCCCTCAAACCGATGCAATATGATGTGCATGGTTGCATACCAATAATGATGCAACAACTGAGGCCAAGTGGAAATTTTGCAAGGTTGCTCACTGAGAAACTAGGTAAACTAAATGAATGTCATTAGTGTGATCTCATGATCGATATTTAAATGTGGCCAATGTGTGTATTGATATCGACATGTTACTAATGGACAAATTTCAACATGTCCCACTACTACTGGGACACCGTCCCACGTGCGGAAAATAGGAAAATAACTGCTCGGGTCTTGAATCTGAGGCCGTGGGCTCCCAGCAGGATTGTGAACACGCGAGCGAAAGCGTGAGCTCTACTCCTGACGCCTCGAGGGAACCTCAGTTTCTCTGTATTCATTTCTTTGAGGAGTACCCACTTTGTTAGGCAAGCGCTCCTGTACAGCTTCCTGACATTTTTGTGTGTTTCATTTTGTTGTTGCATCCTTATTGGTATGCAACCATCCACATCATATTGCATCGGATTGAGAGAATGTTATTGGTGAATGGTGAATGCGATGGTGACATCGGCAATTGCTTTCATGTTCTTGATGTTATTCCTTACATTTCTCACGTTTTCAACTCAAGTTTACTGAGTATGAGTGCATTTCTGGGCATTTTTTGTTAAGTGTTTCCACACATGTGAATCACCCTGCTTCATCTGTTGTGCTCTACCGACACTCCAGATGTCTTTCTAGAGCATTTGAGTACAAATTCGCTACACTTAATACTCAGAACGTCACTGTTGGCCAGCATCCATACCTGCCGATTTTGCAACCACACACAATGGGCATGAAGGTGTCCGCCATTTTGTATTTGTTCCAGATATCGACTTAATACAAACGAATTATTGTTACCTGGTAGAAACCCTATCAATTCATACTCATCTAGACCAATTTTCATTTGGCAGATTATCCGGGACTCCCTACGTTCTTTGGAGAATCCCTTGCGCGTGCATGGTAAGATTGTGAAACATGCAAAATTGAATACAACAGGTATGACTTCTTCAGTGATTTTTTTACCCGCCCTCTTTACGTTGAATAGTTTCCGAACTATTGGCGTCTGAAAGTCACTTTCCCACGCTTTCGGCACCTTGTAGACCCGAAACTATGTCTGATAGCCGAAAGTTCAAGAGAACTTTTTTCTTGTCTCAGTGTCAGGAGTCATCTCCCAAGAGTTGTAACACTTATTTTGAAACACCCGATATATAATCATTCACTATTGAAATATTCTTTATAACCAAAACGGAGTAAATCCACACCACCATATCAACCTAACATATATAAATACACAAATAAATTAAACTCTTACTAAACTACCATTAGTTGCTAGGATGCATTCGTCTACAAATTATGGAAAATAAAGAAACATTTTTCCAGCTGGAATTTTTTATTTACATTTAATAATTCGACATATTCAAATTAAAGAAAAATATTAAACTTCGAAACAAACACATTAATATTTTTCAAATTACAATTAGAGCGAACATCGAATGCCTCCAAGCCGATAAAAATATCAAGTAACTTAAAATTTATCCTTTCCCCATTCCTAATAACGCTAGCTTCTTAGATTTTGAATAATGGACATCTTGGAGTCATCGTTGATCAGAGATAAGGAAAACAACCGAAGTAGCAAAAAAACTGAACAATTTTAGGTCATAGAAAATAACAAAAACTTGCAACCATTTGTTGACTTAAACCGAAACAATTAGACATAGACCCCAAAAAACGTATGGTCCTCTCAATACAGACCGATTATACTATCCTCAAACTAGCTATAAGTCTGTGACCACGCAAAGATACGAAGGAGGACCACCGTTAGAAAGTTCCCCCTTAGTAACTGCGCCTTAGTTATTTCGTCTCCGCTAGACGACCTTCAGAATTGGAATTTACAAACAAATTCTATATAACAAACAAACTTCCTTACCACCAAAAGTCGGTTAAAAAGCAAAGATAATAGAAAGGAAAATTTAAAAAAATCCAGTTTAAGAAAATTTAATTAAAAGAAATTACTATAATCAAAAGGTGAACTAAGTAAATAGAGATAAATTACATGTCCGGAGGAACGCTTAAAATTAAATTGGATAGTTATTAGTACAAGTCCATCGGTGATGGAAAATAACGTTAAACTTTCTTAGTGTGAGCTCACACACAGTCCATCCACATCACATCGCTCTGCTCCGAAGGAACCATGACAAACGCCATGAAGTATACAAGGAGATCAAAATTTCCTCTCACACGAAAACAAAGTAGGAAGAAAGTACTTAATTGGAATGAAAATAAAGTACAACAAAAAACTGGAAAATACCGAAATAATGAAAAAACAATAGGATGTGTTAACCTGTATTACTTTTTCCTTACTAAATCTTCCTCGTTATTGGAAATATTGTAAATATATGGTATAATAACGTTACTAAATAATATGTGGACGTATTTATGAAGTTTCGCAAGATATCAATACGCATAGATGTCATTACACTATTCGTCTTCGCTTACACACCGAATTGCGACTACTTTCCACTCAACCTCATCTGGTCGATATACCTTTTACGCCGAAACTTTAAAACTGAAAATTTCTATAATTACATTGTACGTGTTAATCCAACCCCGATATTCGAAGAAAAGACGCTTCTACATCTCCTACTCCCAGCTTCTAGAAATCTGGGAGCTAAAATCTTTAACCAATGACATTTCTTCTATCCACCTGTGGCAGATGTGACGAAGAAAAAAATATCACTGCTAGCATTTGCTAGTAATTATTTCAACTTAATAAATATAAAGGATACTGTAAATAATAAACTTTACTATTATGATTCCAAAAAAGAAAATTTGACGCTATAGACCTTTTACGTTTATTTATTAACTGACATTTCTGTTTCTTGGCAAAGCG
This sequence comes from Thermobia domestica, assembly GCF_964235325.1. Lineage (NCBI taxonomy): Eukaryota > Metazoa > Arthropoda > Insecta > Zygentoma > Lepismatidae > Thermobia > Thermobia domestica. The sequence continues at coordinate 62,701,955 of NC_137458.1, forward strand.
CTGATACTTAAATACACGATAAATAATCTATACGGAAAAGGAAAAGGGGGAGGGTATGAAAAGAGTTTCTCTCTCTCTCTCTAATCACTGTAACGATAAGTTACACACTGAAGTATTGAAATGCGGGAACGTTTCAGGCAGAACAGAGAAAAAATAACCCAGGGGGAAAAATAAATAAATAAAAGTAAAAAGTTAAAATAAAATAAAAAACAAGTACACATAAATACACGAGTTGGCGACTACTTTCATCTGAGTGTCTATGATCCAGCATCTTCAGTTTTTATTGTGCAGTATTTTCAGTACTTATATTACAATATCTGCAGATATGTTTAAATAGATAAACACTGCATCTAAAAGTTTTTAGTATGTCGTATTGTGAAAGCGTATCTTCACTATAAAATAATGCCTTCAGATGACTTGAAGAATTCTCACTTTACGAAACGATGGCTCAGTGGTAGAGCGTTCACCTCTGGTGCATATGGCCCCGGGTTCAAACCCTGCTCCCGCCAAGTGAACTTTGTGGTGGACAAACACCATGTGCGTGGGTTTCCTCGGGGTTCTCCCATTTCCTCCCACTTTCTTCATTCCATCATTTAATTAATTTCTCATCATCACCACCGTCTCATTTAGCGTAACAGGTTTAAGCGTGGGACGTAAAACTCAAAAATATAATTTTCATTCATTTACGAAACGACGGATCATAAGTGATTAGAAGGGGGAAGGGGAAGCAGGTGAAGAGAAGAAAGGTAAAAGAAGGAAAAGAGGTGGACTCAAGAAACTTGTGCTATTGTGGATTGGGACCAGAGGAAGGGTTCATCTTTAAATTATTTCTTTTTTACTTTTCTTCTCCTTATTTAAATCGTCAAATTTTCTTTTTTGGGATCATAATAGTAAAGTTTATTATTTACAGTATCCTTTATATTTATTAAGTTGAAATAATTACTAGCAAATGCTAGCAGTGATATTTTTTTCTTCGTCACATCTGCCACAGGTGGATAGAAGAAATGTCATTGCTTAACGATACGCATTACTAGGTTGTGTATGCAACTTCGGTAGAGACTAAGCACCGCTTGGTGAATACATGTTCACCCCATTCCTCTGAGCAGACGAGAAATGATGCGAGAAGAGCTTTTAAGCGATAACTAGAAGTGTAAAATGTCCAAGAGCTCTTATTATACTCTGAAACAAACTAGGCCTAACCTAACCTGATGTAAATGCACATAATAATGGAGCAGTTATCTAGATCCTCCCCAGAACATTTCATATATCATCAACATATTCAAGCGGCAGGGGTGCAGAACACTGACTCGCCTCCCATTCAGTTGTAATAAAACAAGAAAGTAATGTGCCCTACGGGGCTCCAACAATCCGCCTTTACTCGCTATCGCTCGCTATGTGAATTGAGGGGTTCATCCGAGCAAATGATTCCACCAAATAGAAAATTTATCGGTAAAATATGATGGGAAACACATTTCGTGAAGGAATGAAAGTGTGAATATGAGTAATTACTGTCAGTGCACACCATATTAAAATGAATTCGAGTGATAGTGGAAGTATTTTATGTGTATATGTGCTTTTCCACTATACTCGTTTAGCGCATAACTCTCGTAGCTGAGACGCCCGCTCCCTATGGTGTACGCCTTCCCTACCGCGCCCCAGCCTTAATTCGGGAATATAGCATTCGTGCTTCTTTTGGTCACCTAGCACAAGTTGGTACATCATCATGCACTGTAGGCTTTATGCCACACACCCGTATTTTTTTTATTAGGCTCAGGCCCGTCTTTCAGAACCAGTATCCGCAATGTCGTTGCTGTTGAGTTTAACGTCCCGTTCATCAGTAAGGCTATATAAGACGTAAACTTACTGATTAACGTGGAATCCGAACCACCTGAGCTCTCGCCGGGAATCGAACTCGGGTCTCGCACGCCAACTGCTTAGCCACGGAGGAGCTCGCATCCGCAATGCATTTTACTTATGGCATCACTGCAGCATATGAAAATAAGAAAAGGAATATTATTTAGTTTCTCACCCAAAATACTAGATATTGGCCCTGGTTCACTTGATAATGATTATTCGAAATACGATGTGAACGTATGGCATAAAAACTAGTCCATAAAACATTGACTAATTTGTGCTACGTGGCCAGTAAAAAGCACGAATGCCATCTAACCGAGTCAAAACAGGAGAGCAGAAACAGCGTCCGTAGGGAGCAGGCGCGTCAGCGGCGATGAGTATACGCATAAACGAGGATGGTGGAAAAACAATTTCATCAAACAGCTCATTTCATATAATGCACGCCTTATGTGTTGCACAGCTTTGGGGGAGGTACTACATGCAATCCAAAAAAGTACCAAAATGTACTAAATTAGATTATACTCGATTAGGTTTGGTTAAATGTTCCTCTTCTTTTCTGTAGCTTCAGTTTGTTTACACTAGTCACAATAAACTTTTTGCCTGTTTAGTAGACCATGCCTTTCACACAATTTCGACAACTGACACTCATTTTTGTATAACTTCATAAAACTCAATCATGATATGACACAATCTTATCATTTACGCACTGCCTTTCCCAAAAATGATAACAAATATACCGCCAAATAGTCCCTTCCGCCCCCCATATATATAGTGTAGCTTACAATATCAAAAATAACTAACGACAACAAGTATTTTGGTAACTATCACCTTCAACTTACTTTTACTCACGAACCAAAAGAAACTCCAATTTACCTAGTAAATTTTCTAAAATTGGTCCGGCGATACAGTAGTTAACTCATACTGAGCCCTCCTGAAGACAATCTGCAAGTAGTAATGGAGCTCCTCATTTTGTGCATGCTGGGCTAAAGAAATACAAAACTCTAATCTCACCTGGGAATGTAAGAAATCTGTCAAAATTTGGTAGAACTGTCTTCACGAGTAATGTCGAATTGAGTCCTGAGCTTTGGTACAGAAGGAACGAACCTCACTAGTATCTTATATGAGAGTGTTATTACACCCTTCACCATCCGAATTCACTGATATATATATATTACCAATTCCCATGTGCCCATCTACGTTACCCCAGCCTATTATAATACACCCGAATATAAGATTTGAAATGGCATGTAGTGATTAACAGTCGACGTAATAGTGAAGTTATCCACGTCCTGAATTGATACTTCTTAATTAAGAATTGATTTATAATTGATAATGACTTACTTTTGTCCACATACACAGAAACTTTCAGTTGTATAATAAATGGTGCACCGGAATAAATCTATATAAACAAATCACTCATCATATCTTACCTTTTGCGCAGTTCCTATTCTCTCTTTCTTCTGCACTCCAACATAGAAAGCTCTTAATTCCACTGAAATTCCACAAACTTCTAATCAACCACTCAATTCCATTCCATTTCCATTTCATTCCATTCAAACCGGCTGAGAGTGCACTGTGCAAGGATCTGCGCATGTGCCGTCACTAACAATTGAATGTTGTTTGACGTACGTCCCTTTTCTTATTCAGATAATGTAGGTCTGTGGACGTTTCATTCGTGGATTAAATATTGAAATCAATGGACCATCCACTGAAGTCCAGAAAATATATATTCACTTCTGAACGTAATATGGACATCCAATGGACCGTCCACTCAAGTTCAGAATGTGGATATCCATTGCCGAACGTAATATGGACAACCAATGGATGTTACGCATAAGTCAATGTACTAAAACTGGACGTTCTGGATCTAATATGTACATCCACTGGTTGTGATGTTCTCTGTGGGATCCCTCATAAGTGACGGTCTAACATGGCCATAGATGCTGAAAGCCCAGAAATCTCATTCTTAATCCCTTATCCTAATCCCTGTATTTCTATTCCCATCTTACTAATAAAGCTGAAATTTCCGTTTGTCCTTCTTATTAGAAATATGTCCAGTCCTTTCCTCCAATTACTATATCGAAAGATTGTTTACTCACAAACCGCAGAGAATAGTAGCTTACAAATCAGCAGCTTTGAAGAAATTTCAGATGAGAAAGAAACAAAAAAAATTCATACGTAGTAATAAACAGGAAAAAATTTCATCAAGTCAAGAACAAGTGAAAACATTTTAAATGTGAAACATAGTCATCAACTAGTAAGAAACACAATTGTCCTTCTCATATTGCTTTAGTGATAGTTTGCTCATCTCTGGTTGACAGTCACTGATTTGAGCGCAGCTGTTGTTTGACAAAATTGTGTCGGTGAGTTTTTCCGAGACTCTTTCGTTTCCTCCCACATTATCACTCTTTTAGTAATTCCTTCCATAATCATTCATTTTCAATGACGATCTATCTTTATCAGTCTGTAGGGTTTTAATTATGGGAAATAAAGCTAAAGATTTCATTTTTACGTCAAGTTCTTAAAGCAAAGGATTTCATTTTTATAAATAAATCACATCAATAAAATTCCCTACGTTAGAAATGCTACAGAAAATAATATGGTTACGATAGAAAATGTAGTACGTTGTACACTTGAGATTAGGGTTGTTAATACTCCGTTATTTTACCGGACAGTTCGGTTTTTGGCCTCCTTGTTTGGTGTCCAGCACGACCTCAAAACCGGACGTTAAATACCGGTAGTTGATAATTTTTCCTCTTTCTTGTCCTATTCCCTGTTCTATTCAGATTATTTTGAAGTGATGAAAGGAATCGTTTGTCGATGAACAATTTTAAAGCAGAGCTTATAATTCGCTTTGATATCGACCTGTCTTACGCGGAATTTGCTGAAGAGTTGAAAGTAGGAAAATTTACTGAACTTATCAAAACTGTTTAAGATCAACAAAAGTACATTTTCCAGAGCGCAGCTAGCATGACTTCATTCTCAGCTACATCTTTCAATTAAATAATGTATTCAGATCCAATAAAAGTGTGAAGGCATTATGAGAGATTACCAGTCTCAGCGAAGCTGGTAAGGCTTATGTTTCAAATATATGTTGTGCATACCATAATTATATTTGCTTTTCTGTTTTAAATATGATGTATTATTGATGGTAGACTACAAACATTTATATGTGCCGATTCAACCAGAACAGAAATGAGAAAGTTTAATCAAAAGTAAGTAAAGTTATTAAATTCGAACACCGAAGAGCACAATTTTATGTGTGGAAACCATTGTCAGGTTGTTCAGATTTTTGACGAGCGATGACGCCACAATCTTGAGAATATACGTACTACTCCAGGAGGTTGTCCGGTATTTCCTTTCTCAAAAGTTGGCAACCGTACTTGAGCTGTTAAAAATAAACGCTTATATTTCTTATCCGATACGAAAACACACTTTTTTGTTTCACTTAAGGTAACACATTACACTTAAAACTACTTAATTAGTTTTTGCAGCAGTAAAAAAAATAATTCAATTATCAAAATCCTTTCTACTTCCACGATTTAGAAAAGATTAACTATCTTTTCTTTCGTGTAGAATCGATCTTAGTAAAATGTCACTAAAAGAGATTGGAGGAATTCTCTTTTCCTTAAAATAAGAAGAAGATAAAGAAGAAGAAGAAGAAGTAAAGAATGATTGACAATGAAAACTTGTAGCTTCTTCCTTCTAAACATGTCCTTGAGAAGACGGATTGGGGAATGTAGTGTTGGCTATCTACTTTACAGGAGACAGATTGACACCGCTAGATGCGACTCCAATGTCTCACTTCCCTTAAATAATGAATGACCTTCTTCCAGACTGAAAAATGACCTATCCATTGAATAGCGTCTCTATTTCTTATGTGGTAAAAAAAAAAAAAAAAAAAAAAAAGAAAGGCGGACAAAAGAAGAAAGAAGTGTAGAGAACTACACAATTCCTGTTTTTAAGCTAAGAAAAATTGATTTCTCATGTATCTGTCTCGCAAGCAAGGCAGAAGTATTGTCCAAGTGATACTAAGGAAGGAACAGTAACAATGTCTGTACTATTGTAACAATCTCAGCTGCTACTTCCCAAGTGCCATCCTCAAAATGTTTTTTTAAAATTTTATTTGGCACTACAATAACTTTTCCCTGGAGACTACTGTTTCTTTAAGACACGTAAACAGTTATCTCTTACTGATAATTTGAGACTGGTCTGTAACACATAAGGCAATATCCCCTACACGTCCAAACCTGGAATATCAAGATGTTATAGGCACGTAGCCAGAGTGCTAAGACAACAGGGAGTCAAGATCACTTTTTTTCGGGAGGGGAGTAACATTAGTTTACTTTTCTTTCATACATGTATACCAACAAATAACTAAACAGTTCATGGGTGACAAGGGGGATTGAATCTCCCTGGTCACCCCTAGCTACAGCCTGGGTTGTTCAAAGGATAATTCATTTTTACAAGTGGGCGTACAATGGACGTAATTCATTTCCTCCATTTTGGATATAGTAGAGGCATAAATTCGGATATGTATACTATTCTTGAGGTACTGAATTCATAAAAAACTGCTTCTCTTTGTCGATTACTGCTTTTTGTGAGGGAGATCGACGTTGAAACTAAAAAGCGCAGATATCAATCTTGTTATGTGTTTGCTATCTGTTTCCGTTTATGATCTCTGGCAATCAATATTGAAAGTAGAAATGGTTGGTTTCTGCTCCTACTGGTTTAAATAAAATATTAACAGGAGAATCTTGCGGATAATATGATCCGAAGAAATCAACTATCTCTATCTCTGCATTTCTGCTCTATGGGCATCAATATAGAAACCGGAAGTAGTAAATTTCTGCTACTTCCGGTTTCAGTATAGCAATGGAGGTGGAGATAGTATATTTTTTTTTCTGAGACGCTTAATCTAACCCAAAATCCTGTTGTTGTTACCTGTCACAGCTTTTATTCTATGACTATCACTCTTCAAAATGGAAATAGTCAACTTCTATTTGAATAGGAGTTAAATGGAGGAGATAGACCCTATTCTTGGAACGCTAAAATGGAGAACTGCGCTAAAATGGAGAAATGAACGTTATCTTGTAATGGGGAGGTAAGTATTAATGGTGACTCTGGAAGAGGCATGGTTGTGTTGTAATGTGATAAAAAACATAACAATCATCCATCGGTTCCGTGATTCGAGAAGTCGTTCTTACTGCATACATGAATGTGTGGAAAGTTTTTTGTGGGACTTTATGAGCGGCTATAGCTGCAACGGTAACCTTACCTTACACAGAGTGGACAAAAGGCTAAAAGTAATGAATCTTATTACAAACGAACATTTTAAAGTTATTATGGGTATACTATTCTGTTCCTATGGCAGCAACACAAGTCACTTTTCAGTAAACAAGACAAAGTACCGGTATCTTGTCATAATGCAAAGTTTAGTATGATATACAGTTTGCGCATGGCAAGTAAAACGAAGATTCATCCAATTTTTTTTTTTTTTAACTAACGTTCCTGTAACGTACCTGATAAATAATGTACAGATAGGGTCTGCATATTGAGCAGGACTGTTGGTGTCATCGTGGTATTCCCTATGCTGTTAAGGGTGCTAAATTTGTTACCATAAACCAGTGCCAAAGCTTGAGAGGAGATAGGGTATACATAGGGTTGCCATAATTTTTTGATGCAAAATACGGACAAGCCTTAAAATGAAGACCCATCAAAGATATGGTGCCCAAATTCAGAACAAATATTTTGAAATTTCTTACCTAAAAAATCACCTTTTAAGTTATCGCACAATTATTTACTGCATTATTTAAAACACTATTGGAAACTAACATATTTTATATTTTTTAATCACAAATATAATAAATCACACCATTAAATTACGTATATAAAATCTACCCAAAAGAATCCTAGAATAGAAAAATGAGACACTTTTTTTTTTAAAAAAAAAATAACGTACTTTATTCATGGAAACTAAAATACAAGTTATTTGATGAAAACACAATTCTTTTCGCTTAAGAGTTTAGCGATTCCCTACTCGAAAACTTGAAGGCAACTCCAAAATCTGTCAAATACGGACATTTTCCTATTTCATGCTTTACGATACGAACACAGACCCAAAAATATAAACAGTCCGTACAAAGTACGGACGTATAGTAAACCTGGGTATGCACCATCTACTCTTCAGAATTTTATATGTGTTAAGTTTAGGTCTTTTCCTAACTAAAATTTCCACAAATTTCTTCAACTTCATATGATAAAAAAAAGTCTTACTTGAATATGAGTAAACTTATCACATTGAAAGTCTGTGTGTCAGTGTGGGGCAAGTAATTATTTCTGTATCACCTATTTGTGAAAATTTATAAGTTTTCGGTTACATTTAATTTTTAAAAAATAAAAATAAAAAAAGAAAAGAAAAATATGACGTGGTTATTTCATGGATACTGCGTTGTTATTGAGGGAATATTCTATCGTCAAGGGAAACAGGAAAACAAACAAACTTTAATGAAAATCGTGTCAATAGAACTGGGAGTAAAATGTATTGCAAACTGTTGCCTCAACAGCGACAGTGACCTAAAAAAAAGTGTAAAAACAGATAAAATTAACGCTTTGTTTGCATATTTTTCAATGATTTAAAATTAACGCATGCAGAACAAAAGTAACGATTATAAATGATGTCATTCTGTTTTATGAATATTTCATTAGTGCTAGTGGGCTTACCTCTTTTTACGTTTACGACAATTACTTCGCAAATTGGAGCAGAAACATTAAATAGGGATAGTATATTTGCAAGTACAGCGAGTTGAATAAACATTTCACATTAGTAGAATGAAATAAGACTTCAACATCAAAAGTTGAGATCCATTCTGTATCGCTTCAAGGCATCGTTACAACACAACGTATACATTACAACTAACGAAACACCATTTGCTTAACAAGAGAAATACTACCTGTACTATATTATGAGTACGACACTTCACACACAAATTTGACTTTTGGGGTGTTGCCGACACAACCATCTACCACTCACCATCACCCATCCACATGTAGAAGTTAGGGGGGCCCGATCCAACTATTTTATAATTCTTCACCATATCTTTAATTTAAAGTAAATTTTCTATCTCATCTTTGCTCTATTTGTCAAGTTGAATCAAAATGCTATTGAAAAGCTCCACTAATCGAACTATGAAATGGAAACAGGTCAATATTTGTGTCATGCTTTTCTAAAACCAAATGGAAAAAAATATTTCACTTTAATGTCCCACGATTATACCCTTTTGGGAAGGAAGACGGATCATTAAACCAAGTGAATGATGATGGAATCATTGGCGGTATGAAAGTGTGGGAGGAAATTTAAGTACACTGAGAAACCCCACGGATATGATATTGTTCATTATGAACTTACTTAGCCGCAGATCGAACCACGAACCCCACGCTCCAGAGGTGAGCGCTCTACCACTAAGCCATCATGCCCCCATTTCCTGAAATATTATACAGTGTTGTTTAAGAAATTTGTAAATATTGGTTGTAGAAAGCAGGGGTGGATCCAGGACCAACTTTTGGGGGGTTATCATACTGCTACTTAGAGCTACTTTTAACAGCATCAAACTTCGGGATGGGTTTTATTTATATATATAAAATAAGAAAGTTTCCCCTTCTGGGTGGGGGAAATCGCCGCGATCGCCCCCTGGATCCGCCACTGGTAGAAATACAAGAAGTAGCAGGAGTTTATACAACAAGCGCTTTTAATTAAGCACGATTATATCCTATTGGAGAGCAATATTAAGGTTATGAACTGACCAAACCTATTATTAACATGGGCTCCTAACAACGTCTGACACCTGGTTGCAATTGAATCTGGTGCAATTGGTGGATGCATAAGCCATTAACCAAGATCAATCTTCACAGCATAAGCTGTTCTTCATCATAGATCTCGCTTTAAAAACAGCGACAATTTTTTTAGTATTGAAGTCTTCTGATGAAAAAAAAATCGAATTCGGATTTTCAACAAATTGGTTTTTGAATAAGCAGGGACGTCGATACCATTATCCAAAGTATCAAGACCCAATTCCAGTGGGCCGCGGTTACTCAGTGGTAGTGCGTTCACTCCTGGTGCATGGGGTCCTATGCTCGATCCCAGCTCGCACCAAGTGAGTTTTGTGGTAGATAAACACCATGTGCGTGAGGTTTCTCGAAGTTCTCCCGTTTCCTTCCACTTTCTTAATTCATTTTTCATAATTTCCATTTTCTTTAGCCTAGCCGGCATAACCGTAGGGCATTATATTTAAAGATTTTATTTCGTTTCAAGAGCAAATTTCAACATTTGAAAAACAGTACTCTGAGAAGCATTCATAACATTGCCTAAGATGTGTTACGTAACTCTCCTGGTCATCCAAGAACATTTAGTAAGAATTGGAAAAATTGGAAAAAAAATTGCTTATTATCATACCATACTTTATAATCACTTGACAGGTATGTTTACAAACTCTCAAGACTTATTACTTGGGAAGAGAAACGAAATGGAAACAACGAAACTCAAACACAAAATTGGGTAAAGTTCATTTTACGGAATATTCAGTAAAGTATAGATGTCCAACGTTTCCGTCTGATTAGTGCTACAGTAAGTCGATTTTTCTGCTCAGAATCTCATCCTTTAATTCTGATACAATTGTGGATTAGTGATCTGCTGTCTGTAAAATCTTAGACACAAAATAACCAGAGCAAATGAAGTAATAAACAAAGGTCCGTCAACTACAAGCCTAGAAGAGAAACGAAATGGCAATAACGAAACTCAAACACAAAATTGGGTCAAGTTCTTTTACGGAATATTCAGTAAAGTATAGATGTCCAACGTTTCCGTCTGATTAGTGCTACAGTAAGTCGATTTTTCTGCTCAGAATCTCATCCTTTAATTCTGATACAATTGTGGATTAGTGATCTGCTGTCTGTAAAATCTTAGACACAAAATAACCCGAGCAAATGAACCAGTAAATAAAGGTCCGTCAACTACAAGCCTAGATGCCTTTACCTCTAAAGAAATTATTTCAGCATTTGAAAAGAGAAGATAGAAAATAATCTCTACAGCTACACCAAACGCTCGTCTCTCATCCACAAAACATTGATTTTGTAAAATTATGAGAGGAGCTGTTAAAGGAAAAAGAGAAGAGGAAGGAATGTCGATTTGGTGGAGACGGGAACAAATAAAACAAAATGAAGTCTTTGTCTTACGTCCCACGTTTCTGCTGGTTAAGCTAAAGAAGATGATGATAATGAGAAATGAATGAAATGCTGGAATGAAGAAAGTGGGAGAAAACGGGAGAACTCCGAAACACTCCATGAACACAGTGTTTGTCCAGCACAAAACTCACTAGGTGCGAGCGGGCTTGATATAAAGATCTCATATACCATAGATGAACGCTCTACCACTGAGCAACCGCGGATAACGCTAGAAGAACTTATACTTCTAATCCTTTGCATTTCGAGGGGATCTCATTTGCTCCCTAATCATTTTCATATTTTAAAAGAGAGTTAATACCAAACTAAGAGCAGAATTGCTATTATTATATCTAAGTTTTAGAATACATTCTATTACATAAGTAGCGTATACAAAGGGGACTACAGTTGTCATATTATATATTTTAGAACCCCTTGAGCCGAACTCCAGTTTCTTCTAATATGAAAGCTCTTCTGAGAAGGTGGGAGTAGGTTGTTCCAACTTAATGTAAATCACAAGTGTTCACCGAAGTTGTTAATGTACAATATTTTACGTTTTCATTAGCGAATTAACTTGCAATTGTTTTCTTACTTTTTTTCGGCAGCTTTTCTTTCCATCTATTATATTAGTAGAAAAGTTAATAAGAGTACCATGTAAAGTAAGTTCGAAAACAGTCTAATGAAAGTATAGAATATAATATTGTGTACTGGCAATCTATCTTCTGAAAAAAAGAAAATAGTTCCGGCATTTGTCACGTTATACGATAAATAATGAATAAATAATACAGTTACTTTACAGAACTACAATGTACATTTTAATTGTCTATGGTACCAGCTGTCATGTGGAAAGGAAACACATTTCGAATTGTAAATTGATAGTCTCTCGTTCGTTCAAGTTCCATTGATCAACGTCAGTGACATGACGAAAATTCACTCTTTTTGTTTGTAGAAATTTCTATGTAGATAAACGTAAAAAACAAGGAGAAGATAGGATGGACCATTTTACCATTTTCCAAGGATGGACCAAGGAAAAGGGGAAAAAACGATTCATAAAATAACTAAGTCACAACTACATAAACGCTTTGTTTCCTTAACACTTTCGGATGGGACTCAGTTCATGCACATAATGGATTGAGCACATAGGTTGATTAAAAGTTCTTTTTTAACGGAGAAGAACTAAGCTCGGACGACTTATCATTCGTTACAGGCACTGTTTCGTACATTAGTTGCATGTCGAGTGAAAGTGACCTAGGGAGGTCAGGTACCGCTCGGATCTTGAAAAGGAATTTTTGGGGGAAAGTTTTTGAAATAGTATTCCAGCCTTCCCACTTATGACATTATACCCCTAAATGATTGATTCCATTCAGAAGCTTGTTCCATGGTAATGAAAATGGTGTACGAATAATAACCCTATATTAATTTTGAGAGGAGTAACGGCCATTTATATGAGAGTCTATAGTTTTACCCAAAATTGATGTGCCGTCAGTGGATACAGTTAAAACTAGGTTAAAATAAAGGTAAGTTAAAACTAGGTTTCAGATAAAGTTCCAAGATGACAATAAATTGTGGTATTTGGTCTGATTGCGTTATTGGGTCGTACTTCTTCAAAGATGGCGCCGGAAATGCTTTAACAGTACCGCGAACGCTACCAGAACATGTTAAGACAGCTTTTGTGGTCTGAATTGGATCGTATGAATGCTGAGGAAGTATTGTTTCAACAAGACGACCAAACCTGTAACACATCGATTACAACAATGGACTTGTTACAAGAAAGATTCTCTGATCGAGTGACTTCCTGCAACGGAGACGTTAATTTGACCACCCAGATGTTGCGATTTGACGCCATGTGATTCTTTTTCTGTGGGGAGTATTTGAAATCTCGTATGTATGCCAACAAACCACGATCACTTTTAGAGTTAAAAGTCGAGAATCAGTGTGTATTTTAAGATCTTGAAATGCAAATATGCCGAAAAGTTATGGACAATTTCATCGAAAGAGCGAGAATGTGTTTACAGAGTTGTGGAGAACATTTGAGTAATATTTTATTTCGCACATAATTACAGGTAATGTACACTGTAAAATGTGTGACTATGTAATACGTAAATTAGAGGATTTCATCAATAAATTTGTACTTTGTTATGCACTAAAAAATTGAGTTCTCTGTGCACACTTATATGGGAAAGAACTTTTTCTTTTATATTATTCGAGTTATCATATCAGGATGTAATCATTTAAGTTTTGAAAGGAACTTCAGACAGAGATCTTAAAGATTCAAAAAAGTAGACTTGATTTCCTAGTGAACTAAACGCTCCAATTTTCAGTCTTCTAACATCCCTTTTCTAAACGGTGGAGCTCCTCCGTGGCTAAGCGGTTAGCGTACGCGCTTTTGGCGTGGGAGATCCGGCTTCGATTCCCGGCGGGAGCTTACATGGTTCGGATTCCACTTTAATCAGTAGGTCCACGTCTCATATAGCCTCACTGCTGAACGGGACGTAAAACTCAAAATCAATCAATCAAACCTTTTCTAAACGAGGAGAGAATTTAAATTTCATATTGTCACTGAATATCAGAAAATACGGCTAATCTTCTTCCGACGATTTTTGCATAAAAGTTAAAACAACTCATTTTAGGCCTCGAGTCTATCCTACGCGTATGTTTCTATAGTCAGCGAGAAAAGTTCTTCCCGTTTAGTAAAATTTATTTCTGGAATAACGGTGAAACGTATACAGTTTCACCGCGTTTCAAAGCTGAACGTACAGAAAATTACGATTTCTTTTTAATTTAGTGAAAACTGTACTCAAATTGTTCTTTCAATGTGGAATTTAATCAAACTAATTTCATCAAGCGGAAAAAACTTTTGTCGCTGCCTGTACAAATACATTAGTCTGATTTCTCTCAGAACCAGGGTTGCCAACTTTTCTTAAGAAAAAATCCGGACGAGACAATAGGTGTTGGAGTCTCCCTTTCCCCCAGAATATGGATGTGGATGGTTCATTATTAACGTTGTCTTCATTATCATCGATCATTGTATGTGGAAAATAACTTTATAACTTAACGTCGAAGAACAGAATAATACTTCACAGCACAGGCTAATGTAAACAATGCGATTGCGCGCCAAACCAAAAGTGAAAACGACGATACTGTTGGCAGACGGCCGGCACCCGGTATAGTTAGCGTGGCTGGCACCCGCTGAAATGAATGCTAGTATTACTGCCATTGCGGTAGCAGTCACTTTTATGCAAGGTGACCAGAATTTTTACTTGCAAAAACGGGACACATACGAATCGGCGACGCGGGGGCGGGGGTAAATATGACTTCCAAATTGTATTTTGGGACACAACAGCGTTTTCAATTTACAAAATACACAAGTAAGAATGATAACACAGCGTCTCTAATTTAAGTACTACCCAACAATACTTTTAACTACTTGAACATTCAGAAATCGAACTCAATTCCCACTTGAACCACAGAAGACTCAATTCCCACTTGATTATTCAGAAGTTCCAGACACGGCTGAACCTTCCCAATGAGTGTTGGTACGGAAGAGTGTAGAATTTGCATTGCCCATTTATATTTTGAATAATAATTACGGGACACCTGGACCATTTTTGCTTAAAAACGGGACATTTAGGCGTCCCGTTTCAGAATCAGAGAAAAACGGGACAACGGTTGAAAAAAAGGTACTGTCCCGGCTAAAACGGGACATCTGGTCACCTTGCTTTTATGTAGAGGTTGCAAAAACAATATATTTAGCGCTGCATAGAATATACTATCATCATAATCGGCTGGATTATCAACTCAAAACAGTTAGAGAATAACAATAAATTAAAGACGAGCTGCTAACTATTTTTGATGAGTCAAATTAAAACACAAATTTGTTAAAGTGATTCTATAGATAATACTGTGCGTGTAAAAGAATAAGTTATTCATTCGTAAAAGTGACCCAGTAAAATATTAATTAACTTTGAAAATCGATAAATCAGGACAATATGCGTCCCAACGAATGTCGGTAGGGACACGGGACAAGTAAGTCAGAAGAGCTCCTTCGTGGCTAAGCGGTTAGCGTACGCGCCTTTGGCGTGGGAGACCCGGGTTCGATTCCCGGCGGGAGCTCATGTGGTTCGGATTCCACGTTAATCAGTAGGTCCACGTCTCATATAGCCTCGCTGCTGAACGGGACGCTAAACTAAAATCAACTCAACAAGTAAGTCAGAAATCTGTACAGTGCCGACAGAATCGGGACGATTGGCAACCCTTCTCAGAACGTCATCTTCAATACTCTTTCTCTCATGTCACAACTGTACGAAATATACAGAAAATAATAAAACAAAATATCGTATAAAGTTTTCAATAAAAACAGTTCAAGCTTAGAAAACAGGAAATCAAAATAATATAATTATTTTTTTTTACAAAAAATCTTTTGTTTCGTTGCAGAAAAAAGCAAGTATTTAATTATGCTAAAATGAAGTATGCTCTTTCAAAGAAAATAACTTTACAAACCACTTATTTTATTTTCTACAAATTAATTCAATAAAGCAAACAGACGACAATGGTAAAGTTGTTGAAGATTAAAAAAAATGAACTAATGTAATATAAAATAGAAGCAATAATAGCAGAAAACACAAACAAAAGTTATTGTTTCAAATGTAAAGCAACTGAAAAGAACAATAGCTTATTCAAGAATTAATTTAGTTTCACCGTGCTTCCTGTGATATTTTTTGAACTGTATAATAGTATATATACATATTACTTTATATATTATTATTTTTTAAAATATCAGTTTCACAGAGACAAAACTGTAAAGAAGAAATATTAAAAATTGTTCAGTTTGTATCTACAACAAAGATGATTACACACTGAGAAAAATATTGTAGGTGGCATAGTTAAAAAGATAGGTTACATGCGTAATTCCTGTAGTTTTTGGACTTGACGTGCAACAAGCCTATAACTGAAAACGCATGTTTTATAATACTTTCTGTATAAGTGTTCCATTTATACGTACTTTCCGTATGAAACAATGTAGGGGGTCAGGTTCTCACATACAAATGGACGTATATAACATGTAGCCGACGAAGGTAACATAAGTAGGCCTATATGTATGTGATATACAGAAAACTGTTAGCTATCAGATATCCTGCAACGGCATGATGTAACACCTAATGGCAGTGCCTATGTATCATACGGATAACGTATGCTCCGTACTGATTTCTATAGTAAGCAAGAAGATACCGTATATTTGTACAATGTACCGCTGTCCGGAGAACGGATTTTTCTCTGTGCAGCTTTATTTTTTTTGGGTGGGCAAGCGGAGGGGGTGAGGCATTTTGGAAGGGTCGGTGTTTTTGTATACCGAAAATAAGTTATATATTACTTGGATTACATCACAATACAACTTCCTTATAGATGGGTAGTCGGGTTGTGTGGCGGGCGATGCTTCTAAGGGATCGCGCGCCCAGGCACGTAGCCAGGATTTCATAATAGGGGGGGGGGGTCCGGGACGAAATACTGTGGTTATCACACCAGGGGCTCGATCATTCTAAACTATTTTACTGACAACTTATATTTGTTCGTTTAGCCAGGATTTCGTAATGGGGGGGAGTGGTGAAATTAAATACTGTGGTTACACACCATGGGCTCAATCAATGCAAACCATTTTACTGGCATCATACCGATATTGATTTGTTAGAACAATAAAATGAAGATATGTTAGCCAGTATTTTAATAACAAAATATGAAGAATTCTCGAGTAAAATAATATTTTAAAAAGTATTGAAAAAGTCTTCCGAAGTCATTTGAATTCGATTCTCTTTGTCTTCTTTCTTCTTTTTCTTATCTTCGTTTAACGCAGGGGCGTCATTTAGGGGGTGCAGGGAGGGGCATTCCCCCCGAGTTTGAGATGTTTATAGATTTTATCAATAGAATAGTAGTAAATCAGTGAGAAACGCGAAATTTTACTAATATCCAAGGGTTCTTGCCCCCCCCCCCCCCAAGCAAAATGTGAAATGACGCTCCTGGTTTAACGCCGTCAAGGATAGTAACGAGATCTGTTTTGGCAGTAAAGACATCCTATAAAATGGATTAGTGTTGCCACAAAATTTAAAATTTCTTTAACAAGTGTAACTGGAATCTATGTTGCCAGGTTCATATTATTGGTGATTGGGGGAATTTCTTAAGTTCTACCTGAGAGTCTCTCTGATTGAACCGATTTATCGATCGTAATATGTAGTCCATAGAATTAGCATGGAGCTAGATGGAATTCGGAATGCTGGAATGCCGTTACTATAATATCCATTTTTAACTTGAAGCCCCCCTCCTGTTTCCTCCACACAAAGCTCCTTATAAGAAAGAGTAACAAAACGATTGTTGTGGCTTTTTATTTTTAACAATGATTATTCTTTTTCTCGTTTCTTTTTGTTTCATCCTTCCTTAATTTGTTTTTATTTCTGGTTTCGAAGGGGGGGTCCGGACCCCCCGGACCCCCCGGACCCACCCCTTCGCTACGTGTCTGGCGCGCCCCTTTCTCTGTCATCTAGTGTCGACATTGATCTACAAAGGTGTATTTAAGAAGTAAAAGAATAGAGATCGTTTCTTGTAACAAACCAATAATAATAATACTGAATGATTCAGAGTTTTAGGGGGGGGGGAAGAATTTACATCCCACAGGAAGAAAATATATTTTCGTTTTATGTTAACCTTTGTCCCTCTTAGTTAGCTGTGGGTTAGATTGATTTTATTGCTGTGTTGTAACTTTTATTTTAACTATAAAAACCATTCACTTTTTTAAATGACATAATATCAACTTATTTAATCTTACATGATGATCTTATATTCCATATTTAAGTCTAGGTGTATACAATAAACTCTGGTGGTTATTCATAACACACTAGGGGGCGCATTGGAATTCTCTCCCCGGGCGCTTACCTCACGGGACAGCCCTGGGTTAGATTGATTAAATTTTCAAAGGAGTATGAAACTGATATCTATGGTAGGAGAGATAAGTATAGTGTTAACATTTATTTTTAAATTAAAGAACGAGTCAGTTCAGTTCCGAATCTAATGATTTTTAAAGTATTTCGTATACAAAAATTTTTATACATTATATATACAAATATCCTAACTGTCTGTTGTAACATGAATTTTCGTTGATCTCCAAGAAAAAGGAAAAATGTATTTAAAAAGAAAATCTTGTAGCATGTTTGTGACAGTAACTGCTCGTCTTGACTAACTCGTCACTGATTGGTTCACCATCTGCTGGATGAATAGCGGGCGTTTACAATTCAGTTGGAATGTCAGGTAAGAACTGGGAAGACGTGTTATTTTTCCCTTCTCTTTAGAAATTACTTAAAATGAGTTAAATTGATAGACAGTAAACTGGATTGAAGTTAGAAATAGATATATTCTTTATTATAGGAGGCTAACTATTTAGGCCAACGTTTACGAAATTGTAATCTATTATTTTTCTCCTTTAAGTTGTGAAATTCTGTTTTTGTGCTTGTTCCGTAACTTATTCGAACATGAATATTTGGCGACGTCCTTTTAGAAATTTCCAGTAAGCAGGTTTCGTTTGGAACTAAAAGAGTAAGAATCAATCACAAAAATAATACATTTATAGTATAATAATTGCTTTTTTATGTTTGTTGTATTTATTTTACGTAGTTGTCTCGACTTTAAACCAAATTATTTAAAACGTGCAATTGCTGCAAAAATTATTAATTATCCTTCTTGTGTTGTAGTACATAAAAGCTTTTGTTCCTGAATATTTACGTTGTCCTGTTAATCGTGTTCTATATTCTTGTTACATATGTTTTTGGGTTCTAATATATTAGAAGTTAAGTTATAAAAGTTAACGTTGAATTTGCGTTAAAAAAAAGTTAGTCACATTTATTCACGGAGGTCTTATTAATCGAACCGAGTATCTATGCACGCGGGTAAATTACATTGCCTGACATTCCAATTCGGTGGAAAGCTTCTAGAACACAGGTTCCCCCATATAGGTTAGTAGGTAGGTTTGTTCCCATCCTGTACCAAAGGTTTAATATTTAATTTATATAGTATTGCCGAGCGAGCGTTAGCGAGTGAAGGCGGGTTAGAGTCCCGTCTTTATTACAGCGCAGTAGGAAGGGGGACCTGTGTTCTAGAACCTTGCCCAACACGGTTCTCTATAGGCCGAGGAAACTCCATGAAAGTAGAGTGTAGTGTAATGTCCTTGAATGAAGAAACAAGTAGGCGTATATTTTTGCTTCTTTTTTCAAAATTTATAAAAAGTAGAAACCCTTTTGGTAGCGTTAACCTTCTAAATTATAATCCTTTATGGATCAGATTAGCAATTTGAGTTAAATGGATAGTGAGTCGTTTGGTACTGATGTATCATGGAGCGGCCACATATAGGCGATCTTACAATTGATGAAAATGTAAATTCTCATAAAGAGATCCCAGATAACTAATGAATATGAGAGTAGAAATATAGTCCCTTGTCATAGTAATAATGAAAATATAACAATGGAGCCGTTATGTTATGTAAATTTAACTGGAATTGTAAGTGAACATAGAAACCCTTCTAGCATAGTTTTGAAGATCAGTAAAAATGTAGCGCAAAATTTTCCTTCTCTTTCGACTGAAAGTGCTCAAACAACATATGTTAAATCATTTTATAGTAAAAATACCGGTAATGAACCAAATGGTGAACAAAGAAAGTGTTTCACGGTGGCTAAAACTTTACATTGTGGTACTCATATGTGCACAGGCTAAAGGATACCAATCTTTGGGAGATGGCTTTAACTTTGATAAGTATCTACCAGAAACTGTTTATAAATCGGTTCAAAATCAACTACATGATATTTCGTATGTAGACGGCAGTGATAGTTTGCTTTTCTGTCAGTTCTTATTAAACGTGGAACTTTTGATATCTCGTGGGATTGCACCGAATGAAGTGATTTTGGTTTCAGTTTTAAGTAAGCTAAAAGGTTATACGTATAGGGAGATGCAAGTACTGTTAAATGAAACCTTAGAATGGCGCCAAAGTTCGGAAAGGTTACTAAGTTATTTGTGTCCACTATAGCGCGTATGAAATTCACCCAGGAGAACTTGTACCGTATAATGAGGACTACTGAACCATTTTATGACTTCGTTCAAGAAAATGTTTGCATTTTGAACATTTTAAGTATACCTATGTGTGAAGAAGAATTTTGTACTCTTGTGTGCAATTTGGTTACCTGAACTGAAAAATGTTCTAAGTCTTGACGCAAATTTTCACCAGTAAACAACTTTTGTTAGATTTTGCTAGTTCAAGATATCTCAGAGTTTGCTCGAGATACCTCAAGAATTACTTGATAAGTCACCATCAGCCATCAATTTTGAACAGCACGTAGAGTTTCAAAAGTTAAAAACCGACTTCGTTGAAGGAGGTGCTATACCCAAGGATAAAAGTGAGAGGTAACGCGATGGACGCCATATTGGCATCTCGAAAAAATATGTACGGCGTCACCCCAGTTCCTATATATATATAAAAAGAACAATGGGCAATAATAGGCAGAGGGAACGGCGTGATGTCATGCCACTACCTACCTTTTCAGATTCACTTTTACTCCTGCCAACCGAAAAGTGTACAAACTAACCATTTCGAGTTTTAATGATGGTTACTATAAAGCAAATACGGTAATACCGAGAACTGGTTTCCTTCAATCAATTTATTGTGTTAAGAATACATTTCATTACCATCCTTAACTCTTTACTAAAACCGGAATTCGGAGAACTCCACTACAACTTCCGGTTTCAATATTGATCTACATTAAAAACAGAACAATAAGATATAGCGAGAAGTGTTTCTGTTTTCGTAATAAATGTAGTGTTCTAAGAATAGCTACTATCTTCTCTCTTAACCGCCTATTTAAACCTGAAGTGACAGAAACCAACCATCTCCTGCTTTAACGCTGACCACTGTAGAGTAAAAGTCATAATTGGTAGCGAGAATTTTTTCTGCAATTAATTAAGCATTCCAAGAATATATTCCACTTCACTCTCATCTCTCTACTAAAATCCAGAAGTATTATTAATCTACATACTCCCATTTTCAATATTAATTAAGAAAATGTTATGCAAAACAAACTCGTTCATGTGATGTATATACATGTATTTGTCATATACTTTTCCGCTACCTTTACCTTGTTTTCAGCAGACCTGTATTATATGATACGATAAAGGCATAATAATCTGTACATCGAAGTTACGTAAATATATTTATGTCACTTTTACGTACAATGTTAACATTCAACACACTCCTTTGAACTGCTCACTGAACATTTAACAGCAAATGATTTTTCTAAGTCTGCGTTATGTGTAGGTATGATAAAGAAACACTGAACTACCTTTAATATTACAGCACAATTGTCACAAGGACCATTATTCATATACTGTGACGAGCTGGTTCAGTGGTACGGCGTTCACATCTAATTGGATCCCACCTCACACTCAGTGAGCTTTGTTGTGGACAAACACAATGTGCGTAGGTATTCTCGGGGTTCTCCGGTTTTCTTCTATTTTCTTCATTCCACCACTTTCATTCGTTTCTTAGTCTCCTTTAGCCCACCCGCCATACTGTAGGACGTAAAACTAAAGTATTCTATTTTCGCTATTCGCATATTGTAACAATTTGTCTTTAACATTAAACTCTACATATGAAACATTCGTTGTACTCATATATCTTTTTAAGCCAGGAATTTCAATAAATTCTACCCAATCATTAACACCAAAAAAAAAAAAAAAATCTTGGAAACTGTTACTTTCTAAGTTGTTAATTTACAAACCAATCCCAAAACCTGTATTTATGCTATGTTTTCATCAGAGACACAAAAATCAGGTAGATCAAAAATTAAAAGTCAAGTTGGTTTGTGACTTTGATTTAACTACCAGATGTGGTAGAAACCATCTTTGGTTTCAATGTTGATTAGTATAGAGTGTAAATGGTAATAAATAGCGAGAAGGGTTTATTTTCTCTGGAATTAATTCAGCGTCTCACCGAGAAGCTTCATCTCGACTTTACCGTAAGTGATAGAAATCTACTACCCAAGCCAAACTTCTTCATGTGCTATACATATGATACTCCTATTTGTTTTTAGAGACATTATTCCCCTTTACAGGAAAGATAGGTATACATGTTTCCTAAATAGAAAGAACAATATGTATAAGTAATATTTACTTTATTGCGAATTGTGCAATCTGCTTGTAATTGTGTTCTACAACTCTTTTGTCACAGAAAAAGAAATTTAATTCTGTTATCGTCTTTGAATTTGCATTTACAGTGATCTTGAGGCACGATTGCAATATTAATATTGCAACACAAACATACTAAAATGTTATGTTAAACAAGACAAGAAACGACGAAATGCTATTCTATTTTTGCTCAAACTTATATACCCGCATAGCACATGTCATACCCATATAGATGTACGTAACGAACACGTGAATAAGAATAGGAGTAACTAATGACCAAAGTGAGAGATTTAAATTCATTCGAACTTCCAGAGAAAAGTTGAGATTCGGGAATAACTAAAAGTATATTAAGCTTTACTATCACATTTACTTTTTTTTTTTTTTTTTTTTTTTTAGGAAAATGTTATGGAAGTTATGTGGCTACGTACGCACCTTTGGCGTGGGAGCCCCGATTTCAATTCCCTGCCGGGAGCACAAGTGGTTCGGAACCCACATTAAACAGTACCTTCACATCTCATATACCTTCACTACCGAAAGGGACGCTAAACTCAAAATTAAATCAAAATGTTATGAATCAATAGACGGTACCCAAATTGCTGCGTTTTGTGTTCATTCAGCTAATAGGATTTACTAAATCGATAGTAGTTAACCACCTGTGAAATACTTCCTTATAAAACATAATTAACGCCATTGAAAATAAAATAAATAGTTCAACTTGTAACGGTAACTTCTTAAATATAATCGTTACTTTTCCCAGTTCGCTAATATAATGCCTATAGGATAGGATTACTCTGATACAAGTACCGTTGCCGTAGTGTTGCGACTTGGGGCAGTCTCGTCGAGAAAGGGTATCGTAGAATTTTTTCTCTCTTCACGAACGGATGTGGTAGAAGTGCTTTCCGTCTTGTAAGGCTATCGTAGAAATGCTTTGTCATCTCGAATAATGTATCTTCTTCTATTGAAAGACCTCTTTCTCGTTTCCTATTTCATCAGGAAAATCCTGTCTCGTCTCGTGGACAACGCTACTTACAAATCCAAGATTTCTTCAGACAGCTTTCCTAATAGCCTAGTAACCGTAAGTTTTCTAATATTGGTTTGTTAGAATGGTTTCACGTTTAGCAGTGAAACTATATGAGACGTGGACCTACGGCTTAATGTGCGATCTGAACCACGTCAGCTCCTACTGGGACGTTAACCGGAGTCTTCTGCACCGAAAGAGAAAATGAAATAAAATTTTTGAGTTTTACGTCCCACAGTTATGCTGATTAGGCTAAAAGAGACGGTGATGATGAGAGATGAATGAAATGGTGGAATGAAGAAAGTGGGAGGAAACGGGAGAACCCCGAGAAAGCCCTCGCACACGGTGTTTGTCCACCACAAAGTTTACTTGGCGGGAGCAGGGTTTGAACCTGGGACCCCAAACACCAGAGGTGAACGGGGCACCGAAAGAGAATATGCTAACCGTATGTCTACGGTTTATTATTAAATTAGGGAATAAAAGCATTGTCTTTCTCAATGTGATAGCATCAAATACAATTTTCAGCCCTAATTAAGTACTTGAAACTATCCTCAGGAACTTACCTATTCTTTCTTTTGAAAGTAAAAATTAGCATATTTGCTATGTGTTTAGTTACATTAAGAAGCTTTGCAAATATAAATGTTTAATTAAATTCTAGTCTCTCATCAACTCGTGTTACATTTTTTACCTATCTAGTATAGGGTTACATTGATTTTAAACAATATGTTAGTGGGTGAAGTTAACGATTATATAGTTTATAAATAGGTATTTAGTTGAGAATATTGTGACAGTGGTCTTCTGTTTTTGATTACGAAAAGTAAGATTGCAATAATGAAACTGAAACTCTTATTTACTTTGACGAAGTACATACTACATAGTCTGGAACTAAGATGATGTTTCCTCGTCACATGTGACGTGTGACTTTTAGAAAAGAAGAAAGACGCAGACAAATCTGACACGTCGTTAACGATTGATGCCAACACATTAGAGATGGAGTGGACTGGCAACACGCATTTCACATACCCTAAGGGCATAATGCGGCCACTTGGCCTAATATATAGAATGTCACCTGGTACAAATCCAGCCCGTTGTTCCTTGATACTTGGACTCCAGTTGTCCTTGTGCACGATATGCACTTTCAATGTGTGTCCTTCGACCTTGGTGTGCTTTAAGCGTGGAGTCAATCCATTCCAATTTATCAATTATGTGCCGCTCGGCCATCTTAAAAAATCTAATTTTTCATGAATGTTTATATTATATTAAGAGTACATCAAAACCACGATCATTGGATTTTTAAAACATCTTGTAGCAAAACAGGGGCTGCCCCCATTTTGCGTTTTCTCGATTTCAGGCGTTTTGTTGTTTTGAATATCTCAACATGTATTTGTTCTACCAAATTGAAAATTGCTGGGCGTCTGCAACTTGTGCAGAGCTAAAACTTTGACCTCTTAACATTTTTGTCTAGAACCACATGCAAGGGGTGAAATCAGGGTCTACATAGCAACATTTTTGGACATTAAAGACATATTTGGGAAGAGGAAACAACTGACGAAGAGGAATGAATTTGTGTGTACATGTAGCAAGGGTTCGTAAGTTTACACACAAAAATTTGCAGACCTGTAACTGCTCTCAAATGCCTGGAAAAAATACTTCTTCAGTCTACCATAACACACACAAAGCGCAGAAGAGGGTAAAAGTATATGGGAATGACGTCATACTCTAGGAGGTGTCTTGTTCACAAATTCAACTGCAAACTCGTTGTTGTGAAGTAAAATAAAGTAGGATGAATGGTTAGTCCAGTCAAGGCTCTCAAGCTCGTTTCTTTCCTCTAGTTGTGATTCATTGTCTTATCATACCTACAGCAGCACAGGTGAAGAATTCCGCTATCAGCAGAATGCGAGAAAAGTCAAAATGCATACTTGAAAAAAAACTCCGTAAGTACTCATTGTTGTTTGCTGTATCAATTAAATCAATCATGATTATTCTTGTTTTAACTGTCAACTTCTGCAGAAAACTGTTGTCTTTCCGTTGATCTACATTCCTCAGTCAGTGTTTACAGCGAGGGAGCGTTCCCTAATACATTGACCCTCTTCTACTCAAAAACACAAAACGCGCTCTTGTGTGATTTATGGTATACTAAAGTAGTAATTATTTCCAAAGTTTCAGATTTTTTTTACCTAGGTCTATTGTAGATATTGGACAGTGAAATATGCCGAATTGGCATAATTCCCCAACTTTACAATTTTTCCCCAGGCCTTTGAGATCAGCTACAGGTCTGCAAATTTTCGCGTATATACTTATCACCTGGACAACATAGACACACAAATTCAGACCTTTACGTCAGTTGTTTCCTCTTCACAAAAATGTTTTCAATGTCCAAAAAGTTGCTACTATAGGTCCTGATGTCTCCTCTTTCAAGTGGTTTTAGACAAACATGTTAAGAGATCAAAGTTTTAGCTCTGCACAAGTTGTAGTTGCCCAGCAATTTTCAATTTGTTAGGACAAATACCTGCTGAGATATTCAATACAAATACAAATATATGGTGAGATATTCAAAACAATGCCAACGTCTGAAATCAAGAAGACGCAAAATGGGGGCAGACGCTACGTCACCATTGGATGTTGTAAAAATAATTAATTGTTCTGTTGATATACTCTTATATCGACTCAACATTTCTGAACAAATTAGATTTTTTAAAAGGTCGAGCGGCAATTTTTCTTTTTTCTCGATCACTTAGCATGGATTGACCCCGTGTAATCCCAGTTTTGCAGGGAGTGGGATACGAACACTAAGCGGCAGGACTGAAGTTCTAAATACCTACCGGTTATCCTACTGGTGGAGATGGCCCTGCTAGCAAATCGGTTCTTTCATGCTTTGTATGCATAGCAACCGATCGTTGAGGCAAGCTCATCTTCCACAAGTGTAAGCACTTGTTACCTCATCCACTGATTCAACACAGCTCGGCAGAATAAAACCCAATTCGGGAGCTTTATGCACGCAAGAGGACTTGATCATTCCAGTTCCTGCCAGATCTATTGTTCAATGACTACCGTCTTCTGCGTAGAGGTACCGCGAACACATCGAGATAATTCCATTACTCATCCTGAATGAATGGTACACGTTAAGTTACCATTTGAGTTGGACGTCAATCCCTTAACCACGAGTGATCCCTCCTCTACTGAAATCGAAAACTGCGTCCAGAAACCTGGAATCGTAACGAGATCGCATGTACCCTTATCGATCCAATGGTACTGGTTAGTCGCCATTTGAAAATTCCGCTGAAGCTTTCAATCGCCAGTATGTTGTTGTCCC
Source organism: Thermobia domestica (assembly GCF_964235325.1). Classification (NCBI taxonomy): domain Eukaryota; kingdom Metazoa; phylum Arthropoda; class Insecta; order Zygentoma; family Lepismatidae; genus Thermobia; species Thermobia domestica. The sequence goes on from NC_137458.1 coordinate 62,728,564, forward strand.
ATTGATAGCCACCGTCCACAATAGAGTACAATACCAGTGCAATACTTAACAGGGGACATCACCCAAGTGCACGGCTGCGGTTTCAATGAAATTTTCTTTTCATGACACTACAGTAAATATGTAATCATGTTGCATATTCTAAACATGTTTCCTTAAACTCTCTTCTCAACATGATTCCTTAAATATTCAATCAAGTTTTTTTTTTCTTTTCAACACACTTCCGTAAATATTCCATTGTTTCCTCTTTTCAACACAGTATCGTAAATATATAATCTTGTTCCATCTTCTCTACATCTTTCCTTACAAGGAACATCACCCAAGTGTCCGGCTCCGATTTCAATGATTTTTTTTTTGTGATAGAGGGCATGCATGCATTATTTGTGATGACAGAAATGTTTGCCATGGTGCATGTTTTCTATTTTTTAAAATAATTTTTAACAGTTGTGATGTGGTTATTAGAGTTTACTGCAGAAGTCCCTTAATATTCCTTGTAAACAGGGTGTTAATAAAAGAACGACCATGTGGATACATATAAAGCATAGGAGGAAGTCGTATGGTGGGTATGACCTTGATGGCAGCCATCTTGAAATCAGCCATTTTGAATTAAGGTCAAGTTTTTAAATGGAAATAATTTAATATGATACATAATTTCGGGCTAGAATTAATCAGGAAAACAATGGTGAAGTTAGTTTTAAGATACGCACATTTGGTGAAAAGTTACAGGCATATTAATTGTTTATACTTACTATGTGCGTATGTACCTTACCTCCGCTTCTAATCCGCGTACTAATGATAATAAGTGGATAAAAGCTTTGGTAATACATATTATGCTTAGAGGCAAGTGGTACGGTAAGGGTAACCTTGACCGCAGCCAATCTTGAAATCCGCAATTTTGAATTAAAGTGAAGTTTTGAAAAATGAAAACATATCATCTGACACCTTATTTTAAGAGCAAATATTCCTAAAAAGCCAATGGTATGCTTACTTTTGTTCTATAGTTAACCAGTATGAATTTGGGACTGCTTCTAATGTGCACCAAACGTCCATTATTCGATATTTCAAATTCAGATCACGCCTGATTTTCACCGCATGTTTTAAGATCCCAACTGGCACTTTGCAATTGTTGCTGTGGCTCGTGTTTTCTAAATGTATTACATTGTTTCATGAATATTGTTGGGATAAGCATCCAGCATGGCAAAAATTTCTGTCATCACAAATAATGCATACATGCCCTCTATCAGGAAAAAATCACTGAGATCGGAGCCGGACACTTGGGTGATGTTCCTCGTAACGAAAGATATAGAGAAGATGGAACATGATTATATATTTACGGTTTGTGGTGAAAAGAGGAAACAACTGAATATTTACGGAAGTGTATCGAAAGGAAAAAACTTGATTGAATATTTAAGGAATCATGTTGAGAAGAAAGTTTAAAGGAACATGTTGAGAAGATGTAACATGATTGTATATTTACAGTAGTGTCATGAAAAGAGGAAACAATTGAATATTTACGGAAGTATGTTGAAAAGAAAAAAAACTTGATTGAACATTCAAGGAAGTATGTTGAGAAGTAGGTTTAAGGAAAATGATTAAATGTCTAAAGAAGTATGGTATGAATAGTAGGAAAAATGTCGATCATGTATTGTGTGAAGACAATGCTCCGTTTGTTGAATTCAGACATTATAACCATCCTGTATCATGTTACATTTGTCACACGATTCGTGAGACCAGCCTTCAGGAAGCCTCATAGCGCAGTGAAGAAGAAACTTCGAAATAACTATTCTTCATTTGCAGTAGAACTTTGTCTCCAATGTGAAACTAGGGTAAAAGGGAAAGAGGAGTATTGTGGGAGGTCCGCACTACCTGAAGGGGAGGGAGTCCACAGACAAACCGCCAAGTTCAACCCAACCGCGCCCGGTCTAATTTAATTAATGTGGCATAATTTAATTTGGCACCCCCTGGAGTGACCAGCCAATTACAGCGAGTAATTTATCAGACGGCAGAAGATCGGAAACAGTTGTCAGAGAGATGGACGCAAGGGTGTCTGGGTAAGAAGAGCGTCATCTCTAATTCCCTTCCCGAAACAGTCTCACCAAGTGATCTTCCGTGTTTCAATCCAACAGAGAATCACTCGCTATTAAGATCTCTTCGCATGGGATACAATAGAAACATAGTATTTTGAGGCCTGGGAAATAAACACAATTTCTAGTTGCTGTTTCTCAATTTTTCGTCTAAATTTTAATGAAGCAAGGACACTTTGTTTTCTTTTCAAGTATCAAGTTTTTGTATAAAGTGGTGCATCAACAATAAGACTTCAAAACTATGCTATATGGTACCTCGCAGAACTATGCTGCCAGACCGTCTGCTTGTCTGTCGAAATGATTCGCCGGAAGGTAGTGGATTTATCATTAAACTGAGAAAATGTAGAGTTTGAAGAAATATTGAGTAAAAGGATTCAATATCAATCAGAGTAACTATTCAAAAAAAAAAAAAAAAAAAAAAAAAAAAAGCTTCACGTAAAAAAAAAAACTTTGTATTACCCACTGCCTATCAATTTCGAACGCAGTACCTAGGTATATTCTTTGTACATTTTTTAAAAAAAGGATTTTTTTATTTTTCTAAAATAAAAATTATGAAATTATAAAACTTAAATAAATCTTAACCGTCTTCATACACATGACCTACTTTTCTTCTTAAACATTACCGTATTCCGAAACTTTGCAGCACAACCCCTGCATTGTTATGCAACCATAATCACAGTAAAAAATGTATGGTTGCCTATATGGATGTTATTTTGCCTAAATTATCCAAACATCCGTTGAATTATTTCATAGTCTAACTCCAAAAAACAGCAGCAAATTCTAAGGAAACTTATATGTAACTATCGAAACGGCATTCTTTCTTTAAACAGAAAAAGAATATTCAAGATTGGTGTATTTATATTGAAAAGGTACGCGTAAACATATCCAGAATATGTATTTAGAAAGGTTGAGAAACTTTCCTTTATTTTTAAGTCGGTTAGGAATTACAATAATACGAAGTTGTCTCAAGCTATTTTCGACCTTCGTCTTATTTGAGTTATTGGACATCAAAGTTGTCGTGTATGGGCTTAGTCTAATTTTCCTTAGAAAATGCATCATTAATTAACATTTGGAATAGGAAGTACTAACAAATAACTTACTTAACATTAGTTCAAAGTTAACCATTAATTAAATACAATGTGTTCTTACTTAGATTTGCTAAATCAATGAAGGATAAGTTATTTCTTTCCATTTGGAAACTCACGCCTGATTTATACTTGCAAACATCAACATCTGCCTTTTTATTTATACATAAAACCATATGTTCTTATACTACAAATTATCACATGAGCGGAGGACAAAAATCCTTGTCACCACTTGGTCATGTGATTGAAGAGGAGTGCCAGTGCCACTGTTGCTGAAAACAGGGTATAAAACTATGCATCGCCTTAACCGACATCACTTTTGATCTATTATCTTGTGAGCTTTGGGAGAATCTTAACCTAACCCAAACCTCCTAGCGTCACTGGAGCTTTGAGACCTCCTGCCCATTTACATTCCCTGAGCTTCGTGGGAACTCAACTACTCTCTTAGCCCCGCCCAGCTTGCCTAGAGCATTGAGAATTCTAACCCACCTCCACTCAGCTTGCCTGTAGCACTGAGAATTTTAACCCACCTTCACTCAGCTTGCCTGGAACACTGAGGATTCTAACCCACCTCCACTCAGTTTGCCTAGAGTTTTGTGAGAATCATTCCCTTGGCTATCTGGACCTTGAGACACCGATTTTTCTCAATTACTTTGTGGATTTTGTATTGGTCTTAGGATCACACTTATAGTGCTCTTGAGTTATATTGTTTTATAATAGAAACTTCTGTAATATTCTAATAGGTTGTGGGAGAAACCCATATATAAACTGCTCTACATTCTACAGTACCTTAGCAATGTAATTTTAAAATATTATTGATATATTCTTAATTGTATCCTCATGTATCTTCATAATAGAGCTCAAATTCTGTTAATCGATGTATAAAAAATTATAAAAATATTTTTATCTGTATGTTCTAAACGTTTTTAAAGCATAATTGATGATTTGAGAAAATGCCTGACTGTTCACTATCTCAGCAATAGAAATAAATCAAAAAACTATTAGTACTATTATAATTAAAATTATATACGTATATGCCAAAGTAGGTCAACTTTTAAATCCGTTTTCTTTTTTTCAAGAATGCTGATGATTTTAGTGCCTCTATTCAGATTCTTGCTGCTTCACGGGATGTCAACCCTTAAGATACGAGACAGCCTGAGAGGCTCCAAGACGTATTTAATCTCGAAAACACAAAGTTAGTAAGTAAGGAAACTTAAAATGAATGGTGTAAACATGTCCTTTGAGGTCAAACTGATGATTTAACACTAGTCGTAAATCAGGTTTAGCTACAAGAAGAAAAGTAAAAAAGAATGCACATTATATCCCCTGAAATAATTGCTTCTGGAAAGGTTATGGTCCATAACTACGATTTTTTCCTTATTCTTTTTTAATAAGAAGGAGAGAAAAAATGGGAAATCTGAGTACGGACAGATGCTTTATCATGTCTACGTACATTTTTTTAGGTTAACTGCAGAAGGATACATTGTGTTTATTTTCTGCAGCATAAAACTTCATGCCCTAGTAATCAAGGATAAGATAGCATGAGATATTGAAGATAAAGAACTAACGGTGTAAGCCAGGACGCAAGAAGACGTAGTTATATAGAGTAAAGAAAAGAAAATTTTCTTCGTGGTAAGTAAAAGGAGCTGGCTATACATCAGCAGTGCTAAATTAGTTGTACTGAGTTCAAATGAACAACAGCGTAGCGAAACGCAGTTGAGCCAGGCTTGGTTATTTTATGTATTTAAGAGCCACATATTTTCAGTAGTTAATGGATACATTCTGTTCAAGAAAAGAAGCTTTAGTTAACGCTATGTCGAGAATAACTCCATTAGGAGTATCCTTTCCAGAGAATTTTAGACCGTTATCATGGTCGTCATTATATGTTAGTAATTTGTTTTAAAAACATACAGAGATAAAATTGTTGTGAGCTTATTCATAGATAACTACATCTACTGAAAATTTAGCTCCTAAACACTCTAAGAATAAGATTATTTTTCTCCAACAGAAATAGTTTAAACGAACATTATTGTAATAAATCAATAACATTAACTACATTCTTTTATATATAGGGTGTTTCACAACAACACCAACAACGTTTGGGAGGTTGTTCCTGACACTAAGATAAGTCAAGAAGTATAGACCAACCTCGATGCACAAATGCTTTCTTTCGGAGTTATAAGCTGCCGAAAACATGAAATAAAAAACGAACTTTAAAGGTCCATAGCTCCAATACTATGAGACCTACCATAGTTGGTGCTCTATTCAAAACTATATGTTTCAGAACCCTAAGGCGCTCACTCAACAATTTTTATAGAGAGAGTTTGGCTACGGGCATATAATTTGAAGTACTCACCAACTACCTCTATAGAAATTGTTGCGGAAGTACCGTAGGATTCTGAAACTTGGATATTTGGATAGGACACGTACTAGTTCCCAAGTGAAGTCTTGGCCTGACTACGATAGGACCCATAGTTTCGGAGCTATGGACTTTTAAAGTTCATGTTTTCGGCACCCTGTAACTCCGAAAAGAAGCATTTGTGCACCCAGGTTGATCTATACTTTTTGTTTTATCCTAGTGTCAGGAATTACCTCCCAAAAGTTGTTGGTGTTGTTTTAAAACACCCTGTATATGATTGTCAGGGCGTGGCTATTGCAATAGTTTGCATGGTTGTGCAACAGCTTGCCTTTTACTTCAAAAAGTTGTTTTGAAGTGCTAAAATAGTGATCGAGGAAAAAATAAAACTTTGCGTTCACTTTAAGACTTTCCAAAAAAATCATGTAAAAACTGAACGATAGAGGGCGGTTCATGTTTATTGTTGCGTGAGCACTACAACTACAATCAATAACACTAACCATAGGAATTTATATTTATTTTTCTTAACATAAGAGTACAAATTTATACCTACGTCACTTCTATCTTTTTGTCTTTTTGAAGGAAGCACAGTGATTCAGTAGTAGAGCGCTTAGCTCTGGTACGTGAGGTCCCTGGTTTGAACCCCGGTCAAGTCAGTTTGTGATGGACAACAGCGTGTCTGTGGGTTTTCTCGGGACACTCCCGTTTCCTCTCATATTGTCATTCCACCGATACTTGCGTCATCATCATTCACTTGCTTTCTTCATCCGTCTTCTTTAGCCTAAACAACCAACTATCTACTTCTATAATTCTATATACAAATTTCTCCACTTAACAGCACTGGATTCAACTTTTTTTTTTACTTTTTTAAATCCATGTGGGCAAGTGACGTATGGGTGGAAAGAAAGAGGATAGGGAATGAATGTCGAAACATAAACATATTTTTCAAAACACGTAAATGTGAGCATAATGGCTGAATTCGGGTAATTTTTCACTAGAGGAGAGGAAGTATTGTTTAAAATGTTAAGAGTCTACCTACTTTTTAATCTTTTTGTAAATAATAAGAATAATATATTACTCTCTTAATTTATTAAAAATGTACCTGGAGAATGTGATCTGATTTTATTTTCGTATATAAAATTGAACATACTTAAGGCTAACCTCTATGGCACGGTGGATTAATGGCAGAGCGCTTACCTCTGGCGGCTGGGGTCCTTAGTTTGATCCCCGCCCAAGGAAGCTTGTGGTGGACAACAGTGTGTTCATGGATTTTCTCGGCGGTATTGTCGTTTTCTTTCACATTCTCATTCCACCAGTTCTTCCATTATCATTCACGTGCCTTCATCATCCGTCTCCCTTAGCCTAAAGTGCGTAAACGTGGGACGTTAAACTGAAAAATTAGTTGGGAATTGGCTATCTACCTCCATAATATTAGATACAAATTTCTCTACTTAACAGCACTGGACTAAAACTGTTTTTAATTTTTTTTAATCTATGTAGGCAAGTGATATAGGAGAAAAAAGGAAGAGGATAATTGTCGAAACATTAAGATACTTTGGGCGCGCGGTGGCTCAGTGGTAGAGCATTCATCTCTGGTGCATGGAGTCCGTGGTTCGATCCAAGCTCTCGCCAATTGAACTTTGTGGTTGATAAACACAGTGTGCGTGGGTTTCCTCGGGGTTCTCCAGTTTTCTCCGACTTTCTTCATTCCACCATTTCATTCATTTCTTTTCATCACCGTCGCCTTTAGCCTAACTTACATAATCATGGGACGTAAAACTTCATTTCATTTTTTCTTTCTGGTAGCTTTTTGATTTTTGTAAGAGGCAAAAGTCTCACGAGGCTGTACTTGGAGAGTGGGGAGCTTGATGTAACATCACAAACTAGTGCTGTGGTGCAAAGGACAACCATATAAGCTGCAGAAACCGAATCATACTGGTGCTGTCTTCGGGGCTTAAAGTTCACAGATCTCGTCATTTCGGACAAAGAGCGTCACATAGACAACGGGAAATGTCTGAAGAGAAGTCCTTGTTATTTGTATGTCCTTCATGTACGCACTTATGTTGCACATTGCCTCGACAATTGAAGAATACAACTAACATTCTTTTCATTTTGTTATGCACCTGGAGATCTTCTTTGGGGTCTTCGTGACTTTTGCCAGGGCTTCGCGAGGTTGAATGTATCCACAGAGTCGATTGTGACTTCGTTGCCCGTCTTACCATGTCCATGTCTTTACCATTTTAGCTGTGCCGAGACCACAGAACAGCACCCAACATAACCACTCCTCTACAACAGAAGATGCAAATTAAAGTAACGCCATCTGCAGGCTATCATGGACCCCTTTTTTCATGACAAAAAAATTTGACCAACCAGCGCCATGTAGTTTTCCCAAAACCATGTAGGTCGTAAACTTTTTCGACAGGTCTCATGTGTGTATACCATACAGTATAATATATACTATAATCAATAAATATGAAAAATGCTAATTATACTTAATACTAACAATCACCTGAGATTGAATCTAAGTCTTGCAACTGGTGATCACAGCACTTCATATTCTATTTTGGAGATAAGACTGCACTACAAAATATACTAGTAGTTTAAGAATCATTATCCTGGACAAATAGCGTCAAATAGACAACAGGAAATTTTATAAATTATCGACACTCTTTGAACACCTCCAGATGACACATGTTCTTTGTAGATACTATGTGTCCAAGTATGTCCCAAATGTATCTATAAAATGTGCAGAATGTATGTCATTACTTAGGTTTCGAACCGTTTGACGAGAAGTGTTTTAGGTATGTTATAATAGATATTGTTCTCGGAGAATGCACGCTTTCGGACACATATAGCACACTTTCTAAACAGACACCTGATATATTTCCCTCTTAACATCTGTACTGAAAGTGTTTAAATAATGTTTTATTTTTTACGGTGTAGAGATGATAGTTATTATTGGGATACAGAATCAGTGCGATTAATGTTATCCATGACGTTAATCATGTGTTAAACATTTATAAATACCACATTCACGATATCAATAATAAAAAAACAAGGCTAATATGATGTTACTCAAGCCAGTATATTTCGCTGTAGTCAGAGACACTTCTTCCTATAAGTACAATCATCAATACAGCCCGGATTTATATGCAAAATGCATGTTTATATTAACATGGAGAAACGTATGAATAGTATTTTTCTTTCTTTCTGACGGACTTGTAAGAAGTTGTTTAAGACGCATACGTTAGCGCATATTTTGAGTGAATTTCGCTATGCATGCATATTTCGCAAACTTTGCAGGATACTGCATATTTCCGAATTTTGTTGCTGCATACTAGCATATCTCAGAGTATATCACAAGAAATTAGGTTGTATTTTAAAGTGAACTGAATCACTTTGTAAACGCAGATGTAGAATAAAATTTGTCTTTTTTTTTAATTTTTAAATAGCATTCAATTTGTTGCTTACAATCCTAAGTAAATTCACTTTCGATTGCTTTCGCAATCGGTGTTGTTCACTTGCACCAGTGATATCTTCTGACGTAGAAAGGAACTTTTCGATGTTCAAAATTTTCCTCACAGAGAGCTTACAGAAGAAAACTTAAGGAAGACGTTCATAGTTTATTGCAACAGAGGTCTTTAAGATATTGAAAGAAACTGAAATGTTATTTTCTTACTTGTTAGTACATACAGAATATATATTTCGGTGTAAATGTTTAAATTTTAATATTATTTTAGTGCATATTTTTTTTTTATATTTTTCGTGCATATTTGCATGCATATCTTGGGATTTGTTTGTGCATGGAAATCCGAACTCTACTCATCAGCCATATTAGGTATATACAGTGTACATTGTTTTTTCAATGACTTTGAATGCGTAAGCCATTGAAACGCAGATGACGGTTGAAGTTTCAAGAGCAGAACATCTCGGGTTATATAACATATATTTTCTCGTTCCTGTACAATAAAATAAATTAATGTCACTTTAAACAAAATACGTACATTATAATGTCGCAAAATTAAATGTGTAGGATTATGGAATCAGGTATTGTAATAACATAAACCACTGACAAGAAGATTCTTTTATCTTTTGTAAGATGAAAAATTTAGACTATTTCGTTCTTGTTGTTGTTCTTAGGCCGTAAGATACGTGAAGACGGGAAAATTTTGCTCTTGCATTTTCAGTCTTCCTTTTCTGTTGCTGACACTTTTAGCTGAGATGTCACGAAAGTTGGATGTAGATATCTATTCCTCTCTCTCTCTCTCCTTCACTCTGCATTCTCTGCATTACTCTTTCAGTCTCCCTGCTTTCTTCGTTTAAGATAAAGTTTGGAGAAACTTTCCGGATTAAGATGCAACTCTTATTAAGTTATTAAGGGACAACTGCGCTAGGAAGAGAGAGGGAGAGGGAAATTTTTGCTTCACACTGTTATTCCATTATCTGACTGAGAAATAACGTTCATTGTTATCCTTAAAGAGGAAAGTCTACAACGAGTTTGATTTCTGTCACCAAATGACTTGGAGATTTTAGTTGAAACTAACGAATGCAAGCGAATGTCACATTGCCGATCAATGCTTTGCGCTTAATCTATGCTGCACTCTTTTTTGAGTCACTTACATTTAATTACTTCAAAAGAATAAATAAATTCATTATTCTGTGAAACAAAATAAGATAAAGTTTAGCAGATGGGATCCAGAAGTACGTAAAAAATACAAACTTTACGGGAGAAATGGAAGATGCAAGTACTTAGATCTAACATAACCTAACCAAATCTAACCTAACCTAAACTAATCTAATTTGAACTAACCTAATATTAATAGAAATAAGTGAAATTCTATATTTTTTTTCGAAAATTATGCTGGACTCGTATACTAACATAATCTAACATAAACTAACCTAACCCAAACTAAACTAACCTAGCTTAACCTAAACTAACATAATGTGAGCAGAAACTACCGAAATTGTAACTTTTTTTTTTTTTTTAGAAAAAGCTGGACCCCTTTTGCTAAACGTCCGCAAAATGCTACCATTTACAAAATTTCTATTATTTGTTTACTACGAAATACATTTAAATTAAGTCTCACAATTATGCCTTTAGGCTAACGGTTAATTTAGTGTCTCTTTTGATTAGTGTTCCATTAAAGGTTTGAAGTTTACTTTCCCTTTGAAGCACCGAGGCTATATGTGACGTGGACCTATAGCTTGATGTACAATCTGAACTCATTAGGTCCAACCGGGTAATTGATCGCAGACTCTCTTGCTCCAAAAGTGCGTACACTAACACAAAAGAGCCACCATATATATATATATATATATATATATATATATATATATATATATATATATATATATATATATATATATATATATATATAGAGAGAGAGAGAGAGAGAGAGAGAGAGAGAGAGAGGCGGATCCAGGATATGATCAAGGGAGGGGCTAAACCATATTTTGCCGTTTTATCCAGTGTAAAGCAGGATTGGAGCCCATTTTGTACAGTGTATATCTGAGCGTCAAAGGGGTGGCTATAGCCCCTATAGCCCCCCTTGGATCCGCCACTATATATATATATATATATATATATATATGTATATGTATATATAACTTTCTACTTGTACACTCAATGGTTCCATATGCATATATAATAGCGTAATCACCTTTAACCACTTTTGGGTTCTATATGCATATACAAAGAGACCTTCCTTTCAGCGGTGAGTGCACACATCAACGAACGAAAGCAACATCAAGTATCTCTCTTCCCCGCCCTTCCAAAGATCTCAGAGAAATCCTGCATATCACATGGTAACCAAGAAATGTCAACATTTAACAGGCAGGCAGGACAATGCAAATCATGTGAGTAAAAACATATTTACGATTGCATTTCAGAATGCAAGAGTTTTGCATTCTATCACATAATCGTGAGAAGTTAGGAAAACATCGTATGCATCTTCGTGGTCAATTGGCTAGTGCGTGTGTTCCTTTGTGTATGATGCCGATAAAAAATTGTATGCATCTTCGTGGTCCATTGGCTAGTGTGTGTGTTCCTTTGTGTATGATGCCGATAAAAAAGCCCATGCATCTTCGTGGTCAATTGGCTAGTGCGTGTGTTCCTTTGTGTATGATGCCGATAAAATAATCCTATGCATCTTCGTGCTTAATTTGCTAGTGCGTGTGTTTCTTTGTGTATGATGCCGATTCATTTCTAAGCAATTTCATGCGAAACGTCCTGGAAAAATCATAAGTTACATTCATTAGAAATCATCAAATTAAAACAGCAATAAAACTAGTTTGTCTCTTATTACGCATACAAATGTTGGAAATGTAAATGTGTTCATAAAACTGTGACAACGGATACTATTTGATAATTATCATTAATCTAATACAAATATGGTTCGTTCCCATAGTAATTAAATATATTCGTTTAAATATTATACGTAAAAAAATAAATTTCTATAAAATAGATTTACATATTAAACATCATGTAATTAATCAGCTATTAAAATGACTTTTACACACTAGAAATATTCAAATAACTTGAATGATTGACAAAACATGAATGACATTTAAAAAATCGGACCATATTTAAAATGTAAATGTAATTAATATTCATTTATATAAATACAATATTGAATAGAACTGGCGTTGTAATTATTTACTGTATTTTTTTGTTTGCAAACTAGCTTTATAGAAGCAAGAGCAATTACCATGAACTAAAATGTATATAGACAAATGAAAGGTTAAATAGCTACACACATTACAAATGTCAAACACATATATTTGATTTTAATATTTATATAAAACGTTTCAGAAATCGTTAAAATTTCAATTGAAGAATAGCATGAATGTAGATCGTACAGGGATAGGATTACCGTTTGAACTTGTACTTTCATTGATGTTACTGCAGTCTAAATTAAAGATAAATTCTATCTCAACCAAGAAAAGAGAAAAAGAAAAGAGAAAGAAAAGTGTGTTTCAGTGTATTTCATTTTTCCATCGGAGTATAGATTGCAAATATCAGGAGCTACTTGACTTTAAACTATTGAAACAGCTACAATATTATAATTGAGAACCGTTTTAACAAAACTCAACAAATGTCATTTAAAAAAAACTGCGTTTTTTTAATAGATTCTGATACTTTAATGTGAGCCTCACACAATGGCTAACAGAAAATACGACGAAACTGAATATTTACCGTTGTAAAAGGCGTCGGAATATAGCAAACTTTAACATAACTCAATATCTCCATTTTCAAGATTTTACAATTATCTCCATTTCTCAAGATTATTTTCCAATACGTGGGCATAGCTTTTTGCCTCCTGACAGGGTTTTTGGCCTTATTGAAAAAGAACTAAGAAAACACGAAACAATCACTCTGCCTTCAGAATATTATGACATGTTGTGAAAGTTTGGGATGGGAAACGGGGAGTAAAGACTAGTATAATTATGATATAAAATCAATCTTCAAACTTTAATGAAAACCAAATTGCCCTGTTAAGATATGAGACTATTGCATCATGTAAGAAGATCTGAGACCAGGGTACAGTGCTTTTTTCAAAGTACTTGCTTTTCTCTACTGGTAGACGTTGAGGCGCTTAAATCTCGAAAGATAAGTGCTTCAATAATGTTTAAACCGCATCAACTTTCATCAATGAATTATGTAAATAAAAATAAAGGTAATGACGTGAAGAATTTGATGTCTTGTTTCGACAGTGATTCAGAGGAAAATAAAGAGTTCTATTCTAAAGTTGTACAAATGAACCCTAGTGAAACTGAAGACAAAATTCCGTATTATGAAGAACTTTTATGTTAAAGAGGACTGTGTTCCTGTATTGTTTTCACACATTAAAAATCCTAACATTGTATTATGTACTATTGCTTTAGTTGTCATTTCAATGTATAAATATAAGTTTCATACTAGGTTTAAGTTGTAACAAACAAATTTTGTTTCTGTGGAAACTTATGTTCCTGTGTTAACCTAAAAGAAAAATATACATCTCCTAATACACTGTTAACTTCTTATTCTGATATTATCTACAAAATATAATATACCTAAGAGAACATTGAATTTATATGCTTATTTATAATACCTGGCTTAATAAAATAAAGAAGAAACATGCATGGAAAAGTGGATATGTTAAGTTTTGTAAAAAATATACTTTCTAACTTTTCTCTTTAATAAAGGCCGTTAGTGATGAATTTCAATTATTCCTTCATCAATCCGTATCTACACGGATGACCAGTATTAATTGTTTGAAGTCTTTGAATCAACGATATTGAGTAGAACTTTTTTTTTTAAAAAAAACTCTCCTGTAAAATTTTGTAAATGTCGTTTGTTGAGTTTCGTTAAAACAGTTCTCAATTGTAATACAATACAAAACAATGATATTGATGCATTTTTAACATGATGCTAACTTATACAGAATTGAACGACAACGATATAAAAGTAAAATTAAACAGTAGAACGATGCTATTTAAAAAAGAAACATTTTTAAAATTAATGAAAACATTTTATACTTATGTTAAAATATATTTTTTTATTTTATAAAGAAATCAAATGAATTTTGCTTCATTTTATATAACTACAACTGAGTTTCAAACATTGGGCATTCAATATTAAAACCGGGTCTTTATCACGTGCCATTTCTGGTTTCAGAACATATGGAGAATTTTGGAAAGAGAATACTGAATTCATATCAGAAAGACACTTGTTATTTTCTCCTTATCATTTCTATGTTGATATCTGTCGACAACAGACATGTATGATGATCTACAAAATACCACAGTTATACAATTTGGTGGAATAAAAGAGTTCGCTCTACTTTATATATTTTGAAATAAAATTCTTACTCGCTTATAAGTTATTGTAGAATGATTAAAGTAAAACTACTTAGGTATTCTCAAAAGTTTTGCAGATTAATTATAGTGATTTGTGTGTAATTAATATGTATTTTATGTGTAATTAAATTATAAAGCATTGGTTAATAGTTTATGTTTCAGCGCAAAGAAGGTTTTTGACACTATTGTACCCTCTTTCCCCGTATTTCCAATGTAATAACTTTGCATCCTGGAAATACATATAACAGTTTGGATGTCGAATATATTTCTCTAAGCAAAACTAATAGTACAACACTTGCTTTCAAAATTTTAAATTTCCTTCACTGCTTTAGTTTCCATAGCAACTTCAGTGGTTTAGAAAGAGTTTTTTCTTATTTTATTGTAGTACGAAAACAGTATAGTATTTTATTCTAATAGGCTATCAATACATATGATCATTTAAGCACGTATTATTGAATATCTTTCATAAATTTATTCGTACAGAAAGATTGTTTTTATAGATGACAGTATTAAACTTATTATATCTTACGTTTGAAAAACTACATATTTCTTATATAGCACTTCATACATGTTATAAGAACTAGTGTTTTCCACGAGACTAGATTTGTGGATGTCGAAAGATGAAGTAAAAGAATTTTCTACGCTCGGAAGTACATTTTTCTTTTGTATTGGAAGAGCTCTGTTTCGTGTTATATCCAGTCACGAAAATTCTGTTTCGTCTTATCTTGTGGGCACATACTGGTGTCTCCAGTCCTTACATTTCCCAATAAGTTTTACATTTTTCTGGTACGTTTTACGGTATACGTTTTTCTTTCCCAATTTCTTTTTAACAAATAAAATTAAATTAAATTAAATTAAATCTTTAAGTTTGACATCCCTCTTTGTCCTTTAGGCTAAGGGAGACAGATGATTAAGACAAGTGAATGATGATGGAAGAAATTATAGAATGAGAATGTGTGAGGAAATGGGACTACCCCGAGAAAACCCACGGACACGATGTTGTCCATCACTAACGTACTTTGCTAGGAATCGAACCAGGGACCCCATGAATCAGAGATAAGCTCTCTACCCCTGAGCCACTGTGCCCTCACATAAAAGAAATTATATTTCTGGAGACTTATAAAGTTTACATAACTGTCGTCCAGCGGCTATATTATCAATAATTGCAAAGATATTTGAAAGTGTTATTTTTCAGCAGGTCAAGCATAATGTTAAACCTTCAATTTTAATATATCAAGATGGCTTACTACAGAAGAAATTCACTGTGAATAACTTCTTGATTATCATTTCAGATTTCATAGCTTCCTCCTTGGATAATAATGGACAGATAGATAGATAGATAGATAGATAGATAAATAGATTTTTTTAAAAAAATATATGATACTCTTTATCATGTGCTAATTCAAGAACTTGCCACGTTCAACTTTAGTACCAGTATGATATATTTCTTTTCAATCTTTCTTACGTGAATAAAGACAATCCGTCCTGTATAAAAGAATATAAAACCAAACTATTTCGAGTAAATTCTGAAGTCCCACAGAGATCTAATCTTGGGCCTCTTTTGTTTTTGTTATTTGTTAATGATCTGCCACTTTATATTCATAAGTTTCATGAAGTAATCTATACATAATTTGAAAATATTCGTAAATGTAAATTTAATAGATGACTGTGCTGTAAAATTTAATAGATGTTGATACTCTTGCAACAAAATTTGAACAATATACTAAACTGGTGTATCAATAATAGACTTGAAGTTATTAATAAGTGTAAAATGATTACCGCTCTTGGAACGTTTAAGAATTAAGACAAAACCAGGAAATAAAGAGACATTGGAACACCAAGAAATATACTTCAAGAACACATTTATGTGTTCCTGTATGTATATTCCACACCGCAATGGTAATCGTTCCATGTCGATGCCGCTTATGTAAGAATATAATTCCAAACCAATAAAGCAAAATGTAATGAGTACTTTTAATTAGTATCAGCATTTCTCTTTCAAGAATGGCCATTTCATTTTCGGTGAATGAAAGTACCTGAGTTCACGTAATCAGTGGTGAATGGAAATTTCACTTACATCTGTCTATTGTTTGTCAGAAACAGCTAATACTGAATTATGAGCAGAACACTTTGTAATTTATATCTAATTATTTATTCATACTGGTAAAAATAAAATAAAAACATTTTAAACATGTAATAAAATCATTTGAATAAAATAATTGAAACAGAACTAAAGGAAAGAGACAGACAAATAATATGTCTTGTCTAATTGTACAAAAAATATAAAGAAGAGAAAAAAGAAACAAACTAAATTAATTTTACAAATGATCTTGGGTATTCGTTCTTGTGTGAATGTTATTTACAAGAAATTCATTCCCCTTATCCACCTATTTTTTTTTCATTTTCGTCCTCTTCTACATTGAAAATATCCCAATTAGGGAAATCACTCATCAGAATGGAACAAGAAGTATCTTCCTCTAACAAATTTGCTTTGTTACTTGTTCTAGAAAGGGATATATATATATATATATATATATATATATATATATATATATATATATATATATATATATATGACTCATTGACTCTCGCCTACCTAACTAATGAACGCAATACAATTGGAAGAGGAACCGGAATCAAGAAATACAAGAACTCCAAGAATATTGTTAAGTGGCTTCCTATCTTTCGTTACTTTTATTTTTTTATTATTAGTTCATATCCATTAATTATGAAAAGCATACATCAATGCCAGTTTTTCGATGTACTCTTTCATTATAACTTTACTAATTTTGTTTCAAGTGTGGTTTCTGAAAATACCCAGTATTTTCTATAACATTCGAAGTCTTCAGCATACTTGAAACAAAAAAAAAGTGTAACTTTCTCAACAACATTTGTATTATTTTCCTTCTACTTTGTAGTGTAGTTAAGGAATAAAGGAGAGAAAATAAATCCAGGTTTAGATCATTTTTACTTTGAATTGTTTGAAGTAGATTTTCAATTGAATATTTATCATTATTATTTATTTGAGGTTTGAAGTATTGTTCCTAAATTTGAAAAAAAAAGTTTTCTCCAACTTAAAGAGTATTCTCCTTCAGCAAGAAACATTCAATCTGACAGTGTTGTGAATTTTTTTTAAAAAAAGGAAGATAGCTTCGTTATTAAAATCAGAAGCGAATTGAATCAATCCAAACCATCTTGTGTACAGGTGTCAGTTATATTAAGTCAGATATGATTCACTCACGAATTATTATAAATTATTCACACAAATGGATGTACGTACATGAGGATAACAACTGATAACTCACACAGAATTGTTGTAATGAAAGGTTATGCTTCAATGCATAAATGAAACTCAACAATTTCAAATGATAAAATAGCGACTAGATTGGGTAGAAAATGAAATGAAATCTTTAAGGTTTACTACCCACGGTTATGCCAGCTAGGCTAAGAAAGACAGTGATATTGATAAATGAATGAAATGGTGGAATGAAGAAAGTGGGAGAGGAAACGAGAGAACCCCGAGGAAATCCACGAACACGGTGTTTGTCCACCACAAAGTTCAATTGACGAGAACTTGGATCAAACCAGGGACTCCATGCACCAGAGGTGAACGCTCTACTACTGAGCCACCGCGGCCCCCAAGATTAGGTAGAAGGTAAAAGAGGGAGAGACCAGAGGATTTAACTTTTAGAATAGAAAATGAGCACTTGTCTTAATTACCTTTCGTTCTTGTGACACTGTGATTGCTCCAATTGATGAGATGCCTCTAAGAAGTGCTATTCAACTTCCTGGTTGGTAAGCTACGAAATCAAACTAATTTTGTATATCCAACCCAGTATATCCAACTACCTACTCATATTGCCATCAGGGCCCGCGGTGGCTCAGTGGTAGAGCGTTCACCTCCGATGTTTGGGGTCCCTGTTTCTATGCCAGCTCGCGCCGTGTGGACTTTGTGGTGAACAAACACCGTGTTCGTGGGTTTTTCTCGTGATTCTCCCGTTTCCTCCAACTTTCTTCATTCCACCATTTCATTCGTCTCATCATCACTGTCTCCTTTAGCCTAACCGGCATAATCGTGGGACGTAAAACTAAAAGACTTCATATTGCCATCACATACAAACAAACCTCTAGGCTTATTTTCAGGACAATTCAATTATTTATGTTATCAACCATACTAGCTTTGTCTAAATCCAAACATTATAATTGCAACTATTTCGTTCCATCAAATAGGTAGGAGTAAGTGTGAACCTTTGCAAAGGAATGGACGAGAACTGCTGGAAAAAGTTTCTGTAAATTATTACTTACTTACAATGTCGCTTAGTGTTATGATATTACAAAATTCGAAGGAATAGCATGTTGAAGCTTGAGTGTTCGTTTAAGCCAATTCTTTTATTTTTCATAGAGGTTTGAAGATGTAGTTTTGTGTGAGAAATGGGAATTTGTCATCAACATTTTCGATCGATCAAATTTGAAACACTAAAACAATGCATCGTGCGACTTCATTTAATTTTTGGGGATGAGGCTCCATCTAATAGGACTGTGTATCATTGATTTTCTGAATTCCAGCATAGTCATAAGTTTCTCAGTGAAGATTGTTCATCCATGTCTGTTGATGCCAGTAATAATACTGTGTGTGA
Organism: Thermobia domestica; assembly: GCF_964235325.1. NCBI lineage: Eukaryota > Metazoa > Arthropoda > Insecta > Zygentoma > Lepismatidae > Thermobia > Thermobia domestica. Next base: position 62,747,561 of record NC_137458.1, read on the forward strand.
AAAGATTGAAAGAAATTGGCATGTGAATTACTGTGAGATTCAGAGATCCTTGCACATTGACCCGAAAGCAATACATACTTTTTGTATGTTCATCCAAACATACGGAATTCAACGTAAATTGACGAAAGCTCAAAAACAGGCTCGTGTCAATTGGTGTAAAGAAATGTTCAAAAAATTCAACCGAGATAAGTCAAATTTACTGTACCACATTCTTACAGAGGATGGATCTTAAATCTATTCATAAGAACTCACAACTAAACAGTAATCACTTATTAGGCATTTCAAAGTAAGCAGAATCCAACCAAAGTTATTCTTTTGAGGAGTGGTGCCAAGCAAATGACTCTTGTTTCTTCGTTTGCAGCGAACATGGGGCAACCATAGCATTTAAAATTAAATGCTGAGTAATATATAGCATCTTGACTTACAGAGATTATCAATGAATTGCGTAAAACAAACCGAAATCATAGTATCATTTTCCCACCATCACAAACGTCAGTTCTCACTCAGCACATTGCTGATTTCTTTTTTTGCTGCAAGAATGTCGAATTATTCACTCATTGTCCATCCTTACCTAATTTATCACCTAAGGTCTTCATTTTGTTCCTACATAGGAAAACTATGATGCATTGTGAGTGATTTGTGTCACCTGAATCAGCTGTTGACGCATTTAGAATAGCGGTTTCTAAAGCTTATTCAAACGGTTATGTAAAATAAATGAAGACGCGTAAACAAACAAATATGTTTAAACAAATATGTTTATGTATTCTTCCTACTTCTATATCGGAACACTACCGCCACTGTAAATTGTAGTTTGTAGAAACTTTTCCAGCAGCCCACGTATTAAATTGGATGCTAAATTTGATAAATTTATAACAGATCTTAGACAGACAGAGTTCAACAAAAATTTTTGCATCAATGTTTATCTGCATTTTAAAATATCTCTATAAATAAAAGTACAATCTAATAATAAAAAATGTGAGAGTGTTTTATTACATCAAACTAATATAATATTTTAATCTGGCAGTTTACATACATCTTCAGCGTTTCCACATTGAATATCAATAAATTGTTATTTTACATTAAATTGATCATCTGCATATAGTACAAAAGTCAACGTCCTACCAGTACTGAAATATCCCTTCTCATGAGATCAGCGAAGTCTGTAGTATTATTGAGTTTGGTTCGAGAATTGTTCGTACAGCAATTGATGTTGTCATTGAGACGTCTACCCAGCGTCGTGAGACAATTGGGGAGCTACAAAGTTAAAACCAATGCTATTTCAATATAATTTTAACATAAGCTAGTGGTTCCAGCAAGACTAGTATATTTTCATGTTCGTTGAATACCAATAGATCGATGTTGCAGTTAACACAGGTTCTGTGTTATGATTTGACACAGAGTTGGTGTTAAAACGGTGTTACAGAACTAGGTGTCTGAACGAAGGAATGCAGAAATGGAACAACAGAAATAGGAGTAATCCCATGGTGATATTTCTATGTATACACCATATAGTTCTGGGGCATATGCAATTCCGTGGGATTTTGAATAAAACAACTATACGATTGGTGGCGATAGATAGGTAATGAGCTATAGAATCATGTACTACCGGGTGTTTTGTCTCAAAGCGTGGCCAAGCTAGTGTATGACGCCATACTTCCAATATTGCCACTAACTGTTACATTGGTGTCTTTTTAGCGCTCTAACTTCTTTACAGTTGATTTTATGAAGATTGTGAAAAAAATCATTTTGTTTTATTTTTAATAACACAGAACAAAAATGTTCTTACAAAATGTGCCATAACTATTACCAATTTATAGATATAAATTGATTTTGAAAAACTTTAGTGTCTGTGTTATTAATTTGTATACTTAAAAGCAAATGATTTAGTGCCTTCTAATGCTGTTTTTTTTTCGGGATGTATTTAATTGATGCCTTACAATAGCAAAAATGTTATAAAAAGATTTTAAAAGTATACAACGAAAGTAATATCATTTGAAAAACGACCTGAATTTCTAATTATAAAATGTCTTCACGTCAAAAAATTGGCAATGTACAAAGATTGGGACTTTCGCCATCAGCAAGAAAGAAAACGAAGACCACAGATTTTTCCTTGTGTTTTTTGTGCCAAGAAAGGAAACAAAAGCCCTTTTGTGGTTCCAAATCATTAGTACGTGTATTCATTAGAGTACCTTGGAAAGATAGTGGAATGGGCGAAATCGAATATGTAAATATATATATAGTCCGTTGAGCAATTTTTCGTCTGTTAGTCTGGTATGGTGAGTGGAATTCAAACTGCAATAAAAATGTACACACAAATCCAACATGGAAAGAAGTGAAAGATTGTACCAGAACGATTGTTGGAGCTTACGCCTTCAAGCTCTGAATGATTATTAACAACCTGAATTGAGTACCAAAAGAGATCAGTTACCTAAAATGGAAACTGCTTCTGCAAGAATGCATTTGACAAGTGCCGTAGAAATGTCACATTGAAAAGATTTGAAGATTCGCTTAAGTGATTGCTCTGATTCTAGAGACTGTCACGCACGAGATATTGCCTATCACAAGGAGTGCTGGAATACCCATGTTATCAATTTTTTATGATGAAAGTCATGTGCAAGTAGACTATTGACTTCAACTTGTTACCAGGCAACACCGTTGAGTTTCTAGCCTTCCTTGGTAATTGTCTTTTTGAAGGCAGTGGTAGGTGAAATTGAAAAATACTAGCAAATAACCGCTTCTCAAAATGGCTTACTGGAAGGACGAAGGATGTATAGAAAACAACTTAAGTGTTGTATAGAGGAAGAGCTAGAAGCTCTTGGTATTGTATTTAGTAACCCAAAAGAATAAACGAGCCGCAAGTGATACCAATAAAAGCAACTGTAGATATTGCGTTGGCCAGCATCGAGTAAGACCGGATGTTTAGGAATTAAAAACCTGGAAAATAGGCAGACAAATTGGCAAGTTAAATCTAAAAATAGGCAGTAAAATAGACAGTAATGTGTAACTCGAAATAATGAAGATAAATACTCAATACAATTAAAAAATAAATTTAAGTCATTGATAATGTTCAAAGAATGTAGACTTATAACTGTTTGTTAGTATCTTCATTTATTATATATTCAGTATAAAAGCAAAACTTCACATGCATTCCATGTATATTTGGTAACTACATTCTATACAGCAATTTACCGCTACACATGGCAATTCATATTTTATACACGTTAAAAGTACACACAGCAGTTCAAAGTTTTACAGCACTTTATCAGTACACACAGCAGTCCAATGTTTTACAGCACTTTATCACTACAAACAAGAGTACGTAATTTACATTTGATCTCTACACATAGGGGTTCACACCACAACTCACAACAGTCAGCAGATGGAATATTGGCAGATTTCAAAGAAAAAGATAAATTGTTCCGTATATTTAAATCGAATACATTTTGATGGATTGTCGACACTAGGAATTATTCATCCCGTTTGCACATGATTACAAGAATTTTTTGAGGTTTTCAACTGGTAAATTTTGTCTTAGACCGGATAAGATTTGTTTCAAAATTGAGAACGATGCTTCTACTTCCATGGATATAACAGGGGCATATTTGAAACACCAAGAATATGTGAGTCAAATTCATTGGGCACATTTTCGCTCTTGAATACTTGTCCAATTGCTTTTAATTTGTCCAAGACCTTACTGGCTGCAATAATTCTCTCACATTTCTAATGAACCACGTGGCTCTTGTCACCGGACACAGAGCAAATTTTGTCCACTACGAGTAAAAACGTTCAAGCAAGTTGCTCAAGGTTTTATTTGTCTCTTCCAGAAACGTTATCAGCCTCGCAAAATTGAATAGTGGGTAGCAATGAACGCTAAATTCTTTTCCCCAACATCATTGTTCAACAGTTGTTATTTTATCCGAATTGATGAGGCATTGTTTTCAGACAGACAATTTACTACCTCCTCTATGGTCTGAAAGTTGGTTGAGTAAAACAGTGCTGCAGAATCCAAGTACCCCACCTTGTTATGACTGTGTTTGGAGGTAAAGCAAGTTCAGGGGCGGTTTCTTTAAATAGCTGGATAAGAGATGGAGCCTTGAGAAATATTTTCTTGGTATTGGAGATTAAAAAATCTACTTCAGAGGAATAAACCACGAATTTCCTTAAGGATTTGCGAGACACAGCTGAGAAAAGAATTTTAAGTGCCGTTGCAGCTTTATTCATGTATGGTGCTGCGTCCGTAATAAACACAACAATATATTCATGTTTAACACCATCCACCCAAAGTAAAGTCAATGAGGAAGTGAATAATTGAACAATTGCTGTACCGTATTATTTGTTTGTAGGAGTTCTTTACATGCTAGAAGAAATATTTTTGGCTCTTCATCATGTTCCATTGTGATGATTACAATATTAGGAAGGAACCGTCCCTCTTCATCGTTCGATTTCGTTAATTGAAACCTTAATTTTTTCCCACTTATTTTTTCCCTGATTCTTTCAATAACATCCGAATAAAAACCTCTACGTTATTTTTGCGCAGTTGACTCACTCCGTACCTGCTCATCTGTGTACTTTGACAAGAAACGCTTCCAATAGTCAGTTTTAATTTCCACAGAGGTATACCTGCTTCTATGAATGTCTTACACAAATATGCAGAGAACAGACTGCCGACTAGTAGAAGCGTACGAGGTAATCATTGTATGTTTTGCTAATTTTTGGTTTTCATTGAAACATATTTATGTTTGGCAGTTTGTAAATGTTGTGTAACATGATTTTTTTCGCACAATTCACTGTCTTTTCAGTGCTACTTGTGTGGTCACATAGAGAATAAAATTTCAAAAGTTTACAATTATGACTGAAAATTAATGCTGTCATCCATTCGAACATTTTAAAACCATTTCCATAACTGTTCAACAATTAAAGTTAGTTTTGTCAAGTTTAAGAAAAAGTCCAAAATAAGCCTCTTGAAATCAGCTCTTATTAGTAAAAGAATACATGATGATCGCTTTTGGCTGATCAATAGTCTGTCTTAGCAGCTTGATAAAAATTCAGTAGCTATACCAACAAAAGCTGCTTCTTGATATATATATATATATATATATATATATATATATATATATATATATATATATATAGATAGATAGATAGATAGATAGACAGATAGATAGGGTGTCCCAGGAGAAAGGGGCAATATTTTGGGAAATAGTAGTATGGGTGATTCTAAGCAAAAAATTTCATTTGAAAATAGGCCCTAATCTCAACGGTTTGAGAGCTACAGGTTGTGAACAATTTTTTTTTACTTTATATTGCGTATTGCTGGCCCTGTACTTACTTTACGGGGATGTTACACAGCAGACTTGAAAGCTAATAGAATGAACTTTCCAACGATATGCAATATATGGCAGTAGTATCCTTGGAAAAGAAGTTATTGAGGGATATTTTGGAATCAGTGTTGAAATCCAATTTTTTCAATTACATTAACTTTCTTAAATTTCCCTCAATAGCTTCCCATCCAAAGAGAACACTGCCACATGCTACATACCTTTGGAATGGTCATTCCATCACATTTCAAATTCACTATGCCTTATATATGTAAAATAGCTACAGGGTGGACAACACGCAACAAACTAAAAAAAAAAAAAAGAAATCACAATCGGCAGTTTCCAAACCGTTAAGATTAGGACCTAAGTGTATATGATTTTTTTTTTTGCTTAGAATCCTTCGTGGCTAAGCAGTTAGCATACGCGCGTTTGGCGTGGAATACACGGGTTCGATTCTCGGCGGGAGTTCATGTGGTTCGGATTCCACGTTAATCAGCAGGTCCACGTCTCATATCGCCTCGTTGCTGAACGGCACGTTAAACTCAAAATCAACTTAACTCAATATATATACAGATGGTGATCAGAAAAATGGAAACACCTGTAGTTGGCAACACGTCAGATGTATGGCTTGGCAGTGGTGTCGTGGCGCTCGCAGTGCCGGACCGCTGGTGGTGGTGTGTTAGGTCAGTCTCCATACTACATCAGGCGCAATGAACAACAGTGTCCAGTGGCTGCAGCAGACGGAGGTAGTGTAAAATGTGAGACCTCTCAGATTTTCAAAGAGGGCAAATTGTTGGTGCGCGGTTATGTGGAGTGAGTGTGACGGCAGTGGCTACTGTGTTAGGTGTGTCGCGTGGGACAGTGTCGAAGGTGATGACGGCCTACACAACACACGGGAAAACCACATCGGGGAAGCGGAACAGTGGGCAGAAGAAAATCTTGAGTGACAGGTCACGCCAGGTATTAAAGCGCATTGTCACTCAGAATCATCGTGCCACTGCGGAGCAAGTGACAGAGGAACTCCATCAGCACCTCCCCCACCCTGTTTCGACAATCACAGTCCGCCGCGAATTACATGACATGAACTTACGGGGTCGTGTTGCACGGGCCGAACCGCTCATCAGGGACCATAACGCTTTCGCACGCTGCAAATGGTGCCGCGACCATGCAACTTGGACCGTTGAGGACTGGAAACGTGTGATACGGTCGGATGAGTCATCCTTCACCCTATTCCCAACCACGGGCCGTGTTTATGTGTGGAGAACGCCCAAAGAAGCTTATGATCTGCAGTGTCTCCGGCCAGCTGTGAAACATAGCGGCGGCTCGGTGATGCTGTGGGCCGCCATATCATGGTTTTCATTGGATTCTGTGGTCACACTTAGCGGACGAACCACTGCCAACGATTATGTCGCAATTTTAGGAGACCACTTGCATCCTATGGTCCGGATCTTGTTCCCGGACAATGACGCCGTCTTCCAGGATGATAATGCACTCATTCACACAGCTGGCGTTATTGCAGCGTGGTTTGAGGAACATCGGGATGAAGTTCAACACCTTCCTGGCCCGCCCAATCCCCAGATCTCAACATAATTGAACATCTATGGTCCGTCTTGGAAACACGACTCCGGCGACGATTTCCACCTCCATCCTCTCTCACAGAACTGGTCAATGCCCTGCACGAGGAATGTTGTAAAATTCCACTTGCTACCATTCACGACCTCTATGCCTCCATCCCACGTCGCATCAAGGCTGTTCTGAAGGCGAAAGATGGCCCGACACCATATTAATCTGGTAAGTTGCAATTTCGTTCAGGTGTTTCAATTTTTCTGATCACCATCTGTATATATCCAAGACGAAAGACGGAAAGGCTTGGTAAGATGAGTATAAGGGATATCGAGTTCTACTTCGCTCCGGGCTCAGAAATCTCTAGCTACTGCTCTGCTCTTCTGTATAGCAAAATATGAACGATGCTTTGTATAATTTAATTAAAACGGTCTAACTAAAAATCCTGTTAAACCACAGACCATCTTAAAATTAATTACTTCCAAACTTACACTTACGTTATTGAAGTCTTTTTTTTTTAAGGAATTTGATTTACAAATATGTTGTATTTACCATGTCTTTCTCTCTCTGTGTGTGTGTGTGTGTGTATCCGTTCAGGTCACTAAATCTGAAGGACTATTTGATGTATTAGTATTACGTTTGGAAAGGATTTAGACGGTAAGGAGCTAGAAATCCAGTTTGTTCATGGAGATCATCTAAGTGGTAAAAATCAATCATTTCTGGTTCTAACGTTGACCACTATAGAGCAGTAACAATAACATAAGGCGGGAAACAGTTTTCAGCAATCAATTTGGCGTTTCGAGAATATATTTCATATTTGTTCTAATCTCTCTACTAAACCTGGAAGTAGTTCAAATGTAGTACTTATGGCAATGTGCACCTACAAAGTTCAACTATTGAACGAGGGTCATAACCAAGCTCGGTTTAAAATGTCTGTTGCACCAACAACGTTCAAGGTTAAGTTTCGGTCAAATGGTGGATAAACTTGGTTGAAGCTTGAATGGCCGAATTTGGAGGTTTAAACTTCGTTGATCAAGTCAGTCTGTTTACATTCAATAATGTCTCTGTATTTTTTCCACTAATGAAATTACAATACCTTTTTCGTGTTCGGAAAAATTTTTTTGCTCGTGATTTCATTATTTTTTCCATCACAATTACGATCACTCACAATTAGACTACTCACAACTCTATGCACACAATCTCGAAAGTCGAGATGACCGGCACACAGTATGCTTTCTTCATTTGTTATTTTGTTAAACGAATATTAGAGACCACAACAAACCAGAGTCGATTTTACAAATTGACCGAAGTTTACTTAAACGAGACGTACTGAACTTCGACTTTCAATGGTGCAACCAAAGTCCTGGAACCACGCTCAAACTGGAAAGTTTAATGTTGAACGCGTTTCAGTGAACGCTCGTTTAAACTTCGTTGGTACACTCGGCTATTATTTCGATTTCAAAATTTAATTGAAAAATATCATGGTATACAAACCAAATTCCTTTACGTGCTGTACACGTGACATTGCTACTTTTTTTTTTCTAATTTAACTTTAGACGACATTAAAATTTCTTCTCACCTACTGTAATGAATTAATTTAGGGAGTGTTCTAACCTCATAAAATACCTCAATTTTGTAAATATTTTCCTTGACAGAAACAAGTTATCACTAGAGAGTGGATTTTAAGGTGCAGCTCCTTTTCTAAAAATGTGGTTGTTATAGTAACGAAAGTTCAAAAATATGTATTTCCGGGTATAAAATGAACTGAAATGAACACATTTTGTTACACATTTTTCGTAAATTTTTCACTTTTGTTTTTTGCAAGACTAATAAAATATACTTTTTATTACTTCTTTTAACCTTCAGCACCTTTATTGCCACTCTTTTCTATTTTTTTTTAAATGGACAGAACAATATGTTTTATTTTCAATCTGTATTTTACATAATATTCCATAAATTTAAACACAATCTTGACGGATTTGCTAGAGACAAATTTGAACTGAATTTGCGAGACAATGAGGAAGTAGAAACCTTTGCAACGTCAACTGAATTTCCTTTCCGTGTGCTTACAAGATATGCACACTGGTTTCCGTTCATGTCGAACGAAGTTTCTCCGCATAAAAGGATCTACTGAGCTCCAAGCGACAGAAACTAACATTCAGAAACATAGACATGTTGTGCATAATCTAGTGCAACCAGGTTTTCAAAACCTAATAGCATGTAGCATGTCAAGGCACAATATTGCTAAATTATTTTTTTTTCTAATACCGAGCTAGTTCAAACCACAATTTTATTACGGGAATGTTGAATGTTGTACAAGTTTGAGATTAAATAAAACAATTTTAAAATTTATGTCAAATGTTTAGAGCCAAGATTTTAAAAATATCTGCTGGTACAGCACTAGGGTGGTCCTTATTTTTCAAGTTGTGTATATCTGAGACCGCACCCCTTAATTTTTTTCCTTTTAATGAGAAAAGTGTTCTCTGTAAATTTGAGTTCATTATGACGACGATAAATGGTGCCGCAAAGACATTTTAATCTTTATAAGAATAGGATTTAGAAAATAGTAGTTTCCTATGTTGCTCAATAGATGGCAATACAGTCACAAATTTAAATTCTTCTATTTAATCCCATTTTTTCTGTAATTTGGAGCAGATTTATCAACAAAATTAAATTGGAAATAATAAGTAAATATCAAACAATTATTTTTTACGACCATTTACAACTAAATTGCCATCTCCTTTGTATTTAATTACAATTGTCATTGTAAGTAAAATAATTTTAGACTATCTGTTACTTGGTTTTGAGTTTTTGCATTTTATATTTGCGATCTTTTGATATGATAGTTATTTTTAGGGAATTGAAATTTCGTTGTGGGTCTTGTATCATCATATGTGATTAAATGAACAAAGTGATCATTATGTGTTCGGTGTCTAGTGAAATCAGTTATCGTAATGGTATTTACCTCGTTGGTAATATGAGTGAACAGATATTGGGTTGTAAGTTACTGTCCAACAGACAAATACTTGGTGCATTCTTTTATAACATACAAATGAGAAATTACTTTTAAGAGAGAATGCTCGGTTAGCAATTCGTGAACAGAAATGTTTTGGTCTAAAGCAAGAATACCAATCAAGGATACTCACCATAGCATCGATAAACTCATTGGGTTGTACGAAATGTGACATCGGTTTCAAAAATCAAGTATAGGAAATAGTGAAGTGAAGAGGAGACAAGACATATTTCTTAGATATGTCAGACGATTTATTTGATACAACGCATGCAAATGCTTTAGACTTAATACAAATTCAGGAGAGGACAAGGAATTCCTTATATCTCAAAGGCAAAAAAGACGACTTATGAAGTGAGCGAAACGGGTGAATAGTCGATTATCAATTCAAGTGGTGAAGACGAAGATGTATGCCAAACAGAAAATACAATTCCAATGGAAGGAGTAGATTCTGATGAGATAGTGACAGGATCTTCGAGAAGAAGAGGGAAAGTACGTTTTATTACTCCATGACTCGTTGCGGCTTTTGATCGCTATAAATTGATTGATAGAGCTCCATGCACATATTAATCGCAACAGCAGAGACATTGGGACACTACTTCTTCTAACACTGGACATATCAATAGAGCTTGTATTCTTCTTGAACAAAAATTTGAAAAAGATCTTTTATATCTTCCGTGTAGGCATCACATTTTTGAATTGATATTAAAGTGTGTATCTGAATAATGTGTTTCGCTTTCTTCCGGTCCAGAGGTGCCAATTTTTAAGCGTTTCCAAAAAGAGTGGCCGGGATTTCAACACAACAATTTTGTTACATGAATTTCTGATCAAAGTGTTAATTCAGTTCTTTACAATATGAAGAAAGATACGCTAGTTTTTGCTGTTCAAAATTTGGAAATGCAGAGAAGATTACAGAGAACTTTTGGAGCTTACAGCAATTTTTCTAGAAAGTACGTCTTCTGGAGGTATTTCCTTCCGTTTCCCTGGAGCTGTACATCAGGCAAGGTGGATGCGAAATGCCTTATGATGTTTAAAAATATTTCTCCTTAATAATCAGTTTAAATGAGCGGGAAGAAGAAGATGAAGAAGAAGATGAAGACTGCGTCAAGTGTGCACTTTTCCTGTTCTAAAAAGCTTGGTTTATGTTGTATGTAAAAGCTTGGTTTATTTGTCCCAGTGCATCTCGTTCACCACATCAAGATTTACAATTTTTGAAGAGCCTTCAAACGTACAAACTCATAAACTCTGATGTCTCGAGAGTGGCTTTATTGAAGTTTTCCTAACATCTTTGGTACCTCTCAGAGGAGTGTGAGCACTTTCATTTTTTGACGAGAATGTCAATAATGAAGAAAACATAAAATAGCAGAAAAATTTAAAAATAGTGACAGTTCATATGAAACGATGAAGCGATTTGAACTGCACGCTAGTGAAATAGATGATATTGAAGAAAAAGAAATTGCTGATTTTGTGATAGGAAACACGAAGAAGTTCTTCGAAAGGTTTCGGATTTCTACAGGTTTTCTAGATCTTGATCCGGTTTGTTGGTCGACAAATGATGAATTTCTTTTCGGGAAAAAAGTAGTTGATAAGCTGCATGTTACAAATGACGCAGTGGAAAGAGCGTAAAGTTAATGGAAGATCACAATGCAGTTCTAACTAAAAATGAAGAACAGAAACAATTCCTTTTGCAAGTGGTGAAAGATTATAGAAACTTGTTTCCAGGATGTGGAAAAGGTACCTTGCGTAAAAAGTAAAAGTTATCATTAAGTCGATCTAAATTCAAATAAATATATTTTTGTCAATTTTTTGGAATATCAGCCACTATCATTTTTACTTGTATTTATTAGCTGATTGATTTCTAACTCATGTAAATTTTACTAACAAAGCAAGTGACATGAGAAACAGATCTAAATATCTTTTCCACAGTGGTTCATAACTGTGCATAAACCATAAGTACTATATGTACGGACGATGGTCATGCTGCTTGTAGCTTGTTGCCTGATAACCAACCGACTGTATTTGAAACCCAGTCAATTCTGAATTACAGAGGAAAGCTTTATATTGTCCTATTTACATTTGTGATAATTATTATATGTTTATTGGCAAATAGTAAATCGAGTGCCATTGAAATTCAAATGGATTTCTTTTTACAGAAATCAACTGCTTTGCGGCACGGGTTAACGTTGATGGATTTTTGTGAAATTTTGTGTATTATGTTTCTATTACCAAAGGAAAAGAAATAGGGGGTGCGACGCAAGAAATTCGAAAATTTATTTTTTCCCATACACCTAAGGACCACCCTATACAGCACTTAATAAAGATATCCTATTATCACCTTTCTTTGCACCTTTTGGAATGATTTTTCAGCCCCTTTTATTTCCTTTTTCCTACCATATTTTTGCACCTTAAAATCCGGTTTCTACTTATAACGTTAACAGTCTGTTACAATTCCTTATCAGTCATCACACAGATCTGCTTATTTCTCTAGGTCTTATATGATTACTACAAGTTGCGATTAGAATATTTTCATCAACTTCTATGCGGGAGTCAATTCGAGTACGATCATTCCAAATAACTATTCATATCTTACGTACAATCAACGACAAAAGTTCTTTAAGTTTGATGAAGTTAGTTTCGCAAATAGCTTCGGAATGGAAAGGCAATTTGAGTACATTTTTCATTAAGTTAAAAAGAATGTAATTTTCTTTACGTTCCAGTCATACCACCAATGTACGTTCCAGTCATACTAGCATTATTCCCAAAATACATTTTATCAAACGAAAAAAAATCTTTTGTCGCTGACTGTAGTGTACATAATATATTTTATTTTTGTTTTAGTTAAACGTTCGCCGATTATACTCCAAGGCTAAGGAGCACGCTAATGATGATAACGAACGTAATGGTGAAACGAAGAAAGTGTGAAAAAGGACAGAATGCCGAGAAAACTCACACCCACTGTATTTGTTCATCTCAAAATCGTTTGGTGAGTGCTAACATGAAACCAAGGACCCTGTGAGCTCTCTACCACCGTAATTGTAGCAAGAGGATGTAGAATGTGACAGAAAAGGCAAAAAGAAAAGAAGCTGGGCAATTAATTTGTAAGAGCACATGGACAGATGTGTACACATACAGGGTGGCCCAAAAGTAGGTAGGCCCGTACTGATCAACTCATTTTCTTTTATAATTTCTTATTGTTATCCATCAGGTGGACTTGGTTTCTTTATTATTTGTTCTTAATGTCTTTTTACTTATATTTTAGGCTCGGAACAGCCGAAGCAACTAAACCTATAAGCTAGAATGTTATACTTGATCAATGCAGGGTATATACCTACTTTTGGGCCACCCTGTATACTGTTTTCTTATGTTTGTTTGTATGTATGTGTATTTTTGTTAGTCCGAGAGTGAATTTAAAAATTTGTTTATCCAGCATGTTTAGTTTGTAAAATGTTTCCAATCTTCATATTTTGATTTTTTCATTATTTTCTTTGGAATACTTTGTTTTTATAATTTTGGGTTATTATTTGATAGTAGATAGCCTTAACCTTGGTATGTAAAAAAAAAGTAGAAATAAATAAGTAAACGTTCAAACTAAAAAAAACATTTATTTATTTGCAAGAGTTCAACAGCAGTTCAGTTGATGTAAGAAGAAACTGATATTTTTAGACTTATAGATGCATTTTAGGTATGATTTTGTCCGAGATAATTCTTTATGTTGCTTTGGTACTTAAAATAGATGATTCAATGAGGGCTGTATTCAAGTGTCATTATGGCTGGATGAGTTACAAACTTTAATGAAATGATAGAGATATGAATATTCAGAAATTTTGGGCAAGATTCACAATAAAAATACAGTCTATTATGAGCTAATGTTGACAAAATGACGCAGAATCTACTGAATCTACTTCTCTCTCTCTCTCTTTATATATATATGTATATATATATATATAAGGAAAGATTGTTACGTAGTTCTCGTTAGGGACACATCACGTATGTTTATAAATACAAAATAGTTTGTGAATTGGGAGGTGATTTCGAAAGTGCAGCAACTACATTTATAATGGATAGTAATATGATAAAGCTAATTAACATGACAGAAGATCCTACGACTCAATCAGAAGTTACTTCTTAAAGTTACCGATAACATTTATTTCTATATTTCGTTTACATTGGTAGACATATGCAGATGTAAAATGTAAGTTCCAAATATAGCATTAACCAGTTGGTAAAGAGACGGTATGGGATGTTCATACGACTGTAGAAAATAGAAGTAACTAAATAAAGTGAGCTAGTTAAGTTTTTAAAGTAGTAGTTAACATCGTAAAGCCAGTGAGTATGAAAGAAGTTAACATGGTAAAACTAGTGAATATGGAAGACGTAACATGGTAAAGCTAGTGAATATGGAAGGCATTGATATGATAAAGCTAGTGAATATAAAAAATGTTAACATGGTAAAACCAGTTGAGAATGCTCCAAGAGCCTTGCCAGAACGAATTTAAAAAGAATGGATAGATGGAGCGGAAAGTATAACTGTGATTGTTCCTACATGTGAAAGTAAATCTTTCTATCTGCACTTTCTTCTGTTTCTCACAAAATATCATCTCACTATGACTTACGGTTCCTGATATATAGCTTCTTAAATCTCCCGAAAATTGAAACTTTTTGGCCAATATCTGGGGAACGGTGGCCAGTTGGTCTGTAGCCATGGGTTACTAATTGGTACCAAAATGTTCACCATTCTCTATAGTATTGATCAACACCAATATCGTCTTCCTTCTTAAATCTTCCGAAATTGGATCTATTTTTTGGCCAATATCTCGGGAACGGTAAGTTATAGAGATGATATTGGTGTTAATCAATACCTAGGAGGAGAATAAACATTTTAGTACCGATACCAACTGGTAGCCACTGGGCAACTGGCCACTGGCCAAACTAGTGATCAGTTGAACAGTGCTCACCGGTTACTATTTGGTACATACCAAAATGTTCACCATTCTCTTAGGTATTGATAAACACTAATATTTTCTCTCTATAGCTTATGGTTCCCGAGATATGGCTCCCTAAATCTCCCGTAATCGGAACTGTTTTGGCCAATATCTCGAGAACCGTAAGAGTGACGCGAAAAAATCAATCACTTTCTCAGATAGTTTCTGGTGCTCTGTCGAATGAAAGGCTCAAAATTGAAAAAAAAAAAAATTGAAAATAACAAACCAACAGACACACAGATACACATACATAGAGAACTCAGACACGAACTTTTTAAATTCGTTGACTAGCGAAGACGTTAACATGGTAAAGCTAGTGAATATGGAAGACATTAAGGTAGTAAAGTTAGTGAATATGAAAAACGTTAACATGATAAGGATAGCGAATATGAAAGATGTTAACATAGTAAAGCTAGTAAAACTGAGAAACGTTAACATTTTAAAGCTAGTGAATATGAAAGAAAAAATTACTGCTAGACCTTCTGGTTACATTTTAAAATTCTTGATAAAACTTATTAACTTACTTTCGTATTTCGTTAGAAATGGTAGACAATTTCAAATTAATTATGTTAGTTATCGAAACAAACAGAACTAGTTTTGAATTATGTTCTATTACAGTCATATTATATTTAAAAAAACTTTGTGTAGTTTCTCAGTAATTTCTTTTAGCCCATAGTTAATATTTGTCTGTAGGTATTGGTTTTGTTTATCTACTTTCGTTCCTTAATTTCTTTAGCCTACTTATTTCTACTCACCTTATTATTTTTGAAGATGTCAATTAATATGGAAAAATATCTTCCAAATTGGGCAGACCAAAAAATGTTCATTCCCTGAAAAAGGTTTAGTAATTTTAATCATTGATACACTATTTATTAAAAACGTTGAATATCCTATTGATGATTCGAGTTCTTTTAGCAAATAACACGTGCCACATTTAGAGCTTGATCCAATTAAAAATTAAGAGAAAAAATGACCGCAGGAGGTCCCCAAATTTGCAATGCATTTGAGGTTACTGAATTCGATCCTGTTTTTCTGTTTTCTTAGTGATCTGGAAGTACCTAATGGTACTTCTCTTTTCTTCAGATGAACAGGCGTCCTTAAGAAAGAAAAAGCAGATTGGACGAGAGACCTGCCAGGACCCCCTTGACGCTACGAAGAAAGGTAAATGTATTTCTAGTACGTGCGTCGTTGTCATCATCATCTGAGGTTTTCCGTTCCAAATAGTACCATAGTTCCTCTCCCATGGGTCGGTCCGTATTCTTTGCCCAACGCGGCCAAGAAGGTGCTCGCTCTGAAATACGGAGACCAGAGACCCCCAAAGCTAAAAGTGTTTTCCTGTTCCATTCGTAGATGAGTCTCTGGAGAACATCCATCTCTCGCATACATATATACACACACACACACGAAAACAAGGAAGGTGCGATAGGGGTGGATAGTGGGAGGAGGTATTTTCAAGCTCCAGCACCTGGATTCTATCTTTTGTATGTGTGTTGGTGTTGTGTGATCCTCATTCTGCTCGCGTCTTACGTAGACTGCTGCTTTTGTGTCGTGTAGCGGTCCTTTAAACGGTTTCTGTACTAGGCCTGGTCATGTTGTTCTCTATAGGGAAAGAAGAAGGAGGGGAACGGATAGGGTTAAGACAAGAAAACAAATGACATTGTTTTGACATATATACGCTATTTATAGCTGTGTGTACCATTCAACTCAACCACTATTTCATTTTATTTTTATACTTGTCACATTACGTTTGTTTTTGTTATTTGCTGGCTGCAATATATATATTTTTTACCCACTTGACAATGTCTTTAGACAAGGGAATTGTGTAAAATGATATGTACAAGTGCTAAGGTAACAGACACCGTTTCCAGGAATATACAGGATGTTTCTAAGTTTTTATTTCACGATATAATATTATAGTTACAGAAATAAAGGTTTAGTTAAAGAAGTTCGTCGAGTACTTTTTGATTCTAGGGGATTCTCTTTAATCATCAAAAATATTCTTCCATTAACGGAAGATCATTATAGTCAATTGACAATGAAAAAACTTGGCGTTTCATTTACCTGTTCATTTTGATGTAAGAATAACGTTTATATATATAAAAAAATACACAGTGCATTCAATGCCGGGCCTTTAATAGTGTTCCCGCAAAACGAAAAGTTTCTCGAGTATCGCGAGAAACACCATTTCACCCAAATCTTAAATTTCGAACATTGATATATAGTAGTGTCGCTGTATAAACCGCCTTCCAATCACGTAGTACTACCATCTAAAGCAGAAGATATAGCAAACAGCGCGCTTCTCATTGGCTGCTGATGAATTCATACCCTTGAAAACACTCAGCTGTTGCCATATCATGCCAATAAGCAAAAGCCGCACAGTTGGGAAAGTTCAGGGTTATGAACTAAAATTGCAACACAATAATAACTCCACGTGCTTCCATATGTCACTGAGGGTAAACAAATGTGTTAGACCAGGTCGGTAGTAACAGCGGTGGGAGTATAGTGTTGCATGATTCATTAGAAAAGCTGTAAATTGGTTAAGTGCTTGTTCGAGCATAATGAAGAGTATTTACCAAAGTTTCAAGATACGGATTACACGAAACACTCCAACAATAAATATGGTTTAATTGTTGTTATATCATACCATCCGTAGGCCTCTTGTAGCAGGAGAATTCTGATAAGTTCTAAATGAACGTAAGAAAGAATTCATGGCATAAATATTATACATAAATGCATAAATGTGCAAAACGAGACGAGAAAGAAATGAGACGAGGGAAGCTTACCGAAAATGATGGCGAGAAAAAATACTCTTCGACAACCGAGAGTAGATGAGAGTTCTACAAAGACGTGCGTGACGGGATGAGACAACCTTAAATTCGTCTCTGATCACTCGTTATATTTCTTCTGCTCGCTCTTGACCTTTTTATTATTCATCTCATTCTAACTCTAATATTATAACTTCTTCTTAAAAGAGTTCTTCACCACTTTTCAACCTTTTTTTTAAGTATTTCCAGTATTACCAGTTGACCTACCCTAACATTTTCTAACAATTCTTAACTAGATTATCTTCTCGTTAACTTTTTATCCAATCTTGTTCACACAAAATTTCCAACATTTCCTGTCGATTTCTTCCGCTCTTTCGTAATACCCTAGTTTCGACTCTGTACTAATCAACTGCAAACATGATACATTCCATCTGTCATTCTTGTAACTTGTTCTTCAACATTCTATACACGATTCTCCCCTTCTTCCATATACAATCTTCGTCATCGTTCTAATTCTTGCCTTTATCTTTCGCTCAAACTTATCTTTTTTATTATTGACACTAATCGTATGTAGTCAAGGTTTCTAAAACCAACTATCTAACATCTAATACTTGTTATTTGTTTCATTTTCTCCTTTTCAGCAAATACCGTATATACCTGACATAATGATTTCTCTTTCAATTTCCACTGATTTCGTCTATTAAACATGCGTTTACATTCTCGCTCTTCACAACTTTTCTCTAAATTCTATAAATTATCATGTAAATTCTTTACTCAGATTCTTCAACAGAGCAACCCTATCTTCTAAGTCTTTAACCATTCGATCTCTTATTGAAATATCTCCTTCATTTTGAATAAACTTATAACTATATTACTTATCTATTATTTATTCGTCCAGTTTCTAATTTAATCCCTTCAAAATCTAGACAGATATATTCAGAAAACACTTTTGAAAACCCACTTATAAGAAAACTCCTCCCAGGTCAATATTTCTAGTCAAGTCCAGTAATATATGAATATTTTACATCTAGGGCACGGGATCGTCTTCGAGATAACGTAAACGTCGGAAAATAGTACCGTACTATAAATTAAAGGTACTAACTAACTAACTCTATGGCCTATAGAACCCGGAGGTTCAATGCCGCGTTCACAAAAGCTCTCCACTGACTTCTATCCTTAGCTAACTGCATCCAGTTTCTACTTCGTATTCCAATCTGTGCGAGGTCCATCTTAATATTGTCCTCCTATCTGCGCCTAGGTCTTCCTAATGGTAGTTTTCCGATTGGTCTTCCAGTCAAGACTTTCAAAGCGTTTCTACTTTCTTCCATTCTAGCTACATGACCCGCCCACCTAAGCCTCCTAAACTTGACGACCCTAACAATGTTGGGTAAACCATATAAATTATGTAGTTCCTCGTTATGAAGTTCCCGCCATTCCCCGTTCCCGTTCCTCTTGGGTCCGAATATTCGTCTCAGGATCTTGTTCTCAAATACTTTCAGTCTATGTTCTTCCCTCAGAGTAAGTGACCATGTTTCGCAACCATACAGAACAACAGGCATGATTATCGTTTTATATATTTTAAGCTTCAAATTCCTCGACAGAATTCGCGACGACAAGAGATTTTGAACCGAATAGTAACACGAATTACGTGCTTTTAGTCGACATTTAATTTCTACGTGAATATGATTTTCCTCTGTTAATATTGATTTTAGATATTTGAAACAATCCGCTTTTTCAAAAGTATTATTTAATATTTTAACGCATCCATAATTTGCTGTATTCCGGTCCCGACGCACTTCCATGTATTTAGTTTTCTCTGCATTTACTTCTAAACCCATGTCCCTGCAAGCGTTTCATAAGATCTCTGCATTTCTTTCTATTGTTCTCCTATCACCCGCTATTAAATTTACACCATCAGCATATGCCCTGGGCCCTGGTGCTATCTTTGATTTTCCTTATAGCGTATTCCAGAACGAAGTTAAATAATAATGGCGACAACGCATCTCCTTGTTTCAGGCCATTCTCGACGTGAAAGCTCGTGGACAAAAATTTTCCTACCCGGACTTTACTTTGAGATTCATTTAGACATATCTTAATTAATCTAATTAGCTTTCTCGGTATTCCAAGTTCTGTAAGAACGTTGTATAACGTTTCTTTCCTAACTGAGTCGTACGCCTTTTTAAAATCAATAAATAGTTGATGTACCGGGATATTGTATTTCCACTTTTTTTCGAGTATTTGGCGAATGGTAAATATTTGGTCGATAGTTGATCGATTTCGTCTAAATCTACACTGATAATCTCCAATAATTTCATCAGCGTATGGGGTCAGTCTTGCTAATAGAATGTTTGAAAGGATTTTATAGGATGTTGACAGAAGAGAAATGCCTCGATTATTATTACAGTCAGTTTTGTTGCCTTTCTTGTGAATTGGAACAATGATTGATTCTTTCTACTCTTGTGGCAATTCTTCCTTGTTTCAGATAAGGAGAATGAGTTTGTGTATCTTGTTCCACAATTTTTCTACCCCAGATAAAATTAACTCAGCCGGAATTTCATCTATACCCGGAGATTTGTGTTTCTTTAATTTCTTTATAGCAGTTTCTACTTCTATTCGGTTGGATTCTGGAGTGTACAGTTCTGCGGTGTGTATCTCCTTTTCTCCACGCACACTAGTTTTTGGTTGCGTGTTGAGCAAATCGGCAAAGAAATTTTTCCAACTGTTTAAGATGCTATCCGTGTCAGTGAGAACTCTACCGTCAGATTTCTTTAATATATAAGCACGAGGTTGATAGCCTTTCTTAAATTCGTTGATTCCCTTATACATGTCTCGGATGTTTTTATTTTTACTATTATCTTCAAGTTCCTTAATTTTAGCTTTCAGAAAATCGCGTTTCTTTGTTCTAAAAGTTTTGGAAGTTTCCCGCCTGATATCTGCGAAATTTTGTGTAGTTATTTCATTCAGATTTTGTAGCCAGCGTATTTCCGCGTGTCCCAATTTTTCTTTTGCTGAAATTTTAATGCTATCTCTAATTTCAATCCAGGTATCATCAACACTAGTGCACTCCGAATCTTCTAAAGCCGAGAATTTATTCGAAACTTCAATCTGGTATTTCTCTCTTACCTGGCTCTCTTCTAATTTCTTTAAATTGAATCTCTCCGTTTTCGGACAATGAATATTACCTTTATTCAACGATAACCTCTCTCGTATTATCGCTGCTACCAGGTAGTGGTCAGTGTCACAATCAGCCCTTCTAAACGACCGGACATCAATTATGCTAGATTGCCTTTTTCTGTCTACTAAATCGTGATCAATTTGATTATGTGTTTTCCCGTCTGGTGATGTCCAAGTGTATTTATGAACGTTACGATTTGGGGATTTTGTACTCTTCACGATTAGGTTTTTGGATGTTGCAAAGTTCACGAATCTAACACCGTTGTCATTACTTTCCTTATGCAGACTTCCGTTCCCTATAATCGGTTTGAAAATATCCTCTCGTCCTACCTTCGCATTGAAATCCCCTAATAGAATTTTCATATGGTATCGCGGGAGTTGGTCAAATATCCGTTCCACTTCTTCGTAAAATCTGTCTTTTATATCGTCATCCTTATCTTCTGTTGGGGCATGTACATTTAAAACAATAATATCACACCACCATCCCTTAAGAGTAATAAAAGAAAGTCTGTCAGTAACAAATTCAACCCGTTTAATTGCTGGTAATATACGAAAACCCCTGTTCCTAACTGGTTACTTTTATTTCCTTCCCCGTAAAAGAACTTAAAATTTCCGGAATTCACAGATCCCATTTCCTTCCCACCTAACTTCCTGAACTCCTACTACGTCCATCCTGTATTTCTCTAACTCACTCCTTACAGATTTTAACGCTCCTGCCCTATAAAGACTCCTAATATTCCATGTTCCAAATCTCATATCCATTTTCTTTTGCTGAGGTCGTGCCAAGTTATCAGTCCTTGTCCGAGGCTTTTGTTAATATTTCTGAACAAGTGCTTTTTTTACAGGGTGAGGTTGTTAGCCCTACCCAAACCCCCAAGCTGGAGGACCACTCCTAGTCGGCTGTCCGCGACTGCTTATTCAGTATATTCGCAGTTAACCTCTATATCTAGATTCCTTCTCCTCGATCCGCAACCTGAAGACGCGCCATGCCGTGGTGACAGGGACCCACGTTACACGGATAAATTAAAGGGAAAATAATAATATTGAAAGTATATACTTTCCGCCATGAAAATAAAATTACTCGGTCATATTGCAAATTGTATATATATATTAAACTAAACAGGCCTTATGCAGACTCGTTTTGACGTCTGATTAACACCATACTACGGGGTTGGCTAAAGAATGGTTATCAAAATTGTATTCAGAGTCTCTGATTAGGACGTAGTATTGGACAAAGTTAATCACATGTGACTAATTAATCTAGAGTAGAGACTAATCTTTTACCCACGGTTTAGCGTGCGATACAACATTTCGTATTTCGTAATTCATGTATTTTCATTTTTACAGACTACGCATGCACTCATCTACTTTTCCGTAGTTGCCACATTTATTTTACTCACCGATGCATTGGGGTTCTATAAGTTAATCACACCCAAATCATCAATTTAGTTGTACTCAAAGTAGACTCTGAATACCAAAAAGTGCATCTTCCTTAGTAAAGATTTAGTATGCTTACTAACTAGTCTGTGACTAAACTTCGATTAACGAATTCTCTCTGAATACCGCCCAACATGTTTATATGTCTTCTATCCCTCCATTCCATCCAAGCTTCCCTCAATATTATAAATAAAACCAGTAACGTTATCTAAGATTTTGCCAGTGGGGGGAGGGGGGCAAGAGTGCCCACAACATAAGAATTTCGTGTTTATATCAGTACACAATTTATTAAAATGCATGTGTTTCTCAAACTCATGGGAGTACTTCCCTGTCCTCCCTAAATGACGCTTCTGACTAAAATATCCAACTTTCATTCCGTTTGCTCTCTAGACATTAGTCCCGTGATTTTTTATCCCTCCGAAACCAAAAGAACCCTGAGAGGAAAACAGTATTATTACATCTGAAGTATCATTTCTGCCGTAGAGTATGCTTTTCGAATTCGTGAATATAGAACGCCTGGAAAGATAATTGGAAACATATTTTCGCAGTACTAAGAAACTACCAACATCAAATACAATGATTTGTAGGTTAGTCATTCGTAAATGCCAACTTTCCAAACATTCGGCTATTCTGCGAAAACTGTTTTAATCTATACGTATTAGCCCTGCTATACACTATGAGATAAATCGTAGGAAATATCCTACGATTTGTCTTAGAAAAAATGTTACATCATATTTCATAAGAAATCTTACCCTTTTGTGCCATACACATGAAAATTTGTCCTGAATGTTCTTACAAAATTATATTACACATTTCTTACGTAAATTTCACAAATTTGCGAGATCTAAGATAGAATACTACCAGGATAACTAAGCTCATGTTTTTCAATATCATGAGACAGTTCTATTTAATAAAAAGTACAAAATTGATGAACACCTATGCTAACCATACTGCACATCCTACTGATATTTATACCAGGCGCTATTCACTTTCTTTACGCAAATTTGTTTTCACTTTCTCTCACCTGATGTCGCTTAAATCGAAATCTTACGAATTTTCTTTCCGAAATAGAGCGTGTTCCAACCAAGTAACATCTCATAGGATCGTTCAGAACATAGGAAATGACATGCGATCTGATGCCATACACACATTGAGATTTTGACTCTAGGAAAAATCACAAGAGATTTCCTAGGGTTTATGACATAGTGTATAGAAGACCTTAGGACCTGAACTGCAAACATTTGAAAATAACTGTACTTTGTATTTACTTTTCTTTTCTTATCTTTTTCTTTTATTTTTCCACCCTACCACTGATTTTACTTATGAACGAGGATTCCGTATCCGAAAGGTTAAGGTTAAACCCAATCAACTCCAGAGAAAAGCAAAACTAATAGAAATATATAATTAATTTATTTTCTCATATTCATCGTGCTACATCCCTCGATGAATCCCGGTTCGGCTCTTAACTAGCATTTTCATTAGATTATGTTTACTAACAATATACCAAACACTAGTTAAGATAGTAGTATGCCAATGACAGCACTTCTAAAATCCATTAGTAGAGGGACAAACGCTGAGGATATGTTTGTGCATACGCTTTTTTGTGTGTGTACCTTATTTTTTGGTAGTTTTTGGGAGAACATTTTGGATCAAAGCTAAAGGAAGATTACCGACTATCTAGCCTCCTCTTTTTTTTATTTTAAGAGGCAGACAGGGACTGGTTTTGAGGTCAGCAACTCTCGAAAACAAGAACACGTTAAGTGGGTCGCCTGGAGGACATTTACGTTTCACAATGTGGTTGTCGTAACGCGTTATCATAGAGTATTCCGCCACACTATTATCCAGCTGGATGACTCCATTGTTGGTCAGCTGTATCTGTCTCTTTCCATTTCCACACACACACACACACAAACACATGAACATATACGTATGTGTGTACCCTTTCTCCCCTGACTCCCTCTTCAACCATTACGTCAATTGAAGAGTGCCCCACCCCCCTTGAGAGGCCCTGCTTTTCTCTTTACTGGTCACTGCAGACTTCTATTTCCGGAGCAGGACAAAAGCGTCCCAGCTCTTCCAGTGCGGAAGGTTTGCAGGAGCCCTGTGTTCGTTCACGCAAGAATAATGACTCTCCCGTGAATGGTATTTGTCGAGAACAATTTTCACTTCACATACGATTCTTTTTTTTTTTTTTTCGGGGGTTGTATGGTAAAGTGAAGCTATGCTTAACCCAACTCTTACTCTCATTCTGTAACAGTCACTGGACAATATCAGACAATTCCTTAATTGACAATAGTAGTAGAAGAGCGAATAGACGCCATAATGATTTTATACTTTTACCAGATTCAATTCAAATCTAAATATTCTCTGAAAATAACCAACAATTTAATGTATTATTTAATAGATTTTCATACGCAGATTTTATCAACACATGTAATCGGAAATAATCGATACCGCTGTTATTGAGAAAATATATTAAGAAGGGATTTCCTAAATTTCTCGTAGGATAGGTCGAAAAAGGCGAATATATATATAATACATATACATATTATATATATATATATATATATATATATATATATATATATATATATATATTTAAAAAAATCACACGTTTAATCTTCACATTGCGCAAAGTTTAAAGTTTCAAAAACATATATGACCATTAAGGCTAATAATTATCATAACAATTTAAATTTACAGATTACAAGTATGTTTATCAACTTCTAATAGCATGAGATTTATTTACCTAAGTATTTTATTTAGATTCGTCTATTTACTAAATTGCTCTAGAGTGATTTTATATTTTCAAACTAGCCTGTGGCTAGCTGGGACTCCGTCCCCAAACCCCGCGTTTGCTCGCCCTACGGCCATACACCTCTAAAACCCACAATTCTACCGATTTTAAAGTTTTTTTTTCATATATTTCATTACCTAAAAGAGAAGATTTTGAGCCATAAGAAAACGCCCATTTAAATAATATGAAGATTTTTCATTTCCCCTTTAGCCACCACTAAAAACTAAAAATATTCAGTTTTGACAATTTTTCTCTGGCTTAGTCCCGGAAAGCTACAATCATGCCAAATTTCAACTTTCCACGTCAACCGTTAGTATCCGTTATTTTATATCAGTGAGTTCATGTAGTTTTATACATAGTTAGAATTTGGATAGGATTTGAGATCAAAACATCTCTATGCCCATTTCGGAAAATTATGTTTGATATAATTGCCGAGATATCAATACGTGGATGGGGCTGCAATTCGAGTTCCACTCACGCCTTACTTAACCAACTCTACTTAACATTTACCATTCAGGGCAAGTGCGACCGCAGGGTTTTACTAACAAGGGACATGTTTCTGTTCGAACGCAAGGATCAACATAAAACTTGGTAGACATATACAGGACTAAATACTGACCACTGTAGGGGGAGTCATTCCCGTGTAAAATTCGTTTTCCGCCGACAGCGCCACCTATCCTTCGAAACACTGGCAGTTAGATTACGCGTTGTAGGCGCTGAGTGAAGATCAGTCAGGTACGTCAGTGTGTGGTAGTAAGTACCGATTAGTATTAGTTGTCGTAGTCAGTGTGGAAAAATGAGGCGGGCTGTTGGCATTAACCCATTTCCTGTAGTTGATCTCTTAAAAAAGCAAACTAAGGCGCAAATTTAAGGATCAGACGTCAGTAGGAGTGAAAGTTGAGTCATTTCAGACATTTTTGTGCAATTTAATAATCAGTGAGTACGAAAATAAATTAGAAATGATACACAAATAGACACTCTACAGATATTATGAAGAAAATATCAGGGGACAGGAAGACATCAATGATAGCAGTTCAGAATGGGAACAAGACAGTATTCCAGAGAGGGAACAAGACAGTAGTCAAAGCGAATACGACGTATCTCTAGAAGTAAACTGAAATGTACAGTTTTTTTTTAAGTTTACGGAAGAGGAAATCCGGAGTATCTGCAAAGGATTTCATGAAGAAGGATACAACTCGTATAGGAAGCTTCTGGAACGACATAAGAAATTTATTTCGTTAAGTAACTGCAAATCTATTTTGGATTATGGATACGCGCTGTCTACGAACTTTGCTTCATTCAAAGGAAATCGAGAAATGAAACTCCAAACAGTGAAATGTGAAGTCATCAGAGAGCATGGAGTATCAGTAGGTTGCTGGTATTTAAAGTGTTGGGCTTTTCAAGCGGCAAAAGAAGTTGGCTTATCGGAGTTCAAAGTGTCGCCGACTTTCATTGAAAATCTTTAGAAACAAGCAAGAATTATTTAACGAACGATTCATAATATCTGTAGAGTGTCGATGTGTATATCATTTCTACTTCATTTTCAAACTCACTGCACACATTGCACAAAAATGTCGCCAATGACTCATCTTTCACTCCAACTGACGTCTGATCCTTAAACTTGCGCCTTAGTTTGCTTTTTAACAGTTCAACTATATAAAGGCGGTTAATGCCAACAGCTCGCTCCATTTTTCTACACTGACTACCACACCTAACACTAATTGGAGCTTACTACCACACACTGATGCACCTGACTGATCTTCACTCAGCGCCTAGAACACGGAATCTAACTGCCAGTGTTTCGAAGGATAGGTGTCGCTGTCGGCGGAAAACGAATTTTACACGGGAATGACTCCCCTTACAGTGGTCAGTATTTAGTCCTGTATATGTCTACCAAGTTTTATGTTGATCCCCGCGTTCGAACCGAAACATGTCCCTTGTAAGAAGGGAGGCGAAGGACCAATTCCAAGCGAGTTGATAAAAGACTGACACAAGCACAATCACAAATACACATACTTTGATTCACGCGTACGCATAGTATATTATATAATAAAACAATTATTTAAGTGTATATCCTTACTAACTACAGTAATATAGTATTTAATCCCAAATATTAAGTACTGTAGTATATGAGAGCAAATTATTATGTTTAACATGTATACCCTTCAAACTTCAGGGAGAACAACTGCCTCCCCTTCTTCCCTATCCCCTACTGCGAGCGCCCATGATTCAGGACATCATAGACTAAAGTATGTTGCTTCACAACCATCAGTCAAGAACGTCATCTTGAAATCGAATTAATGGTTGAATTTAGGCATCAAAGATTTCGTGTGCAGTGTTGGTCTGAAATAGTCATCTCTGTTATCATGTCTGCACACGTTTTTTCCAGCGGACTTTGTCACAAATTTTATACAGTTTAACACTGTTCGGATGTGACAGGAACAATTTATAAATTCAAACTTAAATAGATTTTTATTTACCAGAAATAATAAAGTAGTCTCTATTGTGAAGCTTTCTATCATTGAAATGGATGACAGTTTACATCTTGTTTAATCAGTAAGCTCAGTATTGTCTTTGTGCTACTTCTCTCTCTCGTGTGCATTACAGATACAATTATCTGCCATTTTATATTTCTGGTTCCATTTTGTAGAAACTTCATTTCATTAGATGCTATTTATAATTCATTCGCCTTGTCATTTATATTCTTCTATTTTGAGATTCAATGTTGTTAATTTATTTTGTAGCCAAGTATAGCTTCTAAAATAATAAGAACAAATTTATATTGCACTAAACTATGATCGACATCGAAAGTATGTAGCTGGTGGAGGGCCAAACAGAATGGCTCGTGGATGATCTACTCAGTTTTAGAATCAATTTTTAAATGAAATCACTTTATATTTGACAATTTTATTTTTATGTATTTTTGTTTTATATATGCTTTATAACAATTTCATCCAGTTCCACAAAAATGAGGGTTAAAACAATTCTAGGCCAATTATCCGATTCACTGGATTAAAATCAGAGAAAATGGTAATATGTTCCATTAGTCAGTCACTTTTTGCTATTACTGAAAAGCTCTGATATATGTTTCTTTGTCTTATCTGAATTTGGATTTAAACGGTATCGGAGTGTCACAGTTCATATAAGCGATCCCGAAAAGTATGGATTCGACACAAATGTCGGCCATGTCACCGTCGCATTTGCACTAGAGCAAATGTGAGGGTGCATACACCTTAGTTACGCAGATGGCGCGTGGAGTGGTGAGGTGGTATCCAATATTATTTTTAAATAAGAATCAAGGTTTATAAATGTTTCCTATATATTTTATAAAATTATCTATGGGTACCGGATACAGACTGTACAGGTTCCATAAAGTAGGTAGAATACTTATCACGATATCCAGCCGCCCATTGCACTTTACTAAAAACTGAGTCTACAATTCTCGTCGCACTCGTGTTTCACTCCATGCTGTGCGGTACTTCATCTTCTCAGAGCCTGATCTCCGGTGTCCTTCGGTACGGGTTCCAACCCGGCTGCTGCTGCCGTTGTTGCTGTTATCCTCTCGGGTCCCACGTGAAGAAGAAGGCTCTCCTCTCTCTGATGTATAAAGCCCCCTTGGCTGGATCCTGCGCTGCCACCTGCCGGGAAAACTGGGAACCATCCAAAGACGTTTCAGAAAGCATGGGACAATGTGGTGGCGCTGACTACCACAGCCATTTTCGATTATACTTATATATATCTAATAATTTTCACCGTGAAAAGCAGGTTCGAACTTCATCTATGTTGAAAATTTGATTGAGATTCGGGTGATTCAAGTGATTCAAGTGATTCAAGTGTTCTTAAGTCACAAACATAGTTACTTTCATTTTTATTTATGTAGATAGATTATACATTAATGTAAGTACTTTGCGTAAACAGACAATCGGTTCGTACGTGCCCATTTTATTACTGTATTACTGCAAATTATACAAATTATTTAACGCAGAAAATAAATTTTTGAAAGCAATAATCTCAGTAACATAATCGATAAAACTATATAGCGGTGACCGTATTTAGTAATTTTATTGAAGAAAATCTTGATTTGATTTGGATCTCAGTTTAGAATCTCTTTCAGCACCGAGGCTATATCAGACGTGAAGCCAGAACTTAACGTGCGTTCTGAAGCACATGAGTTTCGACTGGGGATCGAACGAGATCTAAACTATAATTTTCAAAATAAACAAACCGAGACGTTGAAACTTAAAGGGGAAATAAACATTCTACAGTAGTTAATAAATACGAAAATCAACCAGTTGGTGTGTATTTTCGTAGAATAATTCTATCATTTTAAGGTGAATTACGTAGGCCCTACTTAGTTTATTATTTTTCTGAAAGAGGAATAAATATGAATAATATGGATATCTAACTAGCAAAACTCTTCCGCAAGAGAACCACTATTCCTGATATGTTAATATTTCAAATTTCATAAATCGTGGCGGGCGCGGTGGCTCAGTGGTAGAGCGTTCACCTCCGATGCTTGTGGTCCTTGGTTCGATCCTAGCTCGCGCCGTGTGGACTTTGTGGTGGACAAACACCGTGCTCTTGGGTTTTCTCGGGGTTCTCTGTTTCCTACCACTTTCTTCATTCCACCATTTCATTAATTTCTCATAATCACCGTGTCCTTTAGCCTAACTGGCATAATCGTGGGACGTAAAACTGAAAGATTTCATTTCATTTTTTCATAAACCATGATCCAAATCCAAAATTTGTGTTTATTAGTTTCGATAGATTTCTTGTTTAACATTTTTGGGGAGATAATGTTAATATTTTGATGTTGGCGTTTTCATATGTTGCGTGGACATAATAATAATAATAATAATAATAATAATAATAATAATAATAATAATAATAATAATAATAATAATAATAATAATAATAATAATAATAATAATAATTTGTTTTAGATATTAATTTGTTTCTTGTATGAAAAGCATTATGTAGTATATTTGTAGTGGAACACCGTTTCCCACTATAAATATATTACACCATGGGATCTTTCACCGTTATTAAACAACCAAATAGTTCAGTAAATATATTGTGATGTCAATTACTGAATATTTAATGTGCTATTTAACTGAAACATAAACATAATGTCGGGCCAGAAGTGATTCTCTGGCAGAGCACTTACCTCTGGTGCATGTTGTCCCTGGTTCGATAACAACTCCCACCAAGTAGACTTTGTGGTTGACAAACACCGTGCGCGTGGGTTTGTTTTTCTGCTGTTTCCACCCACTTTCATCATACCACCATTATCTTCCACCTCATGACAGTTCTCTCACTTAACGTTAGCTTCGTTGCACAACAGTGGGATGTTAAAATAAAAACAAAAACTAACTTCCAGATGTTGTGACTATATATATATGTGCATAAGATTCGTGAATGTAGAGAAACAACGTGAAATGAATAATCCAAGTAAGTAATTTTATGAAGATTAAATAAACGAATAAACTATTAATGTGTGAATTTACTAAGAAATGGAATCGAATTGTTTAGTTTAAACAAGATCAAATATTGCAAATGTAATGAATAATTATAATAAAGCTATCCTCATATTTACGAGTTGAAATTAACTACGTATCATAATTACGCAAGCAATAATAGGCCATATAGTTTAGTAATAACTGGATTCATAAGCATTAACATTGTCAAGTTCTGTATTTTGTTGAAAAGCTGAAACTGCTAGACTTTATGGGAAAACAAAAACGATCTATTACAATTATATCTATCAAAAATTCTCTGGTACTACTTTGGGAACGTCTTTTTTTTTTCAGACAACTTCCTTCTGCGGGAACTAAACATGGAAAATAATAGAGAAGAATTAATTATACACTTTATGAATGTAACTTATGTGTTCTTTTCAGATAAAGATATGTGTTTACATGTGGCATTCTTTTCTAAATTCTGTTGTATGATATGTTCTTGCATTCGAGTGTTGATGTTCGTACACATTGTACACGATATTCAAGTTTTTTTTTTTTTTTTTTAATTTATCGACTCGATGGGTGAATGTGCTTTTTCTCACGAATATAGAACGTGTTTATATTTCACTGCGTATTGTTCGAGGGTATTGACTCTAGGGGCAACTACAGACCGGATTGTGTCGCCTATCGAGATATTCTGTCATCGATTGTGTGACACAGTCATGATAAATTCCTCGTTGTGCTTTTAACGCAATACCAGCGCCAACTCTTGAACTCAGATCTGCATTGTTGGAGATGGAGAAGAGTGGTAACGGGATAGTTGCATCCTTGACGTCAATATCTATTGCGGAAAGAATGAAAGTTCTAACAGATTTTTCCTTCGTCTTATAATTCTTTGAATATGTGATGGGGGCGCGGTGGCTCAGTGGTAGAGCGTTCACCTCCGGTGCTTG
Source organism: Thermobia domestica (assembly GCF_964235325.1). Classification (NCBI taxonomy): domain Eukaryota; kingdom Metazoa; phylum Arthropoda; class Insecta; order Zygentoma; family Lepismatidae; genus Thermobia; species Thermobia domestica. Next base: position 62,779,019 of record NC_137458.1, read on the forward strand.
GGGTCCCTAGTTCGATCCCAGCTCGCGCCGTGTGGACTTTGTGGTGGACAAACACCGTGCTCGTGGGTTTTCTCGGCGTTCTTCCGTTTCCTCCCACTTTCTACATTCCACCATTTCACTCATCTCTCATCATCACCGTCTCCTTTAGCCTAACCGGCATAACCGTGGGACGTAAAACTTAAAGATTTCATTTCATTTTTTCTTTCAATATGTTGTCTCATCTACTGCCATCGACAACACTATGTTTTTAAGAAGCCAGGAGAACGCGTTTCTCTTAATCCCAAGATCCATGATTTCTTGAATGTTGCTTGATAAAATTCCTCTTCGTGTGCAAGGTGATAAAGAAATATTTCGGATCCTATTGCACTCACATCAAACGAGACAGAAACATATATTTTTTCAATGTAAGTAGCTAATTAATATCTTCAGTTCATTCGATACGCGTGTAAGAAATGAACAATTGTAAGACCTGGTTTGCAAATGTCAATCTTCGTGAATGACTGAGAGGTCCAGCTAGATGCGGGTAACAGTCTCGTCTGAATTTCCCTTACAATGTATAAAATATATTGTTTTTTTAATCAGTTTTTATTTATCGGTTTCTTCAGATTAGATTATTTCTGAATTTACAAAAGTGAGGTTTTCATACCCACGCAGTTTTTTCTTTCAATTATCATCCTGGATGACACTGGTCCTGTCGTTTCTCCGTCCAAGTACTCAAACGAAAATATGTAAATGGCAGCTCGTTGAAGTGAAGTAACCAAATGAACCACTCAACGGATGCTGAATTTTCACCACGATATTTCTAACAATGTATTTGTCGTTGTATCATCGCCATCTATCACTTCACGATTAGTAATATCTACATCGTCAATCTTGCTATTTCGCTTTCAATTCCGTTTCTTGGTGTAACGTAGCCAATATATTGCCCAGCAGCTTCATTACTTTCACTAATGTGTTCCTCTTTTATTACCCTGGGGTACATTTTAATTCCTATTTTGTCTTGAACAAAGGTATTGTCTTCTGTTCTATCAACATATATTCCTTTATAACAGTAAATCGATGTAATTTTTGTACTACAGCCTCTCCTCTCTTCTGTGTTTCTTTCTATACCTTGCATTTGCCTATCTTTAGCGACGATTCTTTTTCGTAAAGTAACTTTTTATTGATTCACACAAACGTAACTACTCTTAATGATTCATGAAAAATTTCAGAATTTCCTTTAACTTTTTCACTGCTGTCATACTGATTTCTTTGGGATGCTCACCAACATTTTGTTAACTCTAGCAATATTGACTGATAGTCTTCGAAGTGTATGGTCCTCCCAATCTTCTTGCACCAGAGACACTGGTTATTATTAACTTTTGGTAGCAAATTTTAATTACTTTTGCATCCGGTATTACATGAATTAATCATTTTGTTCTCCATCACCTTTGCAGATTCCCAAAACTTATGTTGAGCATGTATTTTTCTCCACTCTTCCACACTTAGCATAGGCGGCATTTCAACTCCAACTGGAAGAAAATAATAGAAGACTATCAAAGAATGCCTTAAATACTATTCTTCCTAAATATATTAGTTTTATAGAAGTTCTTTCATAAATAAAGAAGTTACAATGATTTAAATATGGGGAGTGACTTATGACACCCTAAATAGACTGGTGTCGTGAAAACTTATCACCGCTCAACAAAGCAACAAGAAGTGAATATCAAGTTCTGTGCGCACTTATAGGGAAGTCTCCAAACGGAAACATTTGAGATGTTGAAAAAAGTTTATGGAAATAATTGCATTTCCTATTTCCATGTTTTACAATGGGATAGGAGATGAAGTGCTGGCAGGAGTAAGCACTCAAGTATAAGTAAATTGAAGCCTAGAGCACCTGAAATAATTGAAAGTTCGGACTATCAATTTCAATTATCGAAATGCAAATCTTAGGGTAATACTAGATCTAGTAAGGGGTGAATAAAGAAACAGTTCGCCAAATAATAACATATAATTTAAAGAAACTAAAGCTACGTTCAAGCTTTGTGTCTCGAGGATCTTGAGCGTCATTCGAGTCCAGAACTTGCAAAAGCCATTACATGAGTTATTAGATCGTGTAGAGTTGTGTATGTGGGAAAAGCAGGGTACTGCTTTGAATAAACCGAAATTCCACTTGTTATTCAATGTATTTTTCTACAGACCCACTCTCGTTTTTTAATTGTCACACTATGCATGTCATCTTTCAGCAACATTATAGTTAAACAAAGAAACCAAGAGTAAAATAAATGAAATGGAGTGTTTCAGATTAACGTCCCACGATTGTGGCCTTTACACCAAGGGATACGGATAATTAAAGCAAATGAATGATATAGATCAATTGATGAAATGATTATACGGGAGGAAAAACAGGAGTACCTCGAAAGAAGCCACGAATACGATGTTATTCACCACAAATTTCCTTGCCCGGGGATTGAATCAGGGGCATCAAGCACCAGAGGTAAACACGCTACATCCGAACCATCGTTCCTTACTTTGTTAAACAAAATTAAAATTTAATGGTTAATTATAATTTTCGGCTATACCAAACTAAGCGTAATGTGTACTGCAAAAGTCTTTCTTATGCCATAATGAAGAACATGATGAGGGCGTACTTTGGTATTGGGTTTTATTTTAATAAATGACATGATATCGTTCAGAATTCATTTTTATCTTTATCAATTTTTATTCTCAAAAATTACGCATGAGGATTTTAAACATACCCATATCGTTTTGTTTAACTCAACCGATTGGTTCTATCTTTGGACATTTTTTTTCACCTTATGCTAATAACATTGAGATATAAGTATTTGATTGAGATTTAAGTGTTTGATTAGTAACAGTTTTCCTTCTTTTATCTGATGTTCTTCCTTTCAATTCTGACAATTGAGTTTTCTTTTTAACTGTTAAAGCGAAAAGAAAGAAAAAAGAAACGAAAGAGAAGAAGAGAACCTTAAACGTTCGTAGCGGATGAAGTGGACATTGATCCTTAGCAAAACTTTTGAAACTACTTCAATTTCAGCAATTCGAAACGAACTTTCCTACGGGCTGTTTCTTCATCAGTGTTACCAACTCATTGCAAAATTGGTAACATTATCAAATCAACAAAGAAATCTTCATTGATCGTGATAGAGACAAGTAATTTTGAAGCTGAAACATAATGAGTATGAATTCTCTTAGTAAATTTATTCAAGTAAAATTCATGGTTAGACTAACAGCAAATTTTAATCTAAATTGTTGTAAACTTGTTTGTAGATTCCCACAAATAATAATAATAATAATAATAATAATAATAATAATAATAATAATAATAATAATAATAATAATAATAATAATAATAATAATAATAAAAGCAGGGAATTTATGTTATTATTCAGTTCAAAATCTTCTGTCATCGTGAATTCTATCGAGGAATTTAAAGCTTAAAGTATATAAATCGATAATCATGCCTGTTAAGTATGGTTGCAAAAGATGGTCGCTTATTTTGGGGGGGGCTTTCTAAAAGTACTGGAGAGGTTTGAGAAAAGTCTTCGGGTCTCATCCTAAACGAAGGGAAAATCCCAACCTACACCTCCTCGCGAGAGAAAACGGGCAATGTCTTTGGTCTAACGTAGGTGGGGACCGACCGACTCCCGGGATAAGGACTCAGCTTCTACGAAATGCCAACGGCCTTCTCGGAGGACGGATGAGTGGGTGGAGGTTAGGACACCTTCTTGTCCTTAGGAAAACTGTCCTAAAAGGCGGATGAACCACTAGATGATCAACGGCATGGAGATGTGGAAAGGAAATATGAATACTACCACATTATCTTTTTCCCAGAAGAGACGAAGGAGGAGTATAAATAAATATGGTGGTTCTTCCTGAGATTAAAACTTCCGGAGGTAAAATAGTCCCCCGTTCAGATCTCCGGGTGGGGACTACTCCGGGAAGAATCATCAAAGGAGAAAATAATAACTTTCATTTGATCATGGGAGCCTGGAACGTACGAACTCTACGACGTGAGGGAAAACTTGAAAATTTAAAAGTGGAAATGGACAAATGTAAAGTGGACATAGTGGGCTTGAGTAAAGTGAGATGGCCATGGAAAGATGAGATAGTATCAAGAAATTACAGAATATGCTATGCGGTGGCGATAAGGCCGAGAATAGTGTCGCGATAGCAATGAAGAACGAAGTGGCAAGAAGTGTAACCAAAGTGGAATGCTGCAGTGATGCTTGATGTTTGTAAAACTACATGCAAAACCAGTGGATATTGTGATAATACAAGTGTATATGCCAACAACCGATCATTATATTAATGAAGTAGAAGTAATCCATGATGAGACTCAGGCCGGTATCCAGGAGTTCTAGGGGGCCGGGCCCCTTAAATTTTTGCTGCCCCCCTTAAAATTTTCACGGTAGGCTTGGAAATGAACTATAATATGGTGATAAACTATAATAAGGTTGGATCGGGCCTCCCCTAACTTTAACCGTCCCCCCTACATTTTGGGGCTGGCTACTGGCCTGATCACACAGATTGCATCAGAAAGGAAGAGGTAAAGTCAGCGCCATAATAATGGGAGACTTCAACACCGTAGTAGGGGAACGAGCTGAGAATAAAGTAGTGGGACCATTTGCACTAGGTAGAAGAAACGAACGTGGTCAAATGCTTATCGATTTTTGTAGGCAACATGATCTGGTGGTGATGAACACGTTTCTTAAGAACAGAAAAGCCAAGCTGTACAAGTGGAAAAGCCCAGGAGATAAGAAATGCTACAAATCGATTACATTCTTGTGAAGCAACGTTTCAGGAATAGTGTACGCGACGTAAAGACACTGTCAGTAGCGGACATTGATTCGGATCACAATCTTCTGGTGACGGAAGTGCTAACCTAATTAAAATCGATCAAGAAAAATGGGAGAAGAAATCGAAAATGGAACTTAGAGCGACTAAGAAATATCAGCAATGGTGTGAAAGAAGAGAATGAAGAAAAATTCTGTGCAATGGAAGATATGGTTGACAATATAGAGAGTAATTGGCGAAAAGTTAAACAGATTCTACTTGACACACTCCGCAGTAACATTGGCAGGATGGAAAGAGCACCGAGAAAACCATGGATAACTCACGCGATGCTTAAGAAGATGGAGGAAACCAAAAGGGCAAAAAAAACATGGACATCTATAAATACAGAAGACTGAATAATGAATTGAAAAGAGAAACGGACAAAGCCAAAGAAAAGTACATGGAGCAAATACGTGAAGAAATGATGGAACTTCAACGGCGTGGTAGATATGATCTGATGTACCAGAAAGCACAAGAATTAGAAGGGAAAGCTAACAAAAGTATATGAACGTTCGGCATCGAAAATCAACAAAATAATGTAACCACTGACCATCAAAGAATCCTTAGAATTTGGGAAGAATATATAAAAGATCTGTATGATCAGAAGAACCGCTACAAAGATATTGCGATCGAAGAAGAGGAAGAGGTGGATGATGATGAAAAATTACCCAGTATATTGAAAAGTGAAGTAGTACAAGCAATCAAAGACGTGCGAAGGAGAAAGGCCACTGGAGACGACGACATACAGTAGATTTGCTCAAGGAATTAGGAGATAACGCAATGAAAGTACTGACTTCACTTATTAACAAGATCTACCTGAGTGGAGATTGGCCAACGGATCTTCTTGGTGTTACAATGATTGCATTGCCCAAGAAAAAGCAAGGAAAGAAGCGCAGTGGTCAAGAAGCATTAGCCTGATTTCCCACACTGGAAAGATCATTGCACGCATACTGAATAGGTAGCTGGAAAATAAGATAGATGAGAGGTTAGAAGAAGATCAATTTGGATTCTGGAAAGGAAAAGGCACCAGATTTGCTATTGGATTGATGAGAATTATATCAGAAAGGATTCTTGATGTAAAGGAAGAGTTGTGTTTGAGCTTCATCGACTGGCAAAAAGTTTTCGACCTAGTCAATTCGACGAAACTTCTGAAAATACTTAAAGAAATCTGAGTCAACTGGAGAGATCGATGACTCATTCAAAACCTGTACATAAGACAACGAGTGAAGTTGCGCTTGAATGAAGGAGAAAACAATAGAGTGGAGATTGGAAGAGAAATCAGACAAGGATATATTTGTCGCCCTAATACTCAACATTTACAGTGAATGTTTAGTGAAGGAAATATTAATGGGAATGGGAGATTTCAAGATTGGAGGGCAGATCATTAACTAGATCTGGCATGCAGATGATACGGTTATAATAGCTAAAACCGAAGGACTACTACAGGAAGTGATTGACAAAATAGTTGGGACTAGAAAACTGTATGGAATGGAAATTAACATCGAAAAGTCGAAAGTCATGAGAATATCCCGTGGAAACACGCACTTACGGATCAAAGTAGAACAAGAACGTAGAGTGAAAATATTTGAGAACAAGATCCTGGGGCGAATATTCGGACCCAAGAGGAACGGGAATGACGGAAACTTCATAACAAGGAATTACACAATTTATACGGTTTACCAAACATTGATAGGATCATCAAGTCTAGGAGGCTCAGGTGGGCAGGTCATGTAGCTAGGATGGAAGAAAGTATGAATGATTTCAAAGTCTTAACTGAATGACCAATCGGAAAACGACTATTAGGAATACCTAGGCGCAGGTAGGAGGAAAATATTAAGATGACTCACACAGAAATAGGAATAGAAAGTAGAAACTGGATCCAGTTAGCTAAGGATAAAAGTCAGTGGAGAGCTTTCGTGAACGCGGCATTGAACATCCGGGTTCCATAGACCATAGTTTGTCAGTTAGTTAATAGTTATGAAGGTGTGTAGAATTAATATTCAGTGACGCTTTGAGTTCTAGTATGTTTCATATAACTATGATTTGTTACACTAACTCAAGATTAATTAACATTTAATACAAATAATTTTTCGTTTTGTAACTTCAAATATTATACTATTACTAGGTGTCTCTATTTATAACGACTAGAGGTGAAAAGGAATCGCTTACGCCCATGGTATTGAGTATCATTATAGAATTCTATTTTTGACTTGATTTCATTTTATCACCCCTTTCAGCGGCGAGGCTATGTAAGACATGGCCTTACAGCTTAACATGGAATCCGAACCACATGAGCTCCCACTGGGAATCGAATCCGAGTCTCCCACACCAAAGGCGCGTACGCTAACCGCTTAGCCACGAGGGAAGTCGGTATTCTATTTTTAAAACTGGATATATAACTAGGTGAAAAATGTTTAGTCAGGATTGCTAGTCAGGAATTTGAGATCTCGAGGTCCCGAATACAACATTCCTACGTGTAACAGAATCACTCGAAACATATTATAATACTTGCAGTTTCTGAAAAGAAGTTTGAACTTTTACAATAGTTGAATCCGTGTTATTCGTCTAACTATGATGAATATATTATCTACTGCTATTTAAATTAACAAACAGAATTAAACTCAAAGCATAAAAGTGAGTTCCTTCGTGGCTAAGCGGTTAGCGTACGTACCTTTGGCGTGGGAGATCCGGGTTCGATTCCCGGCAGAAGCTCATGTGGTTCGGATTCCACGTTAATCAGTAGGTTCCGTCTCATATAGTCTCGCTGCTGAAAGAGATGTTAAACTCAAAATCAACTCAACTCAACTCAACTCAAAGCATAAAAGTACGTCCAGTGTTTGGATATATTAGTAAAAACAAAATAAGTGGGTTTCGTTTCACTATGAGAAACTACAGTAGACTTCCAAACTATTTCAAATCCATATTCAAATTTCAAGTAGTACATCTATAGCTACTGGTTGCAACATATTAATATTAGATCAAAGATAGAACTTGCTCCTCAGACTCTGAATCCATATCAGAAAGCCATTACTCTCTATGCCTTGTTGTTTCTGTTCTATCGCGATAAGGGTTGAAACCGGAAATTGTTAATTTGAACCACTTTCGGTTTAAATAGATAGTTAACTCTTTCACTGTGTAAGTCGACTTCTGTCGATGGAAAGAAAAGTTCCCTAAATAACGAATGTCAACCATAGTCAATGGTTTAAAATTTTTTGTTCGTAACTTGAGCTTAAAGAAGAAGAACCGATTGGCAAAACTGCATCTCGATATAATTTACCTTTTTTACTTTACGGAAATGAGTATTGAAACCGGAAATATATAAGTAGTAGTAAATTTCTACCTCTTCTGGTCTTGGTAGAACATTACGGGTTGTCTCTTGACAACTTGAATCAATTACATAATATCACTTGCTACTACCTAATACCATTTTTTGCTTTATGGCGATAAGTATAGAAACCAGAAATTGTTAATTTAAACTACTTCTAGTTTGAATAAAATGATAATGAAGATTGTGGAATCTAATTTTGGAAAGCTGAACATGGAAAAAATGAAATATTTAAGTTTTACGTCCCACGGTTATGCCGGTTAGGCTAAAGGAGACGGTGATGATGAGAGATGAATGAAATGGTGGAATGAAGAAAGTGGGAGGAAACGGCAGAACCCCCAGAAAACCCACGAGCACGGTGTTTGTCCACCACAAAGTCCACACGGCGCGAGCTGGGATCGAACCAGGGACCCCAAGCACCGGAGGTGAACGCTCTACCACTGAGCCACCGTGCCCCACATTTTGGAAAGCTGAGTTAGTTACAAGAAACCATACCTTGATATTCTTACCATTTGTGCTCATTGGTATGACAAAGGATTTTATCCTACAGTCATTGGTATGACATTCCTAATGGATTATTTTGTAATTGAAAACTTTCAGACACTTATAAAATATGAACTCTTTTTTTATATATATATTAAAAGATTTCTTGGTACTGAATATAATTTCTCGGAATGAGAAAAAATATCTTTTCCTTATTTTTGTTTCTTCAGGTGTCATTTTACAAGTATTTTTCGTGGTTAATAAGAAGTAAACTCAAGAGGGAAGAATACACTGTCGTTTTCTGAAATTGAAGGGTAAAAAATCTTGTTAGAAAGTTGATATATTATTGGTATGTTACAGAGAAATAAAAAAAAAAGTCTGTTAATTAATATCTAGAATCAGCTCCGCATAGGAGGTGAAACTTGAGTTTGAAGAAAAATAAACTTAATTACTAAAGGTTTCTAGCCTCAGCTACGTTGTGGAGATTATGTTCACAGGAGAGTATTTGCTATAACAATATTAAAAATCATATTTATGCGGAGATCAGAGAACTGTTCGTGTTTCTACTATACAAGGTGAATCAAAAGTCTGTTGCAACTGATAACTAGAGGATTTTGCATCAACTATTTTACTCAGTAACGAGACGTTGTTTTTGTAAACAATGAAATATTGACATATTACTATGGATTAAATCTAGAAACGGCTTTTGACCGCGTGAATTGAGAATTATTGTTGAAAAGTCTAAAGGAAGTTGGATTGGAATGGAAAGATCAAAGATTGATGGGAAACTTATACATGAACTAACAAGTGTTAGAATAGGGGAGGAAACGACACGAGAGTGCAATTGCAAGGAGAGTTCGACAAGGATGCTGTCTCTCGCCCATATTTTTTAGTATCTATCTAGAAGAGATAGTGAAGAAAAGCCTACAAAATAAAGACGACATTTCAGTAGGAGTTAGAGTGATTAGTTGTATACGGTTTGCAAATGATATGGCGCTTATTGCAGAATCTGAAGAGAAAATTAATAAGATGTTAGAAAACTTGAGGAAGGGCTGTGAAGAATTTGGGAGAAAAATACATGTTAGAATGACAAAAGCCATGGTGATTAGAAGGATAGGAGGGTAGTTTTGGATACGTGGGTAGTATTATTTGTAATGATATGAAATGTGAACATAAAATAAAAGCAAGGATAGGAATGGCAAAAGAAGCCTTTAGGATTAAGAAAATTCTATTTTATGAAACCTTGAATAAAGAGTTGAGGAAAAAGACTCATAAAATGTTTCGTGTGGAGTATTGTACTATATGGGTCAGAAACATGGACATTACGCAAAAATGAAGAAAAACGACCGGAACTTTTCGAAATGTGGGTGTGGAGAAGAATATGAATTAGCTGGGCCAAGCGGGAGACGAATAAAAAGGTGTTAGAAATGGAGAAAATATAAATTTTAAATATTATTAAGAAGAGGAAGAGGAACTATTTGGGACATTGGCTAAGAAGGAACTGTATCATGAAGGACATGCTAGAGGGCAAGGTGATTGGAAAAAGAGGGAGGGAGCGAAGGAGATTACAATTAATGAACGATATCAAAACATAACAATCGTACGTGAAGACGAAGAGGTTAGCGGAAGACCGTGGAGCATGGAAGCCTCTCAGTTGCGGCAAGTGACCTGCCAATAATGGCAGGATACATACAATGATGATTACGAATTCATACGATACATACGGATACATACAGATACATACGGATTCATACGGATACATACGATTTTTTTGTGTAGACTTAAAATGAATTTAATATTATTTAATTATAATAAACTAAAGTGCCATAAATACTCCAATGATGAATATAGAGCTTCTTCGTGGCTAAGCAGTTAGCGTATGCGCATTTCGCATGGGAGACCCGGGTTCGATTCCCGGCGGGAACTCATGTGATTCGGATTCCACGTTAATCAATAGGTCCCGTCTCATATAGCCTCGCTGCTGAAAGGGGCTTTAAATTCAAAATCAACTCAACTCAACTCGAATGACGAATAATAACTGAAAGTGTGAAAGATTATAATATGGTGGGATTGTGAAATAGTAGGAGAAGATATGAAATCAGTTTCTATCACTTTTCTTTGCTGTTTATGAACGTTTTAAGGTCTAGAATAACTCATGCGAGTGAAATGAAATTTACACCTCAGATTTGACACAATTACTAACAAAGATCACAAACATAAGCGTCTTTCTAATAATCAGAACACTCTTTACAAGTCTACATGCCTCATGAAACGCAATGCACGTAAGTTTTGCCTCGAATATCTTTGTGTATATGTAGGTGACTGAAAATAGCAAATGAGTGTATATTTAGTCTGAATTCTCAAGAACTTCTCTCAAGAAAAATTTTCAAGGACTATTTGATGGCCCACCATCAATTTTGGCCGGGATACAGACGGTCAAAATTTAGGACCTATATCTCTTCTATACGACGTAATATATAACACCTGTGTCCGTCATAATATTTCTGAGGGAAAAGAAATCACTTACAATTAGAGTTATCAAATTTCTTACACCGATATATCTTCATCAGAAACAATCTCATACGAAAGCAAACTTTTTTTTATATTTTAGACTCGAGGGGGATTTGGGAGCTATTCGTTTCCTAGGTCCAAACGTATGATCTCAAGATAGGCAACCTACTATGGTATAGCGGAGAACAAGCAATTCTGCTACTGAAGTTCTACAGAATCTATACTAAGGGATTATAGAATACCTACAAAGTAATGTGGTTCATGTGTACCTTGTGTACCTTGATCGTTACATTAATTGACAGTTGATTATTGGCCCATTCTTTCATGATTTGCGTGGTTTTTGAAGCAATAAAAGTTTGTCGTTAAAACAGCAACGGATGTAGGAAGACGGAGCTACTGCCCACACTACAAAGTAAGTCACTTGCCCTTCTGCCTACGGGAGTTCGAACATCGCTTGATTTCCCGTGGAACGGATTTTCCATATCTTCCTACACCCCTGATCTCACGGCTCCAGATGCCTATATATGAAGTATGTTGAAGGAAGCAATTTTCCGAACAGATAACTTCCTACCACTATACTTGAGTTCAAGAGAGAAGATTCAGTCATTTGTTTTGTCCTGCTCACTAACCCGTGCTCACTAACATGTTTATCGACCTACAGGACTGCTATTAAAAATGTGTGCAACGTAATGGTTAAAATTTGGAAACATGATGTACAGGAGAGATTCCTCTTAGATTTACAATATGTGTTGAGTAGCATTTAATTGACATCCCTTTGACACATTTCTTAGGTTTTATTATGTTGTACAACAAATAAATAAATAAATGTCAACGATATGATTTCAATACTGTTTGGTTTGCCATATATTGAAATACAAACTTACCACAAAATAATTTTGGAAGCTATAATAGGATATGGAAGCAGTATCTAGGGACGGGGAATTAGACAACACTACGTCTAGCAGTGGATAGAACACAAAGAGATATCCCAATAAAGTTTACTGGAGGATATAATACATTCTCCTTAGATTCTCCACTGACAATAATAGGAACAGCACCGTATCAATAAGTGTCAGAAAACGAACGACAAATTATTGGCTAAGGAAAATTTACTTGTGTAAAATAAAAGCAATGATAGGAAAACCCGCAAATAATAAGGAAGCAAGAGAAGAGCAAATGTTACTAAAGCTTTGGCAAGAACGATGAAACCTTGGAGAAACGGGAAGAGCCTATAACCAGTGGCGTAACAATGGCCTTTGGCACTCCTAGGCAAAATTCCCCTCACTCATTGAATAGGTCCTATGCATGACCATCTATATAATTTATGCGTATTCGCAGAAACGGCTATAAACCGAAAATTATCAATGGGAGGATATTGACCAGTTTTCTTTTTATATCATTGTGGTATTCACTTTAAAAGTAAACTGGAAAAAGTGCCCTGTTCATTAAAAAATATACTCATGTAAAGTTCGGATTTTTTTCAGTAGTACTATATTTAAACAGTAATGTATCAACCAGTATTACCAAAAGGACTTCAAATGAATATATATGAATATAGTATGTTACGATATTTCATAATTATAAAATAAATAATAAACCTTGTGGAACCGCTTATAAGCATTTTTCTATTTTCAGTTTTTTTTTAAATCAACAAATTGTATACAAAATCAGAAGTGTTTCTTTCTTACTTTTGCTTCTGCAAATTCTTTTATCAGATCAGAGATGTCCAATTTATGAGCTCTTTTTCACTCAATACTCAGTATGGCCACATCCTAAAGGCGTTCTTGGGTCATACTGTTTCTGAGATAAGTCTTAATTAATTTTAACTTAGAGAATGATAGCTCAGCAGTTGCAACTATAACAGGAAGAGTTACATATAAACAAAGCGCAGTCACCTGATTTGGAAATGCTGATTTGAGGTCAGATTCGGTAACAAAATGACGAATCTCTTCGTGACTTGAAAGATTTGAAACTCTGTTTTGAAAAGTTTCTCTGAAAGTCAACATTCTCGTGGAAAGTCGCTGCATAAATCGTCTGCATCAAAAGCGCAAAGTCATAAGACTGCTTGGTGACCTCTTCTTTAATAGTAGTTCGTAACATTGACGGTCATAATCTTTTACAAAGTTCCCTCATTCCTTCGAAGCGCACCTTTATGTTTTCTATTACGGAGTCGAGGATGGACAATACACTCTGATCTCGAATTCTTTGATAGGGTCAGTAAATCGCGTATCTTGCGCCAATTCATCAAAGAATATTTTCGACACTGGATAATATAAAATAATATTTATAACTTATCTGGAACATCAAATATGCGCGCGCAAGCACAGGCTTCCTCGAATATTTGAGGAAATACGTTCGAGAATGTAT